>NC_140211.1:55435343-56035343 GCF_951802725.1 Rutilus rutilus | reverse complement strand
GTTTAGACACCCATGCTAAAGTTGACTAAAAAGAGGAATAAAAAATCATCTTTTGGAAATTGAACTTAATGCCTTAATTAAAAAAATTAGGAAAAATCCAACCTTTAAGGACACCAATTTTCTTTGTGAATGAATAATGCATCGTAAATAAATAAATGTTCTTCCTTAAAATACAGGGTGCATAAGTTTGGACACCCCTATGTTAAATTCCCATAGAGGCAGGAAGATTTTTATTTTTAAGTATTTTTATTTTATTTTTTGTTTAGGATAACTATGCATCCTGATAAAGTTCCCTTGGCCTTTGGAATTAAAATAGCGCCACATCATCACATAGCCTTCACCATACCTAGAGATTGGCATGGGGTACTTTCCATAAGATCATCTCTCAATGCAAATCAAACTAGCTATTAGGCTAACTGAAATAAAACCATGCCAATCTCTAGGTATAAATAAAAATCTGCCTGCCTCTATGTGAATTTAACATAGGGGTGTCCAAACTTATGCACCCTGTATTTTAAGGAAGAACATTTATTTATTTACGATGCATTATTCATTCACAAAGAAAATTGGTGTCCTTAAAGGTTGGATTTTTCCTAATTTTTTTAATTAAGGCATTAAGTTCAATTTCCAAAAGATGATTTTTTATTCCTCTTTTTAGTCAACTTTAGTATGGGTGTCTAAACTTATGCATAGCACTGTAGATAGATAGATAGACAGACAGACAGACAGACAGACAGACTAGACATATAGACAGACAGATAGATAGATAGATAGATAGATAGATAGATAGATAGATAGATAGATGGATAGACAGACAGACAGACAGACAGACAGACAGACAGACAGACAGACAGACAGACAGACACACACACACACACACACACACACACACACACACACACACACACACACACACACACACACACACACACACACACACACACACACACACACACACACACACACACACACACACACTTTGTCCTTCTGAGGTGAACTTACAATATTTGTGTGAAGATAAAGCTCATCCTATCACACTACCTTGTTAGACAAGAGTCCCTTTGATCCAAAGCAACATGCAGTGTAATTATACAATCGTCCTGAAGCGTCCTGGGGTTAAGTGTCTTGCTCAAGGGCTCAATGCTGACCGGTTCATTGTTTTCCCCCTGGTTCAAACCAGAGACCTTCTGATAACAAAGCCTGACCTTTATCGGCTAAACCCCTCCACCACGCCTTTTCTCTTAGCATGCTCCCTTTGCAACATATATTCCATTGAGTTGTGTGTGAGAAAGAACATTTATACTGCAGTTATTGAATCAGTGTTGGGCTAAGTATACACTTAACTGTCTGAAGGGAGAGAATTGACAGCGTGTGTTTTTCTTCACAGCACGGGCCGCTTCGAGGTGCTCGGCGGAGGCAGTCTGCAGATCTTCAATCTCACCGAGGAAGACGCCGGTGTGTACAACTGTCTGGCAGACAACGCCAACGGATCCATCGAGGCCCAGACTGAGCTCACGCTGAGAGGTAAGCTTAAACCTCGCTTATAAACGACTAATCAAGTGATCTTCGCCAGAGAGGCTATATGTATAAATGAACTGTTTTACAACAAAAATGAACCATCACTGAATTTACTTAAAGGGTTAGTTCACCCAAAAATGAAACTTCTGTCAGTAATTACTCTCCCTCATGTTGTTCCAACCCCGTAAGACTTTCGTTCATCTTCGGAACACAAATTAAGATATTTTTGATTATCCTCCATAGGCTTCTATGTTATTGAAACTTTCCGGCCCAGGAAGTTAGTAAAGACAATGTTTAAAGTAGTCCAAGTGACTACAGTGGCTCAACCTTAAGTTTATCAAGTGACGAGAATACGTTTTGTGTGCAAAAAAAAAAAGAAAAAAAAAGAAGACTTTATTCAACTATTGATTTTCTTCTGTGTTTCTCTGAGTGAGTTCACGTAGTGTAACAGCGCAGCGCTTCTGGGTTGACTCACTATTGGCCAGCATCACACTCATCACACACGTGATCAGCGTCGGCCAATAGTTATATTATATTAGCGTCTGCCAATATTTTCATTTTTGGGTGAGCTAACCCTTTAAGCTAGCCTCACACATCAAGATGTTAGGTCTGGCAACTCACCATAGACACGGCTCAATCCGAGGGGCGGGATAAACGGCTGTCTTTTAAATTCCCTCTGCTCGCAATAGGACAGCGCTTCAACCAAGCAGAGCGTTTTCCCAACAGCGGAGCTAACGTTAGTTGATAGATTCAACTTTTGAATCTGGCCGGCAAAACTACGAACACACCTTCCTTTTTTAAAAATGACTTAAGTGCCGTTCTTTGCTCTTTTCTCAAAGAAAAGCTTAACTCCAAGTCCTCCAGAGTCGCGGCCAAAGCCGATTCGAAAGACTGTTCTCCAGCAGCAGCCATTCTTTGTTTTCAAGTAGCAGGGAACCGTCGCAACTCTGTCATCATTATGTTAAGCCTGTCCCGCCTACTCTATACACGATGTGATTGGCCTGACCTAGTTTAGGTTTTTCCAGCTCGAAAGTCAACGGAGAGTTGCTAGACTACCCTGGCTGCAAAATAAATGTTGCTGCCGCTAGGGTGTGTCTAGATTTCTAGGCTAGCTTTAAGCTGGACTGTGATGCTATTTTCTTCTAGAAACAAACTTTGTTGCATTATTTTCCTGCCATCTCTTTAAAGCTGCTTTGAAACAATCTGTATTGTAAAAAGCACTATATAAATAAAGCTGACTTGACTTGATCGTCATGTCACACTGTAAAGCTCTCTCTATAAATCGATTGCACGGTCTGATCACACTTCAGACATGTTTGCAGAAACACACGTAGGATTCTCTGTAATTGCTCGCGCTGTAGCTTTTGGGTGGGACTTCTATTAAAGTGCATGATATTTGATTGTGTGATGATGAAAGGGACTGTTCAGACAGGTGTGAAATTACAAAGAATCGAATATAAAATGGACTGTAGATGTCATGCAGATATGTGGTGTGTAATGAGCTCTAGCCATCTGTCTGTCTGCTGAGAATTGATCCTACACTGTGACGAGATGAAAAGATGAAAGAGACCGGGAGGGCAGCCGGCCCCTACGTTCAGGCCCTTGCTTTGCCTTTGTGGGTGGGAGAGGTTTTGTGTTGGAGCGATGGTAAATCCAACAGCTCACAGAAGAGGTGCAATGCCGAACTCAAACCGAGCTCCTCTCAGGATCCAAGCGAGTGTCAAACACTCTCTCGGCTCTTCTTTTTACGTGGGCGGTTTGCTGATCATTGTGTGTGGTTGCAATGCATTTTGGTTAGAATAATATGACAAATAGGGAAGAAATTTGGTTCTGCTTCAGTGCTCTAATTAGGAATCTAGTTAAAAAGTTCAATGGATGATCCCTTGTGAAAAAGCAGTGTGTGCATATTAAACAGTACTTGCAGATAATATGTGACCCTGGATCACAAAACCAGTCACAAGTCGCACGGGTATATTTGTGGCAATAGCTTTATGTGGGTCAAAATTATCGATTTTTCTTTTACGCCAAAAATCATTAGGATATTAAAGTAAAGATCATGTTCCATGAAGATATTTTGTAAATTTCCTACCGTAAATATATAAAACATTTATTTTTGTGAGTGAATGCAGCACAATCGTGAACATAAATGGACTTTAAATGTCAATTAAAACCAGAATCAAAATGATGATTTAAATGTAAGTATTTAAAGTTTAAAGTTTGGCGCAACAGTCCAATTATTATAAAAATCTTGATTTATTGATCTTTTGTTGCGCTTTAAAGAAGTACACTTACTTTGATGTGTTGACTAACACACAAAAGCACATTTAAAAGTATTTGATTATAATTTGGGTATTCTTTGATAATACACTTAGTTGATATATATTTTAACTTCATTATTACAAATGTGTAATTACAAATATATATTTTAGTTTACCATAAATGTTTGTCGGTACATTCAACAATGCACTTTAACCATATTTTAAAGACAACAGAATTGATGTACGTAAGTCCTCCTCAACTACATGTCAAGTTCAACTAATTGCAGTTAATTTAATTTGAATTAACATGTATCAGAAAACATTACATTCAGTTCACACTTCTTAAGTATATTATTTCCATAATACTATTTTTTATTTTAAAGTATGATAAAGTGCACTTTTTTCACAAGGAGAAGTATAAGGACTGTCCATAAAAGCAAAAATACATTTATAGCCACAAGACACATGATGCATGTTGATATGAGTTATAATTGCTGAATAAACGATGTAATATTTATAGATCTATATCCAGTTTTTCAATTTCAGTGACACGTCAAGCCAGTAAACTTGGTAAGTTTGGCATAATAGTAACCAGAAAGGTATCATGTTCACTCACAGGAAACACACAACCAGACGTTAGTTTGCCTAGAACAGTAGTTTTTGCTGAATAATTCATGCTTTAACACCAGTATGAGACTCACACTTCTGCTTGTAATCCCTCTGTAATGCTGGCCCCATTGCAAGTTATTGTAACCGTGTGTGTTTGTTTTAACAAATTGTTTTAAACAGCATTAATGCTATTGATAGAGCAGTTGTATTGAATCCCGAACATTCTTGTGTTCCTGTTTAAAATGTGAAATAAAACATTCATGTCTTGTTTTGCTCATATTTCAAATGTCAACCATACGTAACTAGTCAACATGCAGAAAGTGTGAGCGGGTCAGATTGATCCGGGAACCTCTGCTCTCTGTGTGTTTGTTATAGTGAAGGTGAAATGCCCAGAATCTTATTAAACTTTGATAGATTGTCTTTTCTGAGATACACAGAACATAAGCGACTGGCTTGTATAGGCTGCTGTTATTTCTCAGCCTACTCTGAAATGCAGGGTGGATGAATGGAAACAGGAGTGTGTGTTGAGCTTTGACATTGTCTGTAATACGGCGGGAAACCTGAGACATGCTCATGAATGCAAGTGAGGCAGTGATAAGAGCTGTGTGGTCATTCGAGACGGTTTTATCATCACTATAATCTCCTTGTAGAACGTATAGGGAACGTAATCGGTCTGTGACCATGAAACAAATGCTCTGGCTTCATCTTTTAGTTGTCTCAGCACACTTTCCTCACAATTATTTCTTAAAGTCGACATCAAATCACAATTATTTACTTTCTTAATGCATGCTCCTAGTAGGGATGCACGATATATCGGCCACCATGTCGGTATCGGCCGATATATGTTTATTTTTAATGTTATCGTTATCGGCCCGATAAGAAAATTAGGCCGTTACATTAAAGCCGATAAGTACTGTATTATTTTCTTCAGATGCTCACTGCTCACCATGATGGTTTTTAATCGCTTTAAATATGATTGGAATCACTTCAAAAAAGGAAAATACAGTAAAGTGCGACATGCAAGTCTGTCATATAGGATACTTAGAATTATCATGAGAACATCATAATTGTGTGAGTGGGACATGAGACTTTTGTTTTTGTAATCAGGCACTCAAAAATGATATAAAAATTTGGATTTAGATTTATCGGCAAATATATCGGTTATCGGCTTTCAAATATAAAGAATTATCGGTTATCGTATCAGCCGAAATGTTCATATCGGTGCATCCCTAGCTCCTGGTGTTATTGTGCATGAATCACTAGTGCATATTATTTCAAAAGAATATCTTCATTAATCATCTTGCTATTTCTCTGAAATGACTTTGTTTGGCATAACCTAAGATACGTGAAAGTGTAAAATAATGTTAACCAAATAAAAGCTTTTTAAGCATGGTTTTTGGACACATTTGTAGGTAATACGGCCTTTCTAAAATCTTGACAAGTTAATGCAGAAAATGTATTCTGGTGAACGTTAATGCTACGTGAACAGTCCTCCACAACCTGCAAAACAGCGATCAGGTCTGACTGCATTTTGGTTTAAAATGCTCACTTTTCACAATCCAGCAAGTTCCTGATAACAAAATCATCTCTTGCTGTATTGTTTTTCACACTAGGAAGTACATCAGCTTAAGTAAGTAAAATAGGATTTGAATTCTGTTTCGTGTTGACTTTAATGTGAAAACTGGCTTAGTGTGGTCCTGTTGTTGTCCAGCAATAATGCAAAACACTGCAAATAATACTTTTCTTACTTAGTATTTTTGTCTTGTCTCCAGTCCAAATGCTGAAAAAGATGCATTTGCCAGAAAAGTAAAATGCCATAAGATATTATGTCTTGTTTTCTGGGGAAATAAATCAAAATTAAGTTTGTTGCTTAAAGAGTTGTTGCTTAAAAAAAAGCAAAATGATCTGCCAATAGGGTAAGAAAAATAACCTTAATTCAAACCGAAACAAGATCATTTTTCTTACCCCATTGGCAGATAATTTTGCTTTTTTTAAGCAACAACTCACTTAATTTTGATTTATTTCCCCCAGAAAACAAGACATAATATCTTATGCCCTTTTACTACTTTAGTAAATGCATCTTGATTTAACAATCTTTAGATATTTGGACTGGAATCAAGACAAAAATACTAAGTAAGAAAAGCAAGTTTTTGTACAATCACATATCTGTATATGTGTAACATTTGTACAGTGCTTCCCTGTGTATGTGCTCCTGGGCTTGAGATATACTGAGTGATTGAAACGTGAACCATCTGTCCCGTGTGGAGCCGGCTTGAGCAGGAACCCAGCAGTGTGTGACAAGTGTTTTTCAGCAGGTTGTGTGTGCAGACCTCAGCAAAACTACGGGAGCACACACTCTCAGCCATTCATCACCTTACCTCAGTCACAGTCAGTGTGGCCCTGATGCTGCAACTTATCTTACATATGCTAGATCCAATCATCTGCATTTCAGCTCAGCTTAGCTTTTTGTAGCCATTCTAGCTTTGGATGGTGATTTTGAGAATGTATACTGACAATCACAAAAATATTTATTTTCATGAAAATTCATAATCTTTATTTGCTATTTTTCCCCTTTGCTCATTGTGACGACCCATCCATCCCCCCATTCATTGTTGTATTATAAAAAAAAGAAAAGTGTGGTCTGTTTTACTGATATACAGTATTTATGAGGTCAAGAATAACAAAAACAACAAAAGGATGGGGACATATGGGCAATATGGTTTTATGTGTCATGAGTCATAATGAAAATTCATCTGGTCCTTGGCAGGTCTTAAATATGAGATAAATATAGGCTAACCTCTGATGAACAACAACACATGACATATCGCACTGTCATTATTTATTTAACGAAAGCTAGGCCAAACTGGAAAAGCCATGTGTGACAAACTAAGTACACCCCTACTTCTTCCATAAGAATTAAGAGGGTAAGAACCTGCTAATCAAATGTCTTTGATAAATTGATCATCAGCAAGAGTGATCAGCTCTCTATAAGCAGAAGTTTGGGAAGTGTGCTGGTCTAGAGCATTCAGGTGTGTGTTAAAACACAATGACAAGGAGGAAAGACATCAGCAATGATCTTAGAGAAGCAATTGTTGCTGCCATCAATCTGAGAAGGGGTATACGGCCATTGAAGTGCATTGTTCTACAGTGAGGAAGATTATTCACAAGGAGAAAACATTCAAGACAGTTGCCAATCTTTGTGGACATCCCAGCGAATTCACCCCAAGGTCAGACGGTGCAATGCTCGGAGAAACTGCAAAACACAGAACTACAATTCAGACTCTTTACAGGCCTCAGTTAACATGTTAAATGTTAAAGTTCATAAAAAAAGTACGGACAAGTATGGCATGTTTGGAAGCTTCTTCTCTCTGAAAAGAAACATGGCAGCACGGCTTAGGTTTGCAAAGTTGCATCTGAACAAACCTCAAGACTTTCTGGAACAATGTCCTTTGGACAGACAAAACCAAAGTAGAGATGTTTGGCCATAATGCGCAGCGCCTTTCAACTTCACAAACACCTGACACGCTGATGGACGCTTGATGATTTGTGGCTTGTTTTGCTGCCACAGGACCTGGGCACCATCAACTCCTCTCTCTGTATACCGAAGTATTCTAGAGTTAAATGTGAGGCCATCTGTCTGACAGCTACAGATTGGACGAAATTGGGTCATGCAACAGGACAATGATCCCAAGCACACCAGCATATCTACAACAGAATGGCTGAAAAAGAAAATAATCAAGGTGTTTCAATTGTAAGACTGAAATAACTGTAAGACTTGAGAAATTAGATAAATGCCAGGCAGTCTATTTGAGGCCCTGAGAGGACAAAGGACCTCTCTGGAAATTAACATTTGAACTCACCCGTGTGCACTATCGAGACGAAAGTCTCACCTCCGAATCATCCTAATCTACATTCCTTCTCCTCATCTCCCACTCCTTCTCTCTCATGCTAAGATCACCTGAAAAATCCATAGGTTTAATGTGAATATTTATCGAGTATTATACATGTTTAGTATCATTTGAAATGTCTCAGTGCGACTGGTACAAATGTCTGATTTCTAAATAAGTCAAACAAAAGGTAATACGGTTTTTAAGAGTTCAGAGATAACTGGCACACAAAGGAAGGTGGTCTCTAGACAAATGGTCTCATACCCCCAAAAGGTGTCAACTCTGAATGTAAATTCCCATTGTTAGCAGATGTTTTCCATGTGAAAGAGGTTCTGTCTATATTATGAAATGCAGCAAAGGGCTCTGGGCCTTTTTGTAACTCAAGTTGGCCCGTGATGTGTTAACTTAAGAGTGACCAAAACTCTCAGCACCATGTATTTTAATGTTAGGTTCGCATCTCTTCTCTTTAATCTAGAGCATTTGATGTTTTGCATTGATTATCCTTGAACTGATTATGAAATTGGCATGATACATTTACCTGACATCATAAATTATTACATTTGATTATTCTAACTGACTTTGACATTATTTTCATTAAAGAGTTAAAAAGAGTAGTCAAACATTCGCTCACTTTTAATGATGCATGGATATCATTAAAACCTTTTCATTTATGGACTCAGATGAAATCACGAGAGAAAATGTATTGCATTTAATCAAAAAAGACAGTAACACGTAAAGACCTTCCGCGCTGGTCGGATGCCGGACTTTGAGCCGATCGAGTGCGAGTTTACACAATGGCCCAGTCGTATTCCAGACCTGAACCCAACTGAAATGTTAAGAGGACTGTGCATTATACAGATGCTCACAAACCTCAATGAACTGAAGACGATTGGGCCACAATTCCTCCAGAACGATGTGAGAGACTGATACTGTCCTACAGAAAACTATTTCTTTAACTCATCGCTGCTAAAAGAGGCTCTACAAGCAAGTGAATCAGAGGGTGTATTTAGTTTGTCACCCATGGCTTTTCCATTTTGGCTTTATTTTTGTTAAATAAATAATGACACGGTGTAATATGTCATTTGTTGCTTCACATGACTGTGTAAAAAAAAAAAAAAAAAAAAAAAGATATATACACATATGCATTTTGTGCGATTTAAGGTTATGAATCATGCATATTATGTAATGTTTTGTGTGATGGGATGTGATGTAATGCATGTGATGTGTAATGTGAAATGCTTGGCTTGTGGTTGTGTGGTAGCGAATCAGGCACAACACAGGGCAACAATCCAATTACATCCTAGCAGACAGACCTGAATCATTCTGCTGCACACTACCTTGTTATTGAGATGATCTATGTCATGTTTATCTTCTCCAACATCAAATAACCTCATTTACTAATGGCAAGCCTTTGGAGGTTTTGCGTTCTCCTCTGGCTATTAGGAGCTACATACTTAGCCCCATCCTGGTGTTTAGGGATAGGATATTCAGAGGTTGAGAAGAGTCAAAACTAAGCAAATCGTGTTGTTTTCCAAAGTTATTAATAGTACTAAATTATACAGGCATTTGAATCTCTTCATCTCTTCTCAGCTTCCCCACAGTTCCTGAAGAAACCTGCCAACATATATGCTCATGAAGCCACAGACGTCATCTTCGAGTGTGAGGTCACCGGCTCACCGGCTCCCACCATCAAATGGGTGAAGAACGGAGATGCCGTCATTCCCAGCGACTATTTCAAGATCATTGTAAGTTGCCAGCTAGGACATGCTGTTGACCTTTTGTCATGAAAATGTGTGATACAGAATGCACTATAACAGCGAGTGCATATGGACATGTCTTCGAGTTGACTGCAATGTTCTTGTTTGCGTCTTTATAGAAGGAGCAGAACTTGCAGGTGCTGGGACTGGTCAAGTCAGATGAAGGTTTCTATCAGTGTTTAGCTGAGAATGACGCTGGTAATGTGCAGTCGAGTGCTCAGCTCATCATACTGGATCAAGGTACGTCTAAGATTGAATATTTTATTTATTTTTTTGCTTTTTAACTATGCACATGAACATATACATTTCCAAAACAGTCTCTCAGTATTTTACATTGATTTTCTATACCTCCTCTTTTCTTAGTCTTTTATTAACACACTTTTATGGACCAAGTCCACCACATTTTAAGAATGATCTGAAAGGTCCCCAAACTCCATCAAAAACTGTATATTTGTCCCTTAAAATATAAGTCATCTTTTCCATTGACATATTTGTTACCATTTCTTTTAGCCAACATCCTATACTTTGGTGCACAAATATTTTTTCCAATTGAAAGAAATAAGCCGTTTTGCTTGAAGAATGCATATATTTATAAATATATACTCTTTTTCTTTTTTAACTTGATTTCCTTAGGAAACAAATGTAATAGAAAAAGCAAGTGTCAGGGACATTTTCATTATATTTATGCAATACAACTGGAGTTATATAAGATTTAATATTTTTGAAAACGTTTCCCATTGGAAACCCTATTGGAAAATCCAGCTAAAACCAGCTTAAGGTGGAATCACCTGGTTAATATAAGTTCTTATATTAGTTTTAGTACACTCTCATTACAAAAAGTGTTCATAACGTCTCATTATAGATAAGGGTGCTCCGATCAGGGGTTTTGGGGACGATTATGATCACTATTGGCCGATACCAATCAATCGAAACAAATAATACTACATGATATTCAATAGAAGGCTTGAAATAGACTCAGTGGGGTTATTAGGCTATTCTTAACAACAACGTGTTTTAAGTATAAAAAAGTAAAGAGATGAGAAAGTATCATGAATAGACAACTCTTTATTTATCCATAAGCAACATGTGCAACATGTAGAGGTGATTATGAACAGCTTATAGCTTAACAAATATAGCATTCACAGAACAGTCTTTATCAACAGAACGTAATCATCATGTAAAACAACTGCATAGTTTTCACTTTATAAATTAAATACATATTAATCAATCTACTAAAGAGCAGTGAGTGATTTCTCTTTATCTTAAGTTGTTTGATTAACATTAATGACACAGACGGCATCAGGAATATTAGGCTGCTGTCACTTTAAGAGCGAATGCACGGATCCAATACACTGATACACACACAGCTTATTTCCCAGCTGTTTATGTTCACTTAAGACATAACCAATGGTGTTTAACTGAATACTCACAAAGCTGGGTATTTTAACATATTTCTGTGTGTATTTAACCGTTTAGACGCCAAAGTTCACGTTGCTTGTCCTTGTTCCACTCTGTCTCGGAGCGCACGCGCAGAAAGTCGCTTGCGTCTTACTTTTGCGGCTTAATACAGTTTTAAAAACTCTTTTTATTATCGAGCACACGAGTTGTGTCGTGTGTTTCGCGTCATCTGATCGATCTTTATAGAGACTGATTAAACTATATAAAGCTATAATCAGACTGATAACGATCGCCGCCCGATCAATCGGAGCACCATTAAATAGTGGTCCATTTAGTTGTACAAAAATATCACAACTATTAAAAAATTAAATTAAATAAATAAACATCTCAGGGAAACTGAAGGATTTGTCCATGTAGATGATCTTTCTTTAATATGAATCTAATTGAAAGTATAGTGGTTGAATGTAGTGTTGGTGTAAGTCAGGTGCATGATGCCATCTGCTGCAGCTTCCTCTCTGGCAGTGCCACCTGTTCAGTGTGTGTGTGTGTCTGTGTGCGCGCGCTCACGGCCATGTGTGTGCCATAACCGGAGTTTAATGTAAAATGTGAGGTTGCAATCATGTTCTGGATGGTTGCTGGGATATTATTTACCAACTGCCGAAGTCTCTACGATATCCTAGGTCTGCCAGGCAAAACCGTATAGCATGATATTTGAGAGATTATTCCTGTACATTCATAACTGTGAAGGACAACACATTGTAGTTAATAATATAGGGCTTTGTTCAACTCCCTGTCCTTTCGTATGAGCAATAGAAATAGTGATGATTGCCTTAGCAAAATGTAATCCAACCATCTACGAGAGTAGCACTGAATGCACAGATTTGTTGTCAGATTGTCACTCTGTTTCTGTGAAAATAGTATCTTTCTGAGTTGAAGCCCGTGTCTCTATGTATTCTCTATGGGCCTTTGATGCAGTCTTTGCTCCTCTTGTATGAAAATGGCCTATAAACACTTTATTTTGGCAGGCTTCTCAGCGTGTTCTAGTTAAAGCTGCTAGACGGGTCTGATTGGAGGCTTTTTTGAAGCCTCACTTCTCGCTGCCATCTGGACTAGCACATGGTGAACAGGAAAACACGGTTGCTTATCTTCACTTATTGTTAGAGCTGATTGCTGAGTTTATTAAGTTACAGACAGGGAGTTTGTGGCACAGTCTGTGAAACTTGCTCATTATAATTTTTTTTGTAAGGGAATAAATGCTCCCATACTCATTAGGGTAATGCTGAATTGTTTTTTCCCCTTAGCTCTAGATTTGACATGCTGTGATTGTCTTAAGCACAACTGTAGTTGCAGAGATTTTTATGTAGATTTGCTCAGATTTTCTCAGAAAGCACAGAAAAGTTATTTTAATCTGTGGTAAAAAAAAAAAAAAAAAAAATTATGAATGACAACTGAAAGAGACCTCATAACATCCTAGCAACCACCCATTATACCTTAGCAACCGCTCTAAAGACTATTCGGAACATTGTAGTTGCACAGCAACACAAAGGCAACTATTCATAACACCATTGTAACTGTAACAATGTGCGAAAGACTACTTAGAATGCCTTAGCAACTGCATAGCAACACCCTGTTGACTACCCATAACACCCTAGCAACCTCTTAACAATGTTTTAAAGACTATTCAGTGTGTCTTAGTAACTACATTTCAACACACTGGCATGGGAATCACCCATAAAACACTTGCAACAACAAAACACTGTGCTAAAGACTACTCGGAACACCCTAGCAACTGCGTAGCAACACCCTGGTGACCACCCATAACACCTTAGCAACAATGCACTAAATTCTATTAAGGATGCTTTAGCAACCACATTGCAACACCCTGGCATGGCAACCACTCATAAAAACCTTGCAACAACAGAACAATGTGCTAAATACTACTCTGAACACCCTAGCAACTGCATAGCAACACCCTGGTGACCACCCAGAACACCTTAGCAACAATGCACTACATTTTATTAAGAACACCTTAGAAACCACATTGCAACACCCTGGCATGGCAACCACTCATAAAAACCTTGCAACAACAGAACAGTGTGCTAAAGACTAATTGGAACACCCTAGCAACTGCATAGCAACACCCTGGCAACCACCCATTACACCTTAGCAACAATGTACTAAAGACTATTAAGGAAGCCTTAGCAACCAACCACATTGCAACACCCTGGCATGGCAACCACCCATAAAAGCGGCGTTCTAAAAAAATGCGGCGCTCAAGTTAAAATAAGTTGAAAAAGGTTTATAGACATTCAGTTTTTAAAGGGATAGTTCACCAAAAAAACCCCCGAAAAATAATTTACTCAACCAAGTTTTTCCAAACCTGTATGAATTTCTTTCTTCTTCTGAACACTAAGGAAGATATTTTGAAGAATGTTGGTAATCAAACAGTTGATGCGCACCATTGACTTCCATAGTATTTCCAAGCATTCCTTCATCATGGAAACTACATTGTAATAGACAAACTCAAAATCTATTTGAATATTTGTGAAGACTTTGTGCAGCACAATGAATAGAAATGTGGGTCGCCACAAGCATTAAAAGACGTGTATAGCTGGTATGAGATCAGGACGTGACCTGACAGTTTGAGCTTGTTTACTTTCCCCAGATTCATTTTAATTCCATATTTGCATGTGAATGCTTGTTTTTCCTGGCAGTGACTTATTATTATTATTAAGGATTCATGGCAACTGAAAAAATCCTAAATTTTTCATTCCGTTTTTTCTTTCCCTTCCAAAAAAAACCTTGTATGGCACAAACACCCCGCAAAAACCAATTTCCCAGCATCTGTTTCTAGACAGAGCTGCATTTTTCTGAGTGCTGGTAATCTACAGCTCGTGTGTGTGTGCGTGTAGAAGTGATGGAGTGAAGAAAAGTCGGACGAGAGCTTGGACACACTGTAGATGTCCCTCATGGGGGCTGATGGATGCTTGACTATAGTTGTTACTGGACCTTGCAAGCGGTCTCCAGTTCCAGGTATGTGTGTTGAAAAATGATAGATGAAGATACAATGTGAGTCTGAGCGCAGAAAAAGGTGATGGATCTGAGAGCATACAATGCTGATTTGGGCCATATTTGTGTTTATATCTCAGCTGAGGAGCCTGTGGAACCATAAAACATAAATAGTATGTCTCCGCTGAGGCCTCTCACTGTGTTCATGTGACACTTTAACTAGGCCTGTGTGCCAGACAGCGGAGCAAATACGCTTGGCTTATTTATGGCCTCAGAACGAGCCCTCAAGCTGCTTTCCAACATCTCTGCTTTGTTTATAAGATTCATCACTCAATGGTCGGAATATTAATGTGATTTAGTTGACGCTGCGAAGCCTGTAGCTGTTGCTTAACTCGAAGGAATTATTCTGTTTGAGAGCGAAGAAATGTAATTTCTCCCGAATAAAAAATAAACCCGTTTTTATGAGGCACCAGATTGACCGTGTTTGAAATGCGATACTAGATTACTGAATCAAGTTTCTTCAACTTCACACACTTCTATATTTCCCAGCGGTTGATTTTCTTATTAAAATAACTTATAAATCACACTGATTTGAATTTTTTTTTTTTATATATATACTTTTAAAATGGCTACATGCAGACTTATTGTTGAATACTTATCCCAGACACAAACTTTCAATCATGAATCTGAAAATCCATTATTAAAATGATTACAGGTTAATCTATGACTATAAAATGTGAAAGAAAGAGCGACTTAAACCATTGCAATAATTATTGGGTGAAAATAATTATATTAATTTTCTGTGCCATCATATTCACCACTTGGAACAAATTTGCCCCCATTTTTTATTCTTTTTTTTATACTAAGTGAAAAAGCATTAGGCTATTTTCTTAGTGATATGCTATTTCCACTAAGTGAAAATAGCGATATATATTTACACTGTAAAAATTGTATTTTCTTTGCAACGTGTAAATAGTAGTTAGATACTATTTGCACCTCAGTATTTTAGTACATTATAAGACAGTATGCAATAATAACATATTGAGTGTAAATAATTTTATTTATTAAATAAATGCTGCCTTATTAGGACACAATAAAGCCCTCCCTACACATACCCCTACCCCTACCCGATAAACACTTTATTATTAAAGAACAGTTAGGCATTTTAATTTCACATATTTTCTTCATATTTATTTAAAATAATTGCCATCCCAATCCCATGGGATGGGAAAGGGGAGCAGAACCAGTTTGGAAAAGGGCGGATTCGAACTCGCGTTAAAAGTATCTGCTACACGCCTTATTCTCTACGCCACTGTGGCTGTCGAATCATTGGTGGTTTATGTATGTTTCTCTAGTCCAACCAGACATTGGTGGGCGGAGTTAGTGTAAATAGCTCGGGCTATTTGCACGTATTATTTTTTTTCCCCTTCAAAAGTTAGACAGCAGTGTCAGTTAAAGGGTTAGTTCACCCAAACATGAAAATTCTGTCAGTAATTACTCTCCCTCATGTTGTTTCAACCCCGTAAGACCTTCGTTCATCTTCGGAACACAAATTAAGATATTTTTGATGAAATCTGAGAGCTGTCTCACTCCTCCATAGGCTTCTATGTAATCGATATCTGCCATCCCAGAAAACTTAGTAAAGACATCGTCAAAATAGTCCAAGTGACTGCAGTGGCTCAACCTTAAGTTTATCAAGTGACGAGAATACTTTTTGTGCGCAACAAACAAACAAAAATAACGACTTTATTCCACTATTGATTTTCTTCTGTGTTCCTCTGAGTGAGTTCACGTAGTGTAACAGCGCAGCGCTTCTGGGTTGTACGTCAGAACGCAGGCTCACTATTGGCCGACGCTGGTCATGTGTGTGATGCTGGCCAATAGTGAGCCTCCGTTCTGACGTACAACCCAGAAGAGCTGCGCTGTTACTTAAGGTTGAGCCACTGTAGTCACTTGGACTATTTTAACAATGTCTTTACTAAGTTTTCTGGGATGGCAGATATCGATTACAGAGAAGCCTATGGAGGAGTGAGACAGCTCTCAGATTTCATCAAAAATATCTTAATTTGTGTTCTGAAGATGAACGAAAGTCTTACGGGGTTTGAACAACATGAGGGAGAGTAATTACTGACAGAATTTTCATTTTTGGGTGAACTAACCCTTTAAGACTGAAAAACAAATATCACTTGTGAGTTTTGGTGTTCTCTGTGGTATCAACAACTGATATATATATATAGGTTTGCTGATGTACATTGTGAAATGCTAATTTGTACTGCATGAATTCTTATCCTGAACTCCCAGTGATTCAGTTTGATTTAATAATCTCATGTTTGCTCGGCATTGAAACAAAGAGCTATCGCTGTAGTCTACAAACAGCCTGAGCCCAAGCTTCTCAAAGGAGCACAGTGATATTTTTGGTACTGGGACTGAGCATGACAAATGGGACTGAAGTGCATGTCAGAGAATAACAGATTTGGCTGCGGGACTTGAGCGCGAGGGATTGGCGCAGTTTGATGGAGGTTTAGCAGGTGCAGGAGGGAATGGGGCCGATGCTTTACTGACCCCGAGGGCTGGTGTAACTGGGTATAGACATACAGTAATGACGTGCCAGATGGGCGTCTGCCTTCCCAGTGAACACACAGGATGTCCCCTGCCAGCTTCACGCTGAGACCCGTAATCCTGTGCTTTGGTGCTGGGCGGGACGTCCCGTCGAGGTGCCCGTTCCTCCTCCCTAGATCTGCGCTTTCATCTCTTTAGACTATGGAAGCAAGACGTCTCAGGAGACGAAACGCTGCTCTGCATCACGTGAGAGACCTGTTTAATCTCAACAGGGGTGTTGATGGCCTTTAATCCATCACCCTCTCATATTCATGATGTTTACTTTGAAGAGATAGACTGCTGTCGCCTCTGCAGTGGTTCAGGCTTCAGATCCGATGCACAATCGCTGCGGGCCAGCTGTATCTCCGATGAAAAATTGGACTATTGTGTACTTGGCTTCATGAATATCATATCTGCTTATTAAAAAGAAAATCCCTTGCTTTGTGTTTATTTGCTACAACAAAATGGATTGAATTGCCTAGAAAAGGCTGGAGATGTTTTTTTAAGGGCACGTATCAGGAAATATCTAATGAATGTTTTTATTTTTATTTAAAAAAAAAAAAAAAAAAGATTTATCTGATATTTTTAAGGGGTCGGAAAACTTTTTATGCGCTTCGGCCGTTCATTTTCATGGCATTTTGGGAGGCTGAAAACACAAACTTTTGAAAACGAGTTTCAAAGTGCAAGTTTTTGAAAACGATACCGTTATCGTCTCCGTGTAAACTACAAAAACATGAATGTGAATGGAAGCTTGTTTCTGCTATGGTATAACTGAGACTTTTTATCTCACAATTCAGACTTTTTTTTTTAATCATATGCGATTTACATCTCTCAATTCGGACTTTATAACTTGTAATTTTTAGTTATATCTCACAATTCTGAGAAAAAAGTCAGAATTGTGAGTGAAAAGTTGTAATTGTCTTTTTAATTTAATAATATTATAATAATATTTTAATATCACACAATTTAGAATTGAGCTATATAATTGGAATGATGATGAAAAAAAACTCCAAGATATAAATTCTGGCTTTTTTCTAAAAAGGTTTATATCAATTCTGAGAATTATGAACTTGGAATTACGAGAAATAAAGTCAGAATTGTGAGTTACAAACTCGGAATTGTGAGTTATAAAGTCTGAATTGCGAGATATAAACTCACAATTAAAAAAGTCCGTTTTTTTTCTCACAATTGTGAGTTAATATCTGCAATTCTGACTTTTTTTTCACAGAATAAAGTCTGAATTGTAAGATAAAAACTCGCAGTTGTGTGAAAAAGTCAGAATTGTGAGATAAATTACAATGACCCTTTTAAATAAGAGAAGACAGAATTGTAAGATGAAAAGTTGCAATTACATTTTTTAATTGGGAGTTTATATCTCAGTATTGTTAACTTTGTCTCGCATTTCTGAGTTAATATCACACAATTCAGAATTGTGAGCTATACAGTTGGAATTATGAGAAATAAAGTCAGAATTGCAAGATATAAATTGTCTTTTTCTCAAAATTCTGAGTTTATATCTCAATACTGAGATAATTGAGAGTTATAAACTTGGAATTAGAAATAAAGTCAGAATTGTGAGTTAAACTTGGAATTGCAAGAAATAAAGTCAGAATTACAAGATATAAATTTTCCATTTTTTCACAATTCTGAGATAATTGCGAGTTATGAACTTGGAATTAAGAGAAATAAAGTCTGAATTGTGAGTTATAAAGTCTGAATTGCGATATATAAACTTGCAATTAAAAAAAAGTCCGAATTGTGAGTTATGAACCGGGAATTGGAAGAAATAAAGTCAGAATTACAGGATATAAATTTAGACTTTTTTCGCACAGTTGTGCATTTATATCTTCAACTTTTTCACAGAATTGTGGGATATGAATCTTAAGATAAAAACTTGCAGTTTAATAAGAGAAGCCATATAGAAATATAAGAGAGTAAAACCCTAGAGATATGTGTGATTTAGCTGCCCATTTCTCCTCCGTGAACACTCCTAAAGTGTCTATAGCTCAAGAGCTGCTCCACATTTCAGCATTAGTCAACCCTGTCTGATCTCTGCCGGTGAAGAACATGAACCCTAGCATGAAAGAGTGATATAACCCACTTTTTATGTCTTCACTCAATATGAAAACCCCTTCCAGACCCCTCATGGTAATACCATGTTCCCTCAGATCAATAGTAGAGAGGTGTTAGATTTAATGCCGATGGATGAAGTGTTTTTGTGTCACGTCTCCTGTACCGTTGGTCATTTCAGTCTAACCCGTCTGTGTAAGATGAAAGAAGGAGCTCAATAAGTGGTTATTAGCAGTGCACTCTCTCCGACGGCCACATCATAAATACATGGAGGTGTCCTCATGTAGTACAATTACCTCTTTAGGATATTAATATGATTCTTGGTGACCTACATAGTATATAGTCATCATTGCTCTGAGCAACCAAGAAACTAATTTGCATACTCTCGAAAATACCGTTTACTGAGTATTAAACGCATAATTACATCGATTTAAAGCAAAAGTGGAGTTAAGAATACTCATTTTACACCAAGGGCCTTTTGACCTTTTTTCTTAGCTTCAGTGTGTATCATTAATGAGCGAAGTCACCATCTGTTCCAGTGGCACCAGCTATTGCTCTCTGCTATGAATAGAGTCGGTATTAATCTTCTGCTGTTAACCACCGTACGTCACATGACTGCATTCATCATCAGACCGGCTGAAGCTGATGATCCTGATAACATCCTAGTTGACAAATGTATGTTGTCCAAACACTTGGACATGTTAATCTGTAGCGGATCCTCACTTTTTCTTGCGTATCGGCACTTCTCGCATGTTGCCGGCACGCTGAGCGCTCACACCGAAACATTAAATCATTATACAATCAGGCTAATTATATACAGAGTGTGTTCTGAGACTTTAAAAAGCCGTACGAACTGAACAAACCAATTATGCACAAAATCCCTATTGTTTAATTTAGGGATGCACTGATATGAAAAGTTTGGCCGATATACGATAACTCGTATCTTATAGTAATACTTAGTAATAAAGCAGTAATATTTGAAAGCCGATAACCGATATATTGGCTGATAAATCTAAATCCAAATTTTGATATCATTTGAGAACCTGATTACAAAAACACAAGTCTCATAATTAAAACCCATGTCCCAAGCACACTATTATAATGATATTCTCATAATTTTATGTAGCCGATATGACAGACTTGCACTTTACTGTATTTTCCTTTTTGAAGTGATTCCAGTCATATTTTATTCAATTCAAAAACATCATGTTGAACATCTGAAGTGTCTGAAGTCTCTCAGCTGAAGGAAATAATCCATCAGCTTTAATATATCGGCCTAATTTTCTTTTTGGAAAACAATAAAAAGTGCAACTCATTTAAATTCTGTTGAGAATGTTCCACTTTAAAACGCTATGGAGAAACCCAAACATGATCTAAAACAGCCACATCAACTAAAAAGACATTACAACTGGTGGCATGTTGTAGCTATATAGTTTATATATATAGTTTAAATGTGAAGTTTGCCAGAGGAAGAAGAAAAGAGAGATTGTCACGCACACACACAAGCTGAACCAGAGATAAATGCTGAGTGATATCATTTTTTTCTCCCTGAGGCTAGACAGATGAACATTGATGGCTTGTCTTTGTGGGAAACTGTAATTGCTACAACTAATGTTTAATTTGTTCTCCGTCTAATGGATTTTGTCATTTAGGGGAAGCTATAAGCTAATGAGTGCTGCTATCAGTGTATATTATCAGTCTGTTCAGAAGAAGACATGAAGAGCACATCTCAACACAATACATCTCTCTGAAGCTGCTTTTAAACTCTCAGAGGTTGTTCTTTCATAGCTCGAGACTTCGAATGTAATTGTATAAGCGTAGTGTAGGAGTTGAGTGTAATGTCTGACGTTTTTGCGTTTTGTGTGGGTCAAGGGTATGTCGATGTTGGTTGTTGTAACTGTAAACCCGAATAAGTTGGCAAAACTCAATACATTTAAGGCAATCAGTTGCCTCAAAATATTTAAGTTTCAAATATTCAAAGTTTAAGTATGCAGAACTTGCAGATTTTAATTTTGTACTTATACATTTTACTTGAAATGTTTGAGTACATTAATCCATTTAACTTTAAAATGTCATGTAACCTCAATGTGAACATGTTTGTTATTATAAACTTAGCTGGTTTTAACAAACTAGTTCAATAAATGCTAACAATAGCATAGTTTAGCACTTGCTGTATGAATGCTGCAATATAAAGCATTGACATGCTCTCAAACCAAACCACATGCACCACTTGTCATGACGGTAACTCTCCTAAAATCAACATAATCTAAATTAGCATTACAAAACATGAATCACTACTAAATCTCCCACTTAACATTAATCTTGAACGAAAAAAAAAACCATTATATTACACTTAATTTCAGCATTTTACTTTCCCTTTCGAGTGCCATGGGCAAAGCATGCTGGGAAATAGAAATCCCAGCCCAGTTTCAGTTGAACTTAAGTTCATCTAAATTAAAAGAAATAATTTCATAAAACAATTAAACAGTTCAGTCTACTTAAAATATATCAGCTCTGTGACCTTGAAAGGAAAAGAAAGTGCTAAATACTCATAAAAGTTCATTTGACTGAACTAAGTAGTCTAATTTAAGTTTGTCCTACTCAAACCAATTCATTATTTTGAGCATTAGGGTTTGCAGTGATACTGTAACATTTCAGACTTGTCTGACAATAAAGTATTATCTAATCTAATCTAATCTAATGAATAAAGACATCAGTCACATCAAGTCTCCTAAAATTCCCTTAGAGAACATAAAAAAATGTTGACCCAAAAAGCTCGGATTTTTCCCAACTTCACTTAAAGGAATAGTCCACACAAAAAAATATGTGTATTTATTAATTTACTCACAACCAAACCCATTCACATAAAGGCTTTTTCTTCCCGACAATCAAATATACTGCAAGAAAATTCGCCATGCCAGGCGTTTGACATCTTTTTAGCAAACAACAATGTACATTTTTTTTTTGTTGAACTATTATAAAAGTGAAACATATTCTCGTTTTTTCCACCTCAGCTGTTTTTCTCCAACTACATGCCTGACATTCTTCCATTATAATTGCATTTTTCATGTTTCTTTGTGATTTATTTCACTGTTTTGTTGATTTCCTGTCATGGAAAAGCCATTGTGTTATGTTTTTCTTTGTTTGTTTGTTTTTCTTTTTATGTGTTCTCCTGTGTTTTGCTCTCCATCCATCCATCCCTCCCTCCCTGTATTTCTGTGTGACTTCACTATCCGCCCCCCTCCACCCTTTATTCCTGCTTTGACTCACACACTGAAAGATGTAGCCCTGCCCTCCCCCCCTCCCACCTCACTGACCCGTGCCACTACTGACCATCTAATGCCAGGGTCCCGAGTCGGCGCTGGTCCCAAACCCTCCGGCCCGCGGGACGTCGTGGCCTCGCTGGTGTCCACTCGCTTCATCAAACTGACCTGGCGTGTTCCCGCTGAACCACACGGAGAAGACGTCACCTACTCAGTGTACTACAGCCTGGAGGGCACTAACAGGCACGCCATTTATCTGTTATATATATATATACACTACTACTGTATCAAAGTTTGGGCTCAGTAAGATGGTAACACATTTTGTACTTTTCTTCTGCAAGGATCCATGAAATGAATCAAAAGTTACAGTAAACTTTTGTAATGTTGCAAAAAGATTTATTTCAAATAAATGCTGTTCTTCTCAACATTCGATTGATCAAAGAATCCTGAAAAATTTATTAGTTTCCACAAAAATATGAACAACTGTTTTCAACATTGATAATAATCAGAAATGTGTTTTTGAGCAGCAAATCATCATGTTAGAATGATTTCTGAAGGATCATGTGACACTGAAGTGTCATGTGACACATCTATCTGTCTACATGTATTAGTATTTATCTTGTGAAGTATTTATTCATCATAATTAATGATTATTTAAATGAATCTATTTAAAATAACGTTACAGTAATGAGATTCTAATGAGAATTACAAAAAAAGTTAAACATTCATATGCATTATGGTTAGGATCATTAAACAATATCATGCATGCAAATAAATAAACATAATATATATTTTAAATAATAATAATAATAAATAAATAAATAATATAATAAAATATCATATTAAAAATGTAATAAATATTTTATTTGCGTTTTGACTATGAAGTGAAATGTGACCCAGGCATGTTTTCGTGTCCTTCACCCTCCGAGAAGCCTTTAATAATGGATGCTATTGATTATTGTATTCTGTTCATTTGTTGCTATTATTTTAAGTCGCATGTTGTTCTTATGCATATTTATAACGCCGTTCTGTATGAGCTGCTTTTGACTACAGAAAAATCTGAGAAGCTTCAAACCACCAACTCAGCAGCCCTCTCCTGTTTCAGTCTCATGTGACGCTTCTGATCCTGTACAGGGAGAGGATCGTGAACACCAGTCGTCCAGGAGAGATGCAGGTCACCATCCAGAACCTCATGCCAGACTCCACGTATGCCTTCCGTGTGGTGGCGCACAACAGAAACGGCCCTGGAGAGAGTTCAGCGCCTCTGAGAGTAGCCACCCAGCCTGAAGGTAAGAACAAGTTTTCAATCAACAAATCACCAACATTCACCATGGATTTAATGTACACTCTAAAAAATGCTGGGTTGTTTTAACCCAATGTTGGGTCAAATATGGACTAACCCAATGTTGGGTCAAATATGGACTAACCCAGCCGTTGGGTTACATTTTTAATGTAACCAATGCAATTTGTCCATTTTTTTTATTGCATTTTTGTCCATTTTTGATTTTGTTCAAAATGCAATTTGTCCATTTTTAAACTGCATTTTTTAACCCAACGTTGGGTTAGTCCATATTTGACCCAACATTGGGTTAAAACAACCCAGCATTTTTTAGAGTGTAGTAACGCTAACTGTAACCATGGTATTGTGGCACGAAATAGTCTGCACGAATGCTTCAAACTTTTTCCAGCACTTCAAAGGTCTAAATATCATCAGATTTTAATGTTTTTTTAATGTGATGATTTGTAAAACTAAAAGTTTAAAGATGTAGGAAAACTAAGGGCCCTATCATACACCCGGCGCAATGCAGCGTCAGGCGCGACGCAAGGTTTTTTTGCTAGTTTCAGCCCGACGCAGTTATCATTTTCACATCCTGCGCCATGTTGTTTAAACGGGCATTTGTGCGCCCATGGGTCTGAAAACCAGGTGTGTTCAGGCGCATTGTTGGTGCGTTGCTATTTTGCCATTGACCAACTGAAACCTGGTCTAAAGTCAATGGCGCAGTATTTTATTTATTTATTTAAAGAGCGCGTTAGTAATGTGCGATGTCTATATGTCACAAATCTCTGGTTTCTTGAACATGACAATGAGTTCACGATACTCAAATGGCCTCCACAGTCACCAGATCTCAGTCCTGTAGAGCAGCTTTGGGATATGCTGGAACGAGAGATTCACATCATCGATGAGCAGCTGATAAATCTGCAGCAAATGCGTGATGCTATCATTACAATATGGACCAAAATCTCTGAGGAATGTGTCCAGCACCTTGTTGAATCATTGCCATGAAGAATTAAGGCAGTTCTGAAGGCAACCTGGTACTAGCAAGCTGTACCTAATAAAGTGGCCGGTGAGAGTATATTTTAGATGGAATTTGAGGGAAATTGCATACACACATCATTCGCCTGTATGAGACATGTCATTTCCATAAACAGTAAAATAAATAAAATAGTATGGGATTAGCTTGAAGCTGAGTGCTCAAACGAGAAAAATTAACCATGGTTCATTCAAAGTGACACGCATTCACCGGTTGTACATAGAAACTGTTATTTATTAGTCTATCCGCTCTTATAAGATGTTCACCAGTGTCTCAAACCACATTCATCCGTGCGGAGGAGCAGAGCCGAAGCACAACCAACACAATGTTCTCTGCGATATGCATCCCGTTTTATTTTTTTAACTCCAATAGCTCGAATGTAACTCGACACCCTTGCCTCATTTAGTATACGCGGTTCTATGAATATGCAAATGAGCCCCGCCTCCACTCACTCACTCAGCTCAGAGATCCACTCGTTGACGATCACATGTTGATCTGATTGGTTACAAGGTAGTTTGTGATGTCAGAAACGCCAGCGATTTCAAAGTGTGTTTTTGAGACTGTCTTTGGTTCACTGCAGTTTTAAGGAGAAAATACTCAGCAATGGTGTCGACTTATGAATTTACACATGGTTTGTCTTAAAGCATATTAAAAACACCACATAGACATATAAACAACATTAAAAGCTTGATTTTCACCACAGGGGGACTTGTGTTACGAATTACGCTCTGACAAATTTCAGTAGGCATCAATGCATGAAATCAAGCTGACGTAGCTGAGTGTGTTTTGGGCCTTAGAGATTATGCCGAACATTTTCTCTGGAGCTTTTCTTTCTAATGCTTCAGTTTAAAATCTCATTATAGAGGTAAGCACACACGGTAAAACACCTGCTGACTTTTAAGCAAACATGCCTCTTGAAGGAATATGGCCTGACTCCGTCAACGTGAAACATTATCAGCTCAAACTCAGCGCAGGAGACGCTGTTTCTGGGTCAGCCGCGCTCCTCTGTGTGTCCTTGGCTCTGACACTTTATAATGTGTGTTAGCGGGAATCTGGCGCTCTCGGGAATCCCGCTGCGTGGAGATCGTGGTGAATTTGAACAAGTCATCTATACACACACTCACACACTCGTCGAACGCACTTAATCCCATCCCGGTATCAGAAGCAGCCGTTGATGTTGGACAGAACGCGTGTCTGTGGAACTGAGATAAAGCCATCTCTCACTCAGATGCCAGAAACGCGTGATCAAAGTTTGCAAAATGATTCATGTAAGACATCGAATGCAGTTTATATATGACAGATGGTTCAGTGTAAACATAACTGGATGAATGTAGTCACAGAGTTGTTGCAGACGTGTGGTGAAGTGGTTCAAGCCCCTGTGGAGCTCGATGGGAGATATTATGAGGACCGTTCATGTCGCTCTTCACATTACAGTGAAAGTGTGTGTTTACTGGAGTGACCAGAGACTGTCATGTTCCAGGAAGGACATAAATAAAGTTTTAGTTGTCCATACTATTTGTGGGCTATTTTCCAAGTCACTTGTGGTGATTTTCAGCCAATTATGACCTATATTTTAGTGTCTTTCTCACTTAAAGCTATTGTATGACTTTAGAAGACTTGGAATATAGTGTGAATCATATGATCTGTTTACTCATTTTTGGGGCTTGACAGTCCCTTCACCTGCAACTTCTTCACCTCCACCTCCACCTATACCTCCACCCAGGGGCGTAGCACAAGATCCCGGGCCCTATGCATAGGCAGTCCTGACGGGCCCCCATATCCCTCATTTTGTTTTCTTTCCTTCTCCTGTCTTTCCTTTCTTTTTTGGTGGCCTGATTTGGCTTTCTTTGAGAAAGACATTTCTACAGCTGAAGTTTGCACTCCTGCTCAACTAGCGAACATAAACAAAATGCGTGCAGATGGACTAAACCATTTGGCACATTAGCAAGGGGTGGGACCGTGAGACCTTAGATAGTCTTTACTTTTTTGTATACAAAATGTAGTCAGTCAATCAACCAAGTTATTCAGCCACTACACTAACTTTACATTTCATCTGACATTCATTATTAAATTTAATTAGGAAATGAAAATATCCAGGTAAAATAAAATATATTCCAGACTTTTCAAGGGCCCTCTCTCTGGTAATGGTAATCTACTGGCCCTGGTAATTAGTATTGGTTTTACCCCCAGTCCGACGCCCCTGCCTCCACCTACACCTAAACCTTCACCTTCACCTTCACCTTCATCTCCACCTCCACCTCCACCTCCACCTCCACCTCCACCTCCACCTCCACCTCCAACTTCACCTCCACCTTCACCTCCACCTCCACCTCCACCTTCACCTCCACCTCAACCGTCACCCAGCCTCTGTAATATCATTATCACTGTCCTTGTGAAAAAGAAGTGTGCTTAATTGTATTTAATGAACACTTAAAATCTTTAAAATATATAAAAACATTTACTTGCAGATAATATAATATGAATGATATAAAAGGCCGCTTAAGTGTCATGATTACACAATTTGTAATTAAAATCAATTTCAAATTAAAAGTTTTTCTGTAAAGCACATTTTAAATAATTGTTTTAATAGTCGTTTGTTGTGCTTTAAAGAAATACACTTATTTGTTGAGTAACACACTAAACTAAGCACATGTAGTTGTTTTATTATAATTTGTCATTACAATTAGCAGCAGGCTTTTACAATATTTCAAAGACAAAAGTGGAAATTACGAAATTACAGTGGATCAAAAAGTACAGCTAATTGCATTGAATAATAATTAATTTTTATGTAATTCCAGTTAAGCATGCAATTAAGTGTTCTATAACATTTACATTTAGTTTCCACTTTATTATATTCTTTTAAGGTATATTACTTCCATAACAAGTACTCATTTTAAAAGTATGCTAAAGTGTACTTATTTTTCACTAGTGCTCACTCTATGCTTTGTTTTATGGAAAAGAGCAACGTGAACATTATTCATAGTTGCATGGGTAGAAAATTATGACAGAATATTAATTTTTTTGGTGAACAATTTAGGTTTCTCCAGTGGGATTGTCCCTTTAATAAGTGTATTGTGGGTTGCTTTGGATAAAAGTGTCGGCTCAATAACTACTGGCCATCTTTCAGTTGTTTAATGTCCACGCTATTTGACTTCTATTATATTATATTTCATTTAATGTAGAGCTCAGCTTTGATTAGCCCTACATGATGAGTCCCTGAAGGCATGTCAGTCGCGAGCGTGTTGGAAAACAGATTTAACGGACACTCGTCGGAGCCGATAATTGAATGTAATGATTCATGACCCTAGCAAGTAAACAAAAGTTAAGCAACATAGAATCTCATTTCCATCCTCTCCGCTCTGCTGAGCAAATGAAATCACGTCACTCCTGCAGCCTGAGCTGGTGTGTGTTATTGTGCTTTCTGCCAGAGGTGTGTGTCATGAGAGATCTCACTCTCTCTAGTCAAGTCCATGTCAAAGCGCTTTATTGGCGTGACTGGTTTACAAACAAGGCTGACAAAGCAACAATGGACATATCAGAGAAAAACAGTGACAGACTAAATGAAATAAATGAAATAATGAAATAATGAAATAATGAAATTAATGAAATAATGAAATAATGAAATGAAATGAAGTAGCCTGGGTTTCCCCATACTGCCTTGCTCGCAGTGCGATTTTATTCACGCTGCTAGGCAGTCTGGACACCATGGACCAGATTTTCCCCTGAAAAAGGGAACCAATCACAGAACGGGGAGGGAGCAGCAAGACGATGACGACACCGAAGCAGTTTGTTTATATCTATGAATCCAACATGGCATCAGACTCGACATTACCTTCTACCCTCATGTTTATCTTGCACAAACGGTAATATTCGCTAAACGCCATCGTGCACAAATAAATCTTTGACCCATCGTCTTTTTCCTCGTTGAATTTCTGTCACTCTACATACGTCATCTGGTATAATTGAAGCGATTGGTTATGAGCTACGTACAGGCGCATTTGATAGACATTCATAGCGCCCAATAAACGGCTCTGGGCATTCGTAAACCACGCCTCAAATACGAGAAAATGAACACGTGGTTCCCAGACCAAGTCTCAAATGAGACTTGGTCTGACGTTAGCCAGGCTAGAAATGAAGTGAAATAAAGAAAAGAAAAGAAAAGAAAAGAAAATCAAAAAGAAAAGAAAAGAAAAGAAAAATAATAATTAAACAACACATTGAAATGAAATAATGAAACGATTAAATTAAATGATGAAATGGAATGAAAAAAATAAATAAAATAAAATAAATAAATATATATATATATATATATATATATATATATATATATATATATATATATATATATATATATATATATATACACACACAGTTCTTTCATAATGTTGTTTTTCTAATTTTTCTCCATTCTTTCTATGTAATAGTCCAGGTTCCTGGTCCTGCTCCAAACCTTCATGCAGTGGTCACGTCCCCCTCCACAGTGAGTCTCAGCTGGGACGTGCCCCTCATAGGCAATGGAGAGATCCTACACTACAAGATCTACCACATGGAAAAGGGCATGGACACTGAGCAGGTAAAACTAGAGCCCACCTCTACCTCCATCTTCACCTCCACCTTCTCTACCTTCTCCTCCACCTCCACCGTCACCTCCACCGTCACCTCCACATCCACCTTCACCTCCACCGTCACCTCCACCTCCTCCTCCACATCCACCTTCACCTCCAACTTCACCTCCACTGTCACCTCCTCCTCCACCTCCTCCTCCACCTCCACATCCACCTTCACCTCCACCTCCTCCTCCACCTTCACCTCCACCGTCACCTCCACATCCACCTTCACCTCCACCGTCACCTACACCGTCACCTCCACATCCACCTTCACCTCCACCGTCACCTCCACCTCCTCCTCCACATCCACCGTCACCTCCACCTTCACCTCCACCTTCACCTCCACCGTCACCTCCTCCTCCACCTCCACATCCATCTTCACCTCCACTGTCACCTCCACCTCCTCCTCCACATCCACCTTCACCTCCACCGTCACCTCCACCTCCTCCTCCACATCCACCTTCACCTCCACCGTCACCTCCACCTCCTCCTCCACATCCACCGTCACCTCCACCTTCACCTCCACCGTCACCTCCACCTCCTCCTCCACATCCACCGTCACCTCCACCTTCACCTCCACCGTCACCTCCACCTCCTCCTCCACCTCCACCTAAACCTCCACCTCAACCTCCACATCCACCTCGACCTTCACCTAAACCTCCACCTTCACAGTCAGCTCCACCGTCACCTCCACCTTAACCTTAACCGTCACCTCCACCTTCATCTATATATATATATATATTAGGGCTGTCAATCTTCCTCTATAATACTATTCGAATTCCATTCCTTATTTCATTTAATATTCGAATAATATTCGAATATTAAATGCTCAAATTCATCCTATTATTAATATTTACGACATTACACAGTCTTATGGATCGCCAATGCCAATGCGTGATGTTGATCGGTCTCATATCTTCACAGATAAACCGTGTCAGTTTGTCTGTTTCTGGCGGACAGCTGGTAAGCCCCGTGACGAGGAGAGAGGCAGAAAATAAGTAATTCTTGCCTGTTTTAGCGGCGGTTCCTCGGACAGATCGTCTAGCTTGTCAGTCAGGGTGTAGCGTTGTCATAAAAAATAACGTATATTTTTCTCTCCGTTTTGGCCTTCCGTCCACACTGAGACGGCGTTTTAATTAATGAAAACGCACTCCAAAGTGGATACATTTGAAAACGCCGTTTTCGCGTTGTAGTGTGGACTGTGAATCAAATTGTCAGGAGTGGTGATCTCCGTTTCCGTGGAGACATTGCTCTCCGCGATTTTTTTACAGTAATTATGATGATACAGCGTGGATAACGTGCACAATTGTGTTACGATTCAAAAACTTTATTCATCACAAGAAACAAAAGCATTTAATTTTCACATGCGTGTAAGCCAAGGCGGCGAGAAAGGCAAGATTGCAAAAAAAAATTAAATATACATTAAAAAAGCAATATTCGAATAGGAACTTCAGCATTCGAATAGTATTGATTTTTTTAATATTCGAATTATATTCGAATTTCGGAATTCATTCCAACAGCCCTAATATATATACACACATTTATATATTAATAAATTATTTGTAAATTATTATATATTATGCACTTATATTCATATTATACACGTGTTTTTATATCATATTTATATAATAAAATATTTACATTTCTATATCTGTGCAGTCTCTGTGTATAATAACTCCGCCATTATCTGCCTATATCTCTGACATGTCTCTCTCTCATCAGGATCTGGATGTGAACACACTGTCCTACACCATGACTGGACTGAAGAAGTTCACAGAGTACAGTTTCAGAGTGGTGGCCTATAACAAACATGGACCTGGAGTCTCCACCGAGGACATATCCGTGCGCACATACTCTGATGGTACTTACAGTAAATCTGCTCTTTTTGCTTCGTCTTGCTAGTCAGTTTCCAGCACTCTTCCACTTATTTTGCTCCTCAAAATAACCATAATAAGGGGTTATAGCTCTACTAGGCAATAAACCAGCTATCATCTATATCCATGTTGTAGCTGCATCAACAGAGCAATATCAGCGGGGTCCAAAAATAACTTAATGCCATACCTGTCAATGCTGAGTGAATTACTGGTTTGTTACCTCCCGTGAAACTGTATTTTGTAGTTATTACTATATACTTCAACTGGGACTCGTGAGCTTCTAGACATCTGTTACATTTTTTATGCTCACTGTAAAATTAGGCCATTTTTCTTACGGTTATTGTGAAATGGAGTCAACAACCTTTTCTAAATGAAGTTTTATGTAACAAAGTTCGGGAGGAGCATGTTCAGGTAATCATCCAATCAGCACAAGAAGAAGCCAGTATAAATAAAGCCTTCCCTTACCTCCTGTCTCATGACAAATTTCTCAGCATCCCGCCACCACCCCATCACCTCACATTCAGATGGGTCTGCTCATAGATACCCATGATCTATATACATTCATAGGGGGAGTACTCTGGGGTCGGGCCGAATTCCGAGCAAGCAAGCCAACAGCAAGCCAAAATATGCATTATAATATTACATCAGATTTCATTAACATGTGAACTCGTGAAATTGTGTTGGTATGAATATAAGCAGGGCTTGACATTAACACCCGACTTCAGCAGTGGCGTGTAACGCAGTCACTCCTACTGGCCATTTCGGCGGGATGAATTTTAGATATAATATATACATTGTTCAATTGTAGTCTTTTAAAAAGGCATCTGAAATAATAAACTAAGTGCAATGTAGTGTCGTCAAAAAAATTTTTTTTGTTACATATCGATACTGAAATATCTGAAACGCTTCCAATACTAATTTTCCGCAGAATAGATAGACGATATCAGATGCTCTTTCTCTCTCTCTCATCGACAGCGAGTGACACACAAACCCGCCTCTCCTCCCTCACTCGTTTCATTTGATGAATATTACAGGGCTTGAATTTCGGCGTGGGATTGCACGTATTGCGCATAGTTTTACTCAGATTTTGTGTGCGCACATAAAGCCGCTTCTCAGGACTAAATTGAGTTCTTTTTCGTTGCTTATTGCGCTTAAACAGTGAAATACACACAAAATAATGTCAAAATGCCGGTCTTGGCGAGAATTCACTTAAACACAGTCAGTTATGTCTTTAGTGAACGTAAACAGTTGAGAAAGAAAACGCATGTGTAACAGTGCATCCGTTCTTAAAGTGACAGCAGCCTAACAAACCTGCTGCCAAATTATGAGATAATATTTCAAATATCTATGCCATTTTTTCTCCATGATATCAATGTCAAAATTGTGGCTCGTGAAAATGCTGAGCTGCACAGTTCAACACATTTAATGTCAAGCCCTGAATATACAGTAGATGAGTGCTTTGAGAAACACGAAAGCAGCCATTGACAATAGTTAAATATATCGTTTAATGGTCATTATATAAAACTATTTGACTGCTCAATACTAGCATTAACCTACCAGAATGCAGTAGACCCATGTAATAAATGTGGATAATAAATCTCAGTAACCCTGTCCTCCCTGTGTTCAGTCCCCAGCGCTCCACCGCAGAACATGACGGTTGAAGTGCTGAACTCGAAGGTAAGGCTGTGCGACAGTGAACAGTAGCTCTGATGAAGAAGCTCATCTGTTGCTGAGATTTAACTGCACATCTGTGCACTGTCACAAAGCTTCACATCCTCATTTATTCTTCCTCTGTGTTCTCCTCCCCCTCTTTCTCAACATACAATTTATATTTGTCTTGCTGCCGGGGAATATGAGTCCTCCTCCTGTTGTTTTTATTCATGAGTGTGTTTATTGTGCTAGTCATATATAGACAAGCTAGCGTCTTGGGCTGTGAAAATGCATTTAGCACTATTATTTCATGGCGTTTGCTAAGGCAAGAATGACTTGATTTTAGAGTTTGAAGCCTAAGTGTTAAAGTGCCCCTTTTATGGTATTTTAAAAGTTCCTAATTGTAATCTCGTACAATAGGTTTACATGCATCCGTGGATGCAAAACACTTTAATTTTCTCGTAATGTAATTGCACCTCAGTTCTCAGAGAGTCTGAAAACGGTTTGTTTGAAGATTTAGGATGTCATATTTAAGGACCACAACATTATAGATTTTCTTATTTATTGCCATGACTATTTTAGAAACAGTATCCCCAACGCATCAATACAGATAACAACAACAACAACAATATTAATTATCTCATAATAATCATAAATAAATAAATAAACACTGATGGCCAGAATATGCCAGTGATAAAGAATACATTTAAATACAATTTGTGTGAATGTTTTTACAAGTAACCATTTACATTTTTTATTAAGTATAGACATGGTTTATTATTAGTAATAGAAAATCATGATGTTTATGTTTATAATGCGTTCATGCCTTATAGTTGCATTTGGCAGATTAGAGCTGGGCGATAATATAGTTTACATATTTTATGTGACGATACAAGCAATCAAGCAGATATATATATATATACAACTTTTAACTCTTTCCTCGCCAGCGTTTTATTTTAAAAAGTGTCCAGTCAGCGTCTTATTCGACTGGAGATTCAGTACTCTTTCAGAAGGTGTGTAATAGCGCCCCCTACCGTATAACAGCGAAAACACAGAAAGCCAGAAAATTACAGCAATAGCGGGGAATCGTGTAATAAATGACGGAAAATTCTTTCAATGGCGGGGAAAGAGTTAACATATCGCTGGCCAAAATTATAGTTTAAATTTCTTGACAATATAACAATCAAGCAGTTGAAATTTGGGTTGTGCTTTATTGTACAGTACGTACAGCATTCTTGCCCAAGAAAGTACTGGGTAATATAGAGCAACGACAGGGGTTAAGGTTAGGTTCAGGGTTAGTACCCAGTTATTGTAATAAGTACATGTGGAACAGGCCTGTACAATAAAGTGTGATTTGCTATAATACATAGCACCTATGTGAGTGTACTATGGGTGATAGAAATGCATTCAGCATTCAACAAATACTTTAAAGAACCCATCAATAGGTCAAGACTTACACACTAGCAACCGCACAGGAACTGTTCAGATCTCCCTAGCATCGTAACAGCCAGTTTTGCACAGCAAAACTGTAACAATCCAGTAGTATTAAAGTCTATTTGCATTGTGGTTACACACAGATCCACACACTTTCAAGCCTGTAATGGGTTTTATGGCTCAGTAATTAGCACTGAATAATAATGAAGGCTTTATGTCCCAGGCAGAAGCTTTATTCTTTCAGTTTTGTAAATTGCATGAGAAGATGGTTAATTAGCGGGATCCTACGGACTGTATCGAGTCCCCTCGCGTGGCTACGCAACAGACAGGGTGAATTCAATCTGTGTGTGTGTGTCTGTAATGAACACAGTGACTTGGTATATGAGGCCCACACTGGTGCCACCTTGCACACCCATGTGACCCATAAGTCAATTAAAACAAGTTTGTTTTTGCTGAAAACACAAGCAGCAGTTAGCGAGGTAAACCGGAATTGGTAGAGAATTGAAATACAGTAATTGCATACATGGTGCAGATTTAATTCGGTTGATTCCCTCATGGCCCGTGAACACGGCAACTGTGGATACTATTAATTAATTCCCCACCCACGCTGGGCGGCCTTCATTATCCCAGCATGCACTGCAGGCCTCCTCCATCTATCCCGAGCTTCAGTCCCTCAGGCTCCTCTACACTTCACAGCTTTATCTATTATTCATGTGTTCGGTGAGGCCGGCCTCCACTGCTCCCCCAATGCCCTCTGTCGCAGGACTGATATACTTGCGCATGCTTTATGTGGAGGACGATCACGTTCTCTAATGGACGCCTCGGGGAGACAGTGACTTAGGGTTAGATGCCTGTGCTCAGGCTTGTTACTATGGTGGTTTTGCATGTAGAAGCCCGGAGGAGCTGCTGAATAAATGGCAGCGCTAATAAACTCGCTGTGTTAGAAATCTCATACTGGTACTAAATTTCGTTTACGACCGTTAAAAAAATAATGTTCTGTATAGTATGAATATGGGCTGTTGTGTGAATGAAATTCGGACGTACTACATTCGCCATTTTGTCATTGTCATGTGACCTACGTCGCTTCACGGCCTCATGGGACAGTAAAGTGTCCATTGAATGCGCACTTCAGAATCTCACTATAAGTAGTAGGCCACTGTTTTTCGAATACTATGTATTCGGTAATTTTACTCAGTAGAGCTGCACGATTCTGGATAAATTGAGAATCATGATTTTTTTTGTTTCAAATGGAGATCATGATTCTGAACAGACAACTAAACAGACTAATTTACAAGAGGTTCTGGCAAAATGTTAATTGCTACAGAAATAAAATAAAAAAATCAGTTTGAGTGAATGATTCAACGACTCACTCGTAAAGACTTGTTTCATTACTGGACGAATCAGCGTTTTTGAACGAATCTCTTGAACGAATGATTCAATGACACACACATTTCTTTTTAACAGTCACTTGTCGCCACCTACTGGTGTAACGATGTTATGATACAATCTTTATTTGAAGCGTTAAGTTACTTTCGAAAGGTGATTTGCTCTATCTTGATCGCTACTGTAGACATCAGTGTTTATATCTGAACTATAAACTTTTATCCCAGTTCTTCTGTGATAATTTGAATATTTGTAGGATGGAAATAATGATACTGTGTGGTTGAAAAGACTGTTTGTGAAGCTGTTTTATATCTACACGACAACTGCTTTATCTGGATAGCCGAATCGCTGTCGTTTACGATTGAGATCATGTGGGTGTTTGAATCAAGGTCGTAATCTTCTAATTGTGAAGCTCTGCTACTCAGTTGGCGTACTGTTACTATATAGTCAGAAAGTATTTGATTTTGGATACAGCGACTGTTTATTGCTGTAGACGTAAATCAGAGTGTGTGATACTGAGGATATTTTTTGGTTTTCCCAACTGTTAACTTTATAGAGCATCATGATCAGATGGCAACCTCCACCGGCAGATGCTCAGAACGGTGAGATCATCGGCTACAAGATCCGCTACAGGAAGGGTACGAGGAAGAGCGAGGTGGCGGAGATTACTTCAGGATCGCAGCTCTATCAGCTCATAGATGGTAAGCTCATGTCAAACTCAGAAGGACTAACAGATATTTGGTTGTTTTCAAGTTATCATTGACCTCGGCACCAATAACTGTGCCACTTTTAACTCCACCGATTAATAACTCTGTTCCAAAATCTGCTGACAATACAAAAATATGTTATCAGGCCTGTCAGCTTAGTTACTTTGAGTTAATTTAGCTCAATTAATGCAAAAATGACACATTTATTCATGCGCCCTGATCCTATTTGAATAATTAATAAGTCTTTCATGTAATTAATTTGGTTAATTTTGTTAACAAAATTAATTACATGACACTCTAGACCAGTGTTACTCGGCTCGCCTCATGTGGCTCGCCAAGCTTTAATTTGTGGCTCGCATGGCGGTAAAAAATACGGTGATATGATCATGCAGTCACTACAGATATTTCATAAAAAACATAAAAAACAAGTAGGGCTATAACATAACCCATTACAAACTCAAAGTGTCAGCTCTATTACAAATAATTTCGATCGGATTGAAAGGGGTGGTTTATCGAGAGAACAAGTAAACACTTGATCAATTGAAAACCGAAACTGAAAGGACGACGTATGACGCGCTGAACGAGCTGTTCTCCCGATGAATAAAGTGTCATATAAATGAATGTCCTGTCATTCTATAATTCTCCTTTCATTCAGCATCTGTGAAGTGAATCAGGACTTAGTTTTGGCCATTTTTACTGCGTGATAAATACAAACAGCATGGCACAACGGTTCATATGTTCATAGTCTCGAAATTATGACTAGAATTGGATAAATATTAAGTCTGCTGTTTAAAACAAATAAAGAACCAATGTAGGAGAATGGTTATTAAGCGAAAACAGCGGGAAACTTTATATATTTGTGCAGTGTGTGCACGTCAAAAAAATCTATTCAGATTTTTATCTTTTGACTTATAAACGCGCACATCAACCCAATCAGGTATCACATCACGATGTTTAGTGTTCATGTAAACTACAATACATTCAGATTCATCAATCGGAATGAATTCAGTCCGACTTAAACAAAAGTTGTGCATGTAAATGTATCCAGTCTCTGCGGAGATGCCAGTTATGGCGTCTTTCCAGCTCTTAACGCTGCATGTGCTCTTGGATGTTTTGGGTTAATGCAGAAAAAAATTACTTAAGGTCATTCTGGGATGAATGTATTCTGGAAATTGTCATTAAGGGAAATCATTTTGTCTCAGTTACAAATTTGACTGGTAAATCATAAAAAAAAATTTACCCCACCCTTTTGTATTAACATTACATTATTACATTATTTAACATGAACTAAGAATGAACAATACTTCGGTCACACTTTATTTTAAGGTGTCATTGTTACAGTGTAATTATATATTCAAGTACTGAGTAATATTAAGCAACTACATGTACTTACTATAGGGTTAGGGTTTATTAGGATTTGATTTGCATGTAATTATGCATAATTTACTGTTAATTACTATTGTAAGTACATGCAACATATGTAACAAGGACACTGTAAAATAATTTTTTTAAGAAAGCACCATTACATTTTGTCCTTACCCATATACAGTCTCTAGAAAAGCTAATTTCTCCGACATATTCCAAAATAGAGCCTCAAGTGACAAACTCTATCCATTAATGAAACAAAAGTGAAAATTAAATTAAATCGAATCCAAAATAGATATCACCAGCTTCTTGGGTGTCACGCTGTGGTCGGCATCAAAGAGCATAATGGTTGTTTTCTGTTCCAGTTGAGTTGAGATGAGATATTTCTCAGTTCAAAGGCTTGAAGTGGAGTGTTAAAAGAAGACATGGGTTTCTATTTCCCACAAGGCCGTAGGAACAGCTCTGCCTTTAGCATTCGACGCTCTAAGCAGACGCTTATTAACATTTTAAAGCAATTACAACCTCGGGCTTATTTAAAGACAGCAGGCATTCTCAAATTGTAGTTGTTCATGTCAGTCTAGTGTATAAATCAGCGATTGAGGCGATGCTATAGCGTGTAGGTCAGTGTGTTGCACAGAGGAGCACTATCATGATGATGATGATGATGATGATGATGATGATGATGATGATGATGGTCATCGATTTTGTCTCAGTATATAGCTTGAGAAACACACATGAGTGAAGCGTCTTTCTGTTTGTTTCCAGAGAAATGAGCTGACTGGTTGATTGAGATTTAGTGCTTTACTATTGCTAATGCTTGTGTTGAGCAGCTGTATAGGAACCACCCAGAAGGGTTAGGGTTAGGGTTAGAATCAGATCAAATCTAGTTCATTTTGTGCAGTTTTAGCTAAAAAGTTGTCAAGTCAAGGTTTCAAAGCAGCTTTACAGAGATAACAGGAAAATAATGCGCCATAGTTTGTTTCCAGAAGAAAATAGTGTCACAGTCCAGCTTAAAGGATAATTCCAGTATTTAGCACTTTGAGTCTCTTTTCTGGTTTGTTTTGGATGAACTAGAGTGGTGGACACAGACATTTTGACGATGGGTCCTGTCTCGACTTTTTGACTCGTATAGAATCGCCTTTGACCGCTTCAGAGTGTCTATGGGCATGCACGAACATGTCCTTAAAACAACCCTTAACGTTCACTTTCAAAACTGTGCAACTCACCGAGTGGTTAGTGGTGTTCGTTGATGATTAAAAACAAATATATCGGCGCAATGTAGGATTTCAATCCGTGTTATTTGCTATAGTGGAACTATTTTTTCAGATGCCTCACAATCGCGTATAAACTTCCGCTCGATATTTGAGTCTGAAGGGCAGTAATATCAACGAGCAATGAGTCCTCCAACAGAAATCAATGGGATTTTACAAAATGCCAAATAAAACACGACAGAAACTGTATTTCGCTACGCTACTTGTTTTGGAACATCAACGAACACCACTAACCACTCGGTGAGTTGCACACTTTTGAAAACGAACGTTAAAGGTTGTTTTAAGGACATGTTCGTGCATGCCCATAGCCACTCTGAAGCGGTCAAAGGCGATTCTAAACCAGTCAAAAAGTCGAGACAGGACCCATCGTCAACATTTCTGTGTCCACTACTCTAGTTCATCCAAAACAAACCAGAAAAGAGACTCAAAGTGCTAAATACCGGAATTATCCTTTAAGTAAGCTCAGTGATGTTTCATTTTTGTTGTAAAAAAGTTCTTAATTTAGTTCATTTATATATAGCCGTTCTGGAGAAAACCGTGATGTCATCGTCCAGCTCAGTTCAGTTCTCATATAATGATGTCAATGCAGGCAGAGCAATAACATTGTTGAATATTCAATTAAATGACAACTAAAACGTTGTCTTTTATTTCACAAAGCTTGTAGGGCTGTATTGAGTTTTTTCCCCCATATTTTTCAGGTCTGCAGCGAGGCACTGAATACATGTTGCGAGTGGCGGCCATTTCGGTGAACGGCACGGGTCCCGCCACAGACTGGACCGCGGCTGAGACGTTTGAGAGCGATCTGGACGGTAAAAACCGGCAGAATCCTGTGAAAACCGGTGCTCGATTAGGACGACAAAGTGTAATGTGTCTCGTTCTCTGGTTTCAGAGACAAGTGTGCCGGACGTCCCCAGCTCCTTACATGTTCGGCCTCTTGTGAACAGCATCGTAGTGAGTTGGACGCCCCCGGAGAACCAGGACATCGTGGTGAGGGGTTACAGTATCGCCTATGGGATCGGCAGCCCTCACGCAAAGACCATTAAAGTGGACTACAAACAGAGATACTACACCATTGAGAACTTGAGTAAGACCCTCATTATAATAATGCTGCTTTGCACACAATACAATTTCAACTAAATGCTAAATATTGTAAACAGCACAGATTTTTTTGCAGGTTAAAAATATATTTTGTTTATGAATAAGTATATTACAAAATTTGGCAAGACAATATATTTCCAGTCTTCAAATACATTTTTAAAGTACTTTTTGGAAAATACAAATATACAGTATATAAACATTCAGATTGAAGATAGGTATAATAAGGTCACAAATAAATAAATATAATTAAAACTTATGTTAAGTTTATATTAAAACTTGTATTACATTAAAAAAAAGTTTTTATTTTATTTTTTGACATACAATTTTATTTATTTATTTATTTATTTGCCATTTAGGACTATAATAAATTGTGTGAAAATTTCAGTATCATTAATGAAGTCAGGTTGAAATTGTCATATTAAATAAATCAACCAAACATATTTAAAAAAAATAATAATTTAGATGTAACTATGAAACACAGATTGCCTGACCTGTAGTATTCTGATGCACGTGAAATGTAAATGTCTCAATGTAAATGATGATACAAATATTAATACACGATGACCATACCATGGTAATGATTTTCAATACTGTGCTGTTTTGATGTCTACTATGATATAAAATGATTTTCATATGCATAAAAGATGGCACTTGATACTTCAAAGAATACCATGTAATTACCATGATGCATTTTCCAAAAACAATCTTATTGTGGTTTTTCCTATATTGCTATATCGCTAACACTTTACAGTAAGATTTCATTAGTTAATGTATTAACTAACATGAACTAACAATGATCAATACATTTGTTACAGTGTTTATTCATCTTTGTTAATGTTAGTTAATAAAAATACAGTTGCACATTGTTTCTTCATGTTCGTTCACAGTGCATGATCTAATGTTAACCAATACAACTTTTGTTTTTAATAATGTATTAGTAAATGCTGAAATTAACGTTAATTAAGATTAATAAATGCTATAGAGGTATTGGTAACACTTTATTTTACAGTGTCCTTGTTACATATGTTGCATGATGTACTTACCATAGTAATAACAGTAAATTATGCATAATTACATGCAACTAACCCTCAACCAAACCCTAATCCTACCCTAACCCTATAGTAAGTACATGTAGTTGCTTAATATTACTCAGTACTTAAATATATAATTACACTGTAACAATGACACTTTAAAATAAAGTGTGACCGAAGTATTGTTCATTCTTAGTTCATGTTAAATAATGTTAACGTTACCGCTATATCCTTAAACCTGCACTTTTTGGTAAATTAATTGGCAACATGTTCAATTTATGATTCTAAACATTCATTCACAGCTTCATCAGACAAACATGAGGTACTGTAGCACTCATTAAACAGCTCTGTTGCCTATAAAAGTGAATGAAAGGAAACAGAACTGGGTAAATGCATTGTGGGACTCGAGAGTGGGAGATTTACCCCTCTCTCCAGCCCATTGTAATTACATTTAAAGAAAACAGAAAAAAATAATCATCAGAAGAAACGGCATAATTTCAGTTTTCGTACTTCATCTAATTAAACGAGCGAGAATCAGTGATGGTGTTTAAATCTGCACCCCTGCTAGGATGATGAATATGTCTGAAGCTCTCAGAGGAGCTGTGGGTTTGATTATCTAAATGATTGTCTTTCTCCTGCCAGATCCCAGCTCACACTACGTCATCACACTGAAGGCCTACAACAACGTGGGGGAGGGAATCCCAGTGTACGAGAGCGCCATCACTCGACCCCAGTCAGGTCGGTCATATAACACAACGCACTATACACTCGCTCTAAAACACTCGTCCTGCGGTATAAGTCATTTACTTGTTTGGCATTGCTGTACTCCTAATAATAGGAATGCTAATGAGTGCATATTATGTGTGGTAGTGTATAAAATCAATATTTGTAGTCATGCTGATATTTGGAGAGAAAAAAACAATACAATAGTAAGTAAAATACAATAACAGACACAAACTTGTAATATATATTTGCATTTATTCTTACATTTACATTCGCAGTACAACCTCAAATAGGCTCAAATGTAAGAATAAATGCAAATATATAATACAAGTTGGTGTCTGTTATTGTATTTCTGTGAATGGCATTTTACACATTTGTGACTACTTGTCTGCAGCTTCAAATCCAGAATACAGGTTTGTGACTATCGTCTGCGAGTGCAAATCTCAACATTCAACTATTTTACATGTTTTCACATTGGAGCTGTGAGTGTAAATGTTCGGGTAAAAGTATGAATATTTATTGTACAAGTTCTCAAATTCACATCTGCGTGCTCTCGAGTTTTGCTACTCTTTTACCTTCATACATTTTTGCCCCCTTATCTTGAATATTAGAGGCATTATAAACGCATTTTAATAGAGTAAATCACGCAGTGTATGTGTGCAATCTCTAGGTGTGTTTTTGTGAAGTGAGACATACTCAATATTGTCAGATGACACATCGTTAAAACAAAAATCATGACCCTAATTGTCGCACACCCCTAATTGTTGATAATAATTTAATTGACAAAACTTATAAATGGTTGATTAAGTATGGAAGCTTGTTTCCGCCACAGAATAAAAAAATTTAAGAGATAATTGTCGCAATTGCATGTTATAAAGTCAGAATTGCGAGATATAAAGTCAGAATTGCGTGAAATAAAGTCGCAATTGCGTCTTATAAAGTCAGAATTCTGACTTTTTTTCTCGCAATTGCGACTTTATATCTCGCAATTCTGACTTTATAACACATAATTGCGACTTTATATCTCGCAATTCTGACTTTATAACACGCAATTGCTACTTTATTTTACGCAATTCTGACTTTATAACACATAATTGCGAGTTTATATCTCACAATTCTGACTTTATAACACATAATTGCGAGTTTATATCTCACAATTCTGAGAAAAGATGTGAGAATTGCGAGATATAAACTCGCAATTATGTGTTATAAAGTCCGAATTGTGAGATATAAAGTCGCAATTGCGAGAAAAAAAGTCAGAATTCTGACTTTATAAGACGCAATTGCGACTTTATTTCACGCAATTCTGACTTTATATCTCGCAATTCTGACTTTATAACACGCAATTGCGACTTTATTTCACGCAATTCTGACTTTATATCTCACAATTCTGAGAAATAAAGTCAGTATTGCGAGATGTAAATTCGCAATTGTGAGATAAAAAGTCGCAATTAGCTTCCATAATTAAGCAAGTTCATCATTAGAGTGTGTAGTTTTGAGGTGTGTGTACACACACACAAAGCAGATACACGAGGAAAAATGAAGTGAGCGCGCCGTAGTTATGCAATTAAACAAGTGTCCAAAAAAACAAGTGATTTTATAGAACATATGAACTACTTCAATTTTTTTAATTAATTGTTACAGTGTAATTATATATTTAAGCGCTGAGTAATATCAAGCAACTACATGTACTTACTATAGGGTTAGGGTAGGATTAGGATTTGGTTGAAGGTTATTTGCATGTAATTATGCATAACTTACTGTTATTACTATGGTAAATCCATGTAACATAATGTAACAAGGACACTGTAAAATAAAGTGTTACCCAACTTACTTGTGTAAACGCCACAGCGTTCGATTGGTCTCTACACATCGTCCCTAACCACTATACTCAAGATCCAGTTTCCATTGGTTTAACCTTCAGTTGACGCTGGAAAACACCGTCATGATCACGATGCGATCGGCTCCTGGAAGTCATGTCAATGTCACTCCGTGATCTACACATTGACTTATGTTGTGTTTGGGCTCGTTCCAGACCAGCTGCTCTAAATGCACTTTTACTAATGTTTCGCAAAGTTAACTTACAAACCAAAAGAGGCGCAAAAGCATCATGTGTATTCTCGCTTTTTCAGACAAGAACTTGGAATAGTTTGTCTTTAACTGAAACAAATGCTAGTTTTCAATGATATACGACACAATTCTGATATGTACTATGATTTTACAGATCATATTTTCATGTAAAGCAGTTATTTTTCACACTATGAAAATAGAGCACTTCTAATATGTGAGCGAATTTAAAAGCACAATCGTATTCCCACTGTAAAGCCAAGCTTCTAAGCCTAAACGACACCTTTTTTGGGTTTTGTTTAAGCAAATGGTTGTTGAGTAAGTTAGTACCGGCCACTGCTTCGGATTTGAGGGGTTATGATTAGCATTTAATTGATTAAATGATTGTTAATTTTTTAACAGCGATCGATTATGGGAATTTATGTAAATTGACATCCCTATGGATGATGATGCCACATTTATTTTAAAATAACAAGAGCTCAAGAGACTGAATGGAGTCCAAGCCACGTCTCATTGAAGTGTCAGAAGTCTCTGTTGAATTTCTGTTCTCTCTAGGTAAGCATATTGATGCTACGGTTATGCACACTGGTTGAGTGTTGTTCTCTCATGTCGTAAGCGTTCTCCGGTGGTCTCCAATGCTTTTCTTCCTAGCAACCAGAGGAATTGTCATGATGATGGGATGCAGATAAAGCCATCTGCGCTTCACAACTGAAGGGCTGCTTAATAGCGCTGAGCATGATGGAGATGCAGAGCTTTGATTAAACACTGCTCTTATCCCACATACAGGAACATCTTAACATCACAGGAAATGAGTCACTCCCCCATCCAAGAGCATGTCGACATGATTATAATTAACATTATAAAACACTGCGGATCTCGTTGTTCATGGTGAAATTGACATTTTTTATCAACTGAAGTGCTAAATGGTTTCCTCATCCTAAGTACAGTTTTTATTAAGCAACTTAGAAACATTTTTGTGCAAAATTAGATTTAACCCCTTAACTCTCAACATCCCTCAAGCGGAAACACTACTTTAAAACCGTTTAGCAGGCTCCTCCCCCTAGTGGGCGGGGTCATGTTTCATATTTCTAATCGTCCTATCGTCGGAAATGTCAAAAGGGTCCATGTTTGGTGGCTGTTTTGTGATATGAGTGATATTGTGACACAAATGTTTTAATTTGTTACAGGAGAACACATAGTTAAAAAAAAAAAATAATAATCTAGGAAATGTGTGTGTCACCCGGTGGCCATTTTTGGTATAGCGCTTAAACGAAATCTCAAAGGAACTTACATGATGACCCTGGATCACAAAACGTAAGTCGTAAGTCGCACGGGTATATATGTGGCAATAGCCAACAATACATTGTATGGGTCAAAATTATCGATTTTTCTTTTATGCCAAAAATCATTAGGCTATTAAGTAAAGATCATGTTCCATGACGATATTTTGTAAATTTCCTACCGTAAATATATAAAACATTTATTTTTGTGAGTGAATGCAGGACAATCGTGAACATAAATGGACGAATTTAAAGGAGATTTTCTCAATGTTTCGATTTTTTTGCACCCTCAGATTCCAGATTTTCTAATAGTCATATCTCAGCCAAATATTGTCATATCCTAACAAACCATACATTAATAAAAAGCTTAATTATTCAACTTTCAGATGACGTATAAACTCAATTTCAGAAAATGGACCCATGTGACTGGTTTTGTGGTCCAGGGTCACATATTTAAATCTTTTTTTGCATTTTTTTATTAAATTGCAGTGATTTTATATCAATATGGCTATATAATAATAATAAAGAACTTGATTCACGCTGCACAAGTAAAGAGAGAGAGAAAAACTAAAGCTGGCCGTTCCTGACACCGGATGATTTCTCACCTGGCGTTTTGATCAATGATACACTCTTATTACCTCCCAGCATGCAATGCGGTTCATGGCATTTCTCATTTCTCCTGGTTTACCTTTAACTGAACTCAAGGGAATCCGCTGCAGGGCTTTGAAGATCTCGCTCACCCATTCCTTCATACATAAGCATCTCTTATGTTGGAGAGAATGTAGGAATGTTTAGTAAGAGGTAAAGGTGACAATTTTCCCTCTCCCAGGATATACAGACATGTTTTGCATAGAAAAAGAGATTTTAATATTCTGTTACCGGATGTAAAACGGTATGTGTGTTCGATGAGTGAAATACTGTGTGCTAAAGATGTAGTGTTATGTTAGGCATTGCATGCTAGTTGGACAGTGAGTTTCAGGGAACAAGCAAAGATCAACGTCACACACGTATAGCGCTGTGTGAAAGAGGTCTGCTTCATTACTCTGGAAAATAACCTGTTTTTTCCCCACTTTTCCATTTGAAAACAAGCCAGAAAGAATGTGTTCTCATTTTTACACATATTTTCCCACTGCGAATTGTTATTCTTGGAGGGAGCGTTTAGGAAAACAGGTGATTTAAGGCAGGCAAACAGCTTTAAATCTATAAAAGGATCCGACTTCCAGATTAATTCCCTATATTTGTATTTGACAGTATCATATCAGCAAACCCGAGCAGCACCGTACATTCAAGTTATTTGAAAGATTTAGCTTGATATAAAGCTGTGGAGAAAAATGTGCATCTCCAGTGCCTTGACCTGGACAAGGTCATTGTTTCCACACCTCGAATAATTAAAATGAAGAGACAGGAAAGAAAAATAAAAGAAATTGCAATGAATAATAAAAAAAAAAAAAAAGCATTATTCATTAGAGCAACAGATCTTAACCTTTTTGTTAGCTGCATACTAATGAGTTTCATTTAATCCATGATAATTCAATAGATTTTCCAACCTTACAAGAAATATAAGGTGTAATAAAGTTAGTTACAAAGTAAAGTTAGTCTTTCAAATCTAAACAATAGGTTTATGTGAAGTACAGACCAAAATTAAATAAAATTGAATGGGAAAAAAAGGCAATCGTACAGGTTTTGAATGACATGAGTGTGAAAACTGAAAAATATTAGTAGACAAAAGCTCCATTAAACAGTTTTGAAAGTTACATGTGCCTTTATCTAAACACTAAGTCTATCCCTCACGATCGTTTTCCTTCTGTATTTGTAATGTAGATGCTAGTGAACCGAGCTGATGTAGTTCCTTGACTCGTTGTAGATGTAGCTCTCTGTAGCTCTGGATGGTCTCTTGATATCCTGTTCTAATACAATATTTTCTCTCTTTCTCCCATTCCCAATCCCACCTCCACATTCCTCCCCTCCTCACTCCCATTTTAACCCATTAACCCGTTCTCCCGCTTCGTTACGTGTCTCCCGTCCTAAAACCCTCCCCTTGTACACGTAATCGTGCTCACTTTTTTCGCCTTTCACCTTTTTATTTTTTCCATGGGACATTGTGTAATTTGCCTGCAGACCCCATAGACCCTGATGTTGATTTGTACGAACTTTTCCATGCTCCATACACTCCAGTTCCAGAACCTTTACCCATGCTGCCTCCTGTGGGCGTTCAGGCGTCCGTTCTGAGCCACGACAACATCAAAGTCACATGGGCGGACAACTCGCTGCCCAAGAACCAGAAGATCACAGATGCACGCTATTACACGGTGCGCTGGAAGACCAACATACCTGCGAACACAAAGTTTAAGGTACGGTTAACAGAACACAGGCTGTGCTCACAGCATCTGCCTGTAGGAGGAGGTGGATCATTTTTGGTTGTTACACCCCTGACATTGAATTATTAATTTTAGATGGCTAATACCACCACACTTACTCACACGGTGGTGGGTCTTAAGCCCAACACTTTGTATGAGTTCTCGGTCATGGTGACGAAGGCCCGGAGGACCAGCACCTGGAGCATGACTGCACATGGGACAACTTTCGAAACAAGTAAGTCCTCTACATGGGGCAGTTTGCGGCCTCAACGTGGCAATTGTGTTGCATGGTCATGTGACTGAATACTAATCGCTTTGTAAGAGTGTCTATGATAAAGAAAAGTAGTTTAAAACTTACTTGTCAAGTTCTTAAAGGGTTAGTTCACCCAAAAATGGAAATTCTGTCATTAATTACTCGCCCTCATGTCGTCCCAAACCTCTGAGACTTTCGTTCATCTTCTGATCACAAATGAGAATATTTTTGATGAAATCTGAGAGCTTTCTGTCCCTCCATTGACAGTCTACACAACTACCACTTTGACGCTTCAAAAAGTTCATAAAGAGATCGTAAAACTAATCCAAATGAATTTTAGTTTAGTCCAAATTCTCTGAAGAGACACGATCGGTTTATATGATAACATGTAATTTAGTCTGTTACTCACATATAAACATTGATCAGCAAACATAAACAGGAGCTTAACCTAACTTGTTTGACTCGCGAGAACAAACCTCATTGGTTCTTGCTGAAGCTCAAACGTGCTGCGTAACACGAGAATGAACCTCATTGGTTCTTGCTGAAGCTCAAACGTGCTGCGTAACACGAGAATGAACCTCATTGGTTCTTGCTGAAGCTCAAACGTGCTGCGTAACACGAGAATGAACCTCATTGGCTCTTGCTGAAGCTCAAACGTGCTGCGTAACACGAGAATGAACCTCATTGGTTCTTGCTGAAGCTCAAACGTGCTGTGTAACACGAGAATGAACCTCATTGGTTCTTGCTGAAGCTCAAACGTGCTGCGTAACACGAGAATGAACCTCATTGGCTCTTGCTGAAGCTCAAACGTGCTGCGTAACACGAGAATGAACCTCATTGGTTCTTGCAGAAGCTCAAACGTGCTGCGTAACACGAGAATGAACCTCATTGGTTCTTGCTGAAGCTCAAACGTGCTGCGTAACACGAGAATGAACCTCATTGGTTCTTGCTGAAGCTCAAACGTGCTGCGTAACACGAGAATGAACCTCATTGGTTCTTGCAGAAGCTCAGACGTGCTGCGTAACACGAGATTGAACCTCATTGGTTCTTGCAGAAGCTCAAACGTGCTGCGTAACACCAGAATGAACCTCATTGGTTCTTGCAGAAGCTCAAACGTGCTGCGTAACACGAGAATGAACCTCATTGGTTCTTGCTGAAGCTCAAACGTGCTGCGTAACACGAGAATGAACTTCATTGGTTCTTGCTGAAGCTCAAACGTGCTGCGTAACACGAGAATGAACCTCATTGGTTCTTCCAGAAGCTCAAACGTGCTGCGTAACACGAGAATGAACCTCATTGGTTCTTGCAGAAGCTCAAACGTGCTGCGTAACACGAGAATGAACCTCATTGGTTCTTCCAGAAGCTCAAACGTGCTGCGTAACACGAGAATGAACCTCATTGGTTCTTCCAGAAGCTCAAACGTGCTGCGTAACACGAGAATGAACCTCATTGGTTCTTGCAGAAGCTCAAACGTGCTGCGTAACACGAGAATGAACCTCATTGGTTCTACCAGAAGCTCAAACGTGCTGCGTAACACGAGAATGAACCTCATTGGTCTTGCTGAAGCTCAAACGTGCTGCGTAACACGAGAATGAACCTCATTGGTTCTTGCTGAAGCTCAAACGTGCTGCGTAACACGAGAATGAACCTCATTGGTTCTTCCAGAAGCTCAAACGTGCTGCGTAACACGAGAATGAACCTCATTGGTTCTTGCAGAAGCTCAAACGTGCTGAGTAACACGAGAATGAACCTCATTGGTTCTCGCACGTCAAGCGAACATGATTGAGCTTCCGTTTACCACAACTGATGTGTGAGTTGATGAATGTTTATATGTTAATAAAAAGACTCATCAAATAGAGCAATCGTGTCTCTTCAGAAAATTTGGACTAAACAGCTCAATTCATATGATTAGTTTTACGATCTCTTTATGAACTTTTTGAAGAGTCAAAGTGGTAGTTGCGTAAACTGTCAATGGAGGGACAGAAAGCTCTCAGATTTCATCAAAAAGATCTTCATTTGTGATCAGAAGATGAACGAAAGTATTACGGGTTTGGAACGACATGAGGGCGAGTACTAAATTTTCATTTTTGGGTGAACTAATCCTTTAAGGCCCGGGTATAATTCATTTTCCATGTTCCGCTCCATCTTGCGCACCTAATGATGAAAATTACGTCACGCGGCCCGTTGAGAAACACGGCTGGTCGGAGTATACTTTGGGCTTTAAAAATGAACTCTTTGCTTTCATTTGAATTTTATATCGTTTTGAAAAACTTGCATGCCATTTTCAAGAGAAGATTCAGTTTAATAACCCATCAAGTAAAAACTAATAACAATAAGCTGATTTTTGGTTGTTTTGTTGTGAATGTTAACGCACTTAATGAGCATTAAACTTTGAAATAAACATCATCAAGTGAGGGAATTTCTCTATTTGTAGTCTTGAATCATTTTGTCTTTCTCCCCAGTCCCAAGTTCTGCACCTAAAGATGTGACTGTAGTGAGCAAAGAGGGACGACCACGAACCATCATAGTCAACTGGCAGCCGCCTTCAGAAGCCAATGGCAAGATCACAGGTGACAATGTTATTAAAAATTTAGCACCCGTTATTGACAGTGACAGCTTATTTTGCCTTAAACCACAGTCACACTTGACTTTGAACACGCAAAAGTGTCTCTTTTGACTGTGGTGTCTCTTTTGAAACCATTATTCAACATATAATACATCCAAAATGTAAAAATATTGCAGTCTACTCCACTTTACTGCGATCCTGCAGATTTAAAGATTGCTTCAGCAAAGAGGTCACTGTGTGACGTATCAGTCTTTTATTGGTCACACGTATTCATGTTACAAAATTCACCAACTTTAAACTCAAGAACGCATTGAAATGTGTGTGAGCCTTGCTTTCTCGTCTGCATTTGCATCCCGTGAATGGAAGTCAGTGGACCAAAAAAAGGTGTTTTGTGACAACCACATATAATCATCTACAACGTGCCTCTGTATCGCTTTCTCTGCCTTCCCAGGTTACATCATTTATTACAGCACTGATGTGAATGCAGAGGTTCATGACTGGGTCATTGAACCAGTAGTGGGAAACAGGCTAACCCATCAAATTCAGGAGCTGACCCTCGATACCACCTACTACTTCAAGATCCAGGCGCGTAACTCAAAGGGAATGGGTCCCATGTCTGAAGCTGTCCAGTTTCGCACTCCTAAAGGTAAACCAGCTGATTCACAGAGACAGTTTTCATCTGATGAATGAGAACAATCACTGCTGCCTGATGAAAAGACCAGTATATGTAGGGATATGAATCCCAAGATACGATGGGATACTGGCTTCATATGTAGCTTAACCATCAAGATGTCCATGATCTACCAGAAGAGACCAACTAGCATGCTGTTCTTTCCTGCAGGGTTTGGTTGCTAAATTATGTTAGCTCTTTCCCCGCCAGCGTTTTTGAAAACCTTTTTTAAACAAAAAACCTGTTTTATTCTAGCTTCATGCATTTCTTTTTTTATAAACATTCTGAGCAAAAAGCGAAGAAAATCGTGTTTTTGTGAAAGACTACATCTGGATCAGATCGAGTCCATCGACACCCACAAAGCTTCACAGTCCTACAGCTCATCCTGGGTCGACATTTCATTCAGTAACATTAGGCAGTTTTGATTTATATGCTGTTTAGTGTTGTTGATCGCGTTATTTTACATATGCATCTGCTTACATATGCTATCGCTTGTTTCTGCTTCTTCTTCGCCTGTGTTTTGGTCAGGAGATTCTGCACTTTTATTTTAGAAGATGTGCAATAGCGCCCCCTACCGTATAACAGTGAAAACACGCAATGTCGCAACATTTCTGTCAATGGCGGGAAAGAGTTAACATATACGCTATTTTTTACTTAATCTCAAGCTTAACCCTTTGCGTTTACCCTGACCTCACTGATCTTTCATGCTTAGCTCTGACTGCACGCCTCTCTCCCTCTAACTTGTCTCTTCTCCTGCTTTGCCATGCTAGCCGAACCCTCTGACAAAATGGCTAATGACCAAGGTAATTGCTTTCTCTTCTCTTATTCCACTAATGTCCTCAAATAGAAGTGAGCAGCATGTTTTCCCTGCGCACTGAAATTCATCAGCATTCACAGGAAGATCCAGTTGGTGTATAGCTGGAAAACATCTTATTTGCCTGCCTGACTGCTGTTTTCTAAGAGTTTATCAGTAGGATGCACGTGGCTACGCCTTCATACTACTAACAGTCTTTCTCCAAGCAAGTTTTTCTCAAAAGATGAGCGTCATGCTCTTCTCAGAAGTACAGCTGGTGGTTTATCTGTTTAAGCTGCATGTTATTTTACCAATGGATTGAACATGACTTTAAACTTTACACGAGAGTTGTAGATTCCTGTGCCACTTGCCAATTCTTCTTATTTGAACTCTTGTAGCTTCAGGACCAGTGAAAGTAGGAAGACCATCATCACCAGATCAAGGCTTTGGATCAGTTGGTAATTTCTGTTTTTTTATGTTTCCAAAAAGACACACTGGAAGTAACCTAGCAATGGCTTAACAATGATGTAGCATAGCAACAATCAAGAACACGCCTTTGCACTATACCTAGTATCACCTAGTAATACTATAACAACCACTGACTAGTCCCTTAACAACGCCCTTGCAACTACCTAGCAACATCATATTAACATCTGAGCAAACACCTAGCAACCACTTAACAATGCCATAACACCTGCCTAGTAGTCCCTAGCAACCACCCACAACAACTTAGCAACGCCTTAATAACAACCGAGCAACCCTTTATTAACACCCTAACAACATCTTAGGAGTGCCTTTCAACCACAATATCAACATCATATAAACAGCTTAGCAATGCCATAGCAAACCCCATCCAGTCCCTAGCAACCACCCAGAACAACCTAGCAACACCTTAATAATGACCTAGAAACACCCTAGCGGCATCTTGCAATCATCTAGCAACACCTTATCAACAACATATTAACACCCTAGCAGCGCCTTGTAACCACCTACCAATGCTCAGAAAACACCTATTCCAGCTTAGCATTGCCCAACCAATCATCAAGCAAATGCCATAGAAACCTCCCGGTAGGCCCTAGCAACCAACTTAATAACCTAGCAACACCTTCATAACAAGGTAGCAACCACACAGCAACACCATAGCAGCATCTTACAATTGCCTACCAACAACATACTAACACACTAGCAACCACTCAGTTGCCCCCAACAACCTAGCAACTCCTTAATAACAACCTAGCGACCACTTGGTAGCCCCCAACAACCTAGCAACACCTTAATAGCACTTAGTAACACCCTAGCAATGCCATGCAACCATCTAACAAAGCTCATCAACAGTATATTATTATTAATCTAGTAAACACCTAGCTTAACAGTGCCCTACTAATCACCTAGCAATGCCAAAACTACCACCCAAAAGTCCCTATCACACATAGCAATTTAGCATATCATAGCAGCTTTGCAATTCCATAGCGATCACCCAGTAGTCCAACAACCTAGCAACACCTTAATAACAACTTAGCTACTATCTAGCAATGCCTTATCAACAGCATATTAACACCCTAGCAAACACCTTGCAACAGTTTAGCGATGCCATCCCTTAGTCTTTAGCAACCACCCACAACAACCTAGTAGCACCATAGCAGTGCCATGCAACCACCTAGCAATGCTCATCAACAGTATATTAATAACCTAGAAAGCACCTAGTTTCGCAGTGCCCCACCAATCACCTAGCAATGTTACACTAGCAACACCTTAGCAGTGCCTTGCAACCATCTAGCAATGCCTTATCAACTACATTTTACCACCATTTGTAAACACTTAACAATAGCTTACCAACCACATACCAGTACTCAACCAACTCCCTCTCGGTTTCTGTCTGTCAGGCCATTCTGTCATAAACATTCAAGGCTTTAAAAACTTGCGGGCAAGAATTTGACAAAGCAACAGTTAGTCTTGATAAATTTTCCTTTCCTTATAACGTTGTAACCACAGATTTTCCATGTTTCAGGGAAACCAGACATGTCTGGCACTGGTGATAACCACATCCTGGTTATTGTCATCATTGTGTCAGTGGGAGCATTTACCATCATTGTGGTGGTGGTTGGCGCCTTCCTGTGTACACGCCGTACCACAACACAGCAGAAGAAGTAAGTTCCTCACAAAGTTCAAGTTCAGATCTCCTGATGATGAGCAGTCCTAATCCTCAGTCCTGGCGTAAGGGTAAATGTGTTTGCCACAACCTTCCCTCAAACTCTTTGATATGATCTCCAGGAAACGTGCAGCCTGCAAGTCCGCCAATGGATCCCACAAGTATAAGGGCAACTCCAAAGATCTGAAGCCACCAGACCTCTGGATCCACCACGAACGTTTGGAGCTAAAACCTATTGACAAATCGCCCGAAACCAATCCAGTAATGACCGACACGCCAATCCCCAGATCCTCCCAAGACATCACCCCGGTTGACGGCTCCATGGATCCTATGCTCCAGAGACGTAACTCGTACCGTGGTAAGAACTGTGATTTAAAGACCCCATGAAATCAAAAAGTTTTGTCTGTTAAGGCCATCTATATATACTTTATATGCCGGAGAAATAAGCTCGCAGTCATGTTTAGAATGTAGTGCTTTAACTTTCGTTTTTGCGGTAGCTCTGTATAGTTCTACAGTTTTGCTATCAAAGAGTAATTAGCTGGTAAAGTGAATCTACTTATGATTTACTTATCATAACAAATGGCATCCGAGCGGTTCATTCATAAATCTGTAAGATCTTACCTTCATGCTGTGGAAATACAAACCGGAAGACTGAACACTATGAGCGCAGCTCTGAAAGGGGGCGGGGCTACATAAGGTCTATACTAGTAAACTCCTAGATATTTTTGTCGTATTTATAGTATTGCTCTTCTGGGAAAGAAGAGCAATACTAACACCCCCCCCCCCCTCCCCCCCCCCCCCCCCCCCCAACACTAAACTTAAGGATATTGGCTATTTAAAAAAAGACCCAAATCCCGGTTTCATTAGGAAATACATCAACACAGTAAAGAAATGTCTAACAATTTCATGGGGTCTTTAAACCACCTTCACCTGCTCCATCATCCATGACATCATTCCAGCTGCTGCTTCTGATGGATGCTTCAATGTCCTGTCTTCTATTTGTCATTATTGCTTGAGATTGGCATGTTCCTTGCTTAAAATGGAAAAAACGTGCAGCCTTGTTTCTTTTGTTTTCGTGGCATGTATGGTGATATCCATCTGCTGCTGCCTACTCCTACCGTATGTGTGTGTTTACACTGCCCTCTAATGGACAAACAATAGAATCTCACTGCATTAGTGAAAACACCACATGATCTTGGCAACTTACTCTAGGAAGTCAGCTGGTAGTCTTCACAGGGCTCTTGTATTGGGAGCCTGTCTCAATCTGATTAGCTGGTCGCTGTCTGATTTGCAGGCCATGAATCAGAGGACAGCATGTCTACACTGGCAGGCCGTCGGGGAATGAGACCTAAAATGATGATGCCCTTTGATGCACAACCCCCTCAGCGTAAGTGTATTATCCTGAACCAGGGACCGGACCCCTTTTCTTTCAGTTAGGATATTAAACAGTTTATGCTCTTTAGAATAACATATAGTCCTCAAACAAGGTTCCCTGAGTTCATTATTGTAGTTGTAGGCCAAAAAACATACTCTACTCAAGTACATGGATGCAAATGTCTATAGCTGTTGTTGCATTTCAAAATGCATCAGAATGTTCAGGTCAACTGCTATGATGGCCGAACAACTGTTTATTTTATTTTATTTTAACTTTCTACATGTTCATAGTTAACTACCTAAATAGAAACAGGTAACTATCACCCCTTTGAGTACAGAGGTTTCCTAGCACCACAGAACGAGAACGAGTTGACCAAGCATTTGCGTCTGCATTTGTCTAGAGTATGTTTCTAGTCTTACAGTAATTCTTTAACCTAGCAACATAGCATGTCTTTCAGTCTCTGTAGTTCTTTGTTTGCATGAGCAGATGTTATAGATGCACCATGCTCGCCATAATCTCATAGCCTTGTGTGCGAGGTCTAAACCATGGCGCTCTGTTATGTGTGTCCGTTCGCAGCTGTGATTAGTGCTCACCCCATCCATTCCCTCGATAACCATCACCATCATTATCACTTGGGCAGCCTGGCCTCGCCAACACGCAGCTATCTCCACCACCAGAGCAGCACACGGTCCATCGCCACCCCCATCTCTCATCTAGACAGGGCAGAGTCCACAGGTGAGAGTGCATTAGTGGGCCTTTGTTAAGGCCCTAAGTCCACGATGAGTCACTCCATATGAAGCTGGATATGATGTTCTTTCCTCTCAAATTGGAGGTATAATTGGTTGGTGACCAAGGGATTGTAGTGAAACTTTCCATATCTCTTTACTTCCCTCTTTATCTCTCTGTGTGAACATGCCTCCTTCTTCAGCACTTGCTTTAGATGAGTAAACGCTTCATAACATTTGTATCACTTGACTTCTCATATTCCCTCCAGCTGAAACCAACTTAAAGTGGTAGCTGGTATTACATTGTTTTTAGCTGGTTTAAGTGGGTCATTCAGTGGTTCAAACTGTTCTAGATGGTTGACCAATTTGAAGGCAACATGAAATTAAAAGTTTACTTTCTTGAAGTCTACATGGAATGAAGATTCTGATCTGTTTTCTAAATGCATGTTATTGATCTTTTGAGTACGATTCATCTATTCAAAATGTCAAAACTCTTATCTTCTGGTCAAATGGCAGACTTCTTTCTGGTGACGCATACCATATTATTAAATAATTTAGTCCACTAAGGAAAGGCCCCTTTTCACTTCTTGTTTCACTCAGAAATACGTTAAACTTTACGTTAAACTCATGTTGACTTTAAGCTGGCTTTTTAATGATTTCAGTCTTTAAGATTGCTCACATGCAAAACCTCACATGTGCTGACCCAGGTGCTGTTGTAATTACAGAGTCTGTAAGAAACACCCCTAGTGCTGACCTGCTCCCTCCATCTGGGCAGCCATCCTGTACCACTGACCTTTCAGAGACAGACATTAGCTACCACAGCTCAGTCACTGAGGAGGAGCCAGCTTTCGCTACGCCCACAGCACACGTTCGTCCCACACACCCACTCAAGAGTTTTGCAGTGCCGGCCGTCCCAGCTCACCCCATGTATGACTCGGCAGCATTGCCTAGCACTCCATTGCTGTCTCAGACAGGTAACTATCCTTTTTACACCAGATATGTATATCTATCTTGGGTTATCCAATCCGCAGTGTCTAAAATAATGGCATTTAACATATAAAAGATGTTTAACATAGTCAGGCACATTCATTGCAATGAAAGCTAATCTATTAGTAATCTCATTGGCATAGTTAAAGGATATAAATATAATATCTTATCATCATTGAGCTAAAAAAAATATATATATATACGTACGTATATATGTTGCCAACCAAGATTTACCCTACTCCAAGCTATAAAATAAGAGCATGTGTAGCATAAGTAATGTTTGTGGAATATTGAGCCTGAATGTATTAAGTGAGAATATAATTGGACCTAGAATAGAACCTTGTGGGACGCCACAGTTTAGAGTTGCTGAATAGGAGGGCAAATTCCCAATACTGTTGGAAAAGGTTCTGTCTTTTGAATAGAAAACTAATTTATGCCAGTACCTTGTACAGTTGCCAGTACCAATAGTTGTCACACTTCAAATGAGCCTAACCGTATATATTGTGAATATAATAGGACCTAGAATAGAACCTTGTGGGACGCCACAGTTTAGTGTTGCTGAATAGAAGGGCAAATTCCCAATACTGATGATGGAAAAGTTTTGTCTTTAAATACAAAACTAATTTATGCCAGTACCTTGTACAGTTGCCAGTACCAATAGTTGTCACACTTCAAATGAGCCTAACCGTATATATTGCGTATATAATAGGACCTAGAATAGAACCTTGTGGGACGCCACAGTTTAGTCTGGCTGAATAGGAGGCAAATTTCCAATACTGATGGAAAAGATTCGTATAATGCCCTTTTTCACAAGATGTAAAATAAGTATTTGATGTCCCCAGAGTGTGTATGTGAAGTTATAGCTCAAATACCCCACAGATATTTTTATAAAGCATGTTAAAATTGTCACTTTTTGAGGGTGAGCAAAAACTCACCGTTTTTGTGTCTGTCCGTTTAAATGCAAATGAGCTGCTGCTCCCGGCACAGAGGGCGGAGCTACAACAGCTTGTGTCCTTTTACCTCACACACACATGCACTGAAAATTTCAAAAACTTTTAGCCTTTTATGTTCAAACCGGAGTCAGACAGTGATGGAGAGACTCAAGAAGAAGTGACAACATGTAGAAGCAACAGGACATCTCTGAATGATTAGTTGATGAATTTATGTAGCTTATGTGTAGTTAACTATCTTCTAGTCATTGATTAGCATATTCTGTCATGACAATCTATAAATCACGTTCCCGGAAGCGGGGTTTATGTAAATTTTAGGGTTGGTGATGTCACTAACCCGGGAGGAATGTCGTGTAATCCTTACCAGCCATTTGTTGTAGTCCTTAAAAAGCTATTTATTTAAAATAAAATATCTCCCTTTGCTTTGAACTTTGAGCGTTGTAACTTTGCAGATGTTGTTTATGCTCAAACAGCAACATTACACACTAACTAAAGTTGGAAAAGTGAAATCATAATCAACCACCCCTTTAAATAGAAAACTAATTCATGCCAGTACCTTGTACAGTTGCAAGTACCAATAGTTGTCACATACCAAATGAGTCTAAACGTATACAGTGTGAATATAATAGGACCTAAAATAGAACCCTGTGGGACGCCACAGTTTAGAGTTGCTGAATAGGAAGGAAAATTACCAATATTGCTGGAAAAGGTTCTGTCTTTTAAATAGAAAACTAATTTATACCAGTACCTTGTACAGTTCCAATAGTTGTGTCACTCCAAATGCTCTAAAATTAAATGCAGTTTGTGCATCTTTATTATGAATAGTATAAAGTTTCATGGTTAAAAAGGAGAAAGACAGACACTGACTTGTGCGATTGTTTCAGGGCCTCACTCAGTTAAAACAGCCTCTATCGGTACATTGGGAAGGACAAGAACTCCTATGCCTGTCATAGTTCCAAGTGCACCGGATGGTTCGGAAGGCATCAGACTTCATGAAGATGCAGGGAGTGTGAGTACCTTTGCTTACAGTATATAACGCTCTGTACTACAGAGGTTAGAAAACATCAGGAATATCACTCGCTGTACAAACTTCCAAGTCTCTGTACATTTCTTGTGATTTTTTTTTACAACAAAACCATGTACACTTGAGTCATTACTTTTGAATATGCTTGTGTTATAATTATTTCTGGTAAAGCCTGGAGAGATTAAACTATAATAAATATAGTTTGATTATTTATACAGTGATTCACATAAAAAATTCACAATAAAGAGTTAAAGCTAGCCATCTGCTCCCGAAAAAATTGTTTTATCCAATTTATTATGATAGGGACAATGTATTGCATAGTAGAAATTACTTACTTGCTACATTTGGCATTGCTTTCAAATGATACATTTCATCATTATGCATCAAATCCTATGGCCTAGGAGTTTCTAGTGCATACATACTATAATGTTACATACTATAATACTGTTACATATCAAATATACTGTTCAATATCGAATATACCGTTACATATCGAATATATTTATAAATGTACAATATAATGATAACATTTTAACATGTTTTTTTCTTTTCTCTCAAACCTTTACCTGCTTTCCCCTTTTAACGGCTGTATTTATTATCTGCTCATCACAATTAATTTTGGAAATTTTGCTTGTTTAAATGAATGCTGAATGATATAATGCACCATTACTACCGTTCCCCTTCATCCATTACCACGCATGTCACTGTGCTATTTGATTTCCCGCTTTTCTTCCGCAGTACCATTGACCCTCCCCAATAAAACCCAATTCCCTCAAACCCCAGCTCACCCCAACCCCGCCCCCCGCCCCGCCCCCGCATTAACCTTCTTCATCTCCTTCAGAATTACGAGACGGACGAGTTGACGGAGGAAATGGCCCATCTGGAGGGCTTAATGAAGGACCTAAACGCCATCACGACAGCCTGAGCACAATCCTCACAATAACACTAGACCTTCCCCGCCACGGGGAGGACGTTCAGCACGGAGGAGTTCTCAATCATTCGCTAAACGGAGAGAGAGAAGGAGAGTGAGATAGGAAAAAAAAAAAACAATAACGTTTGGGACACCTTGCTTACTCTCAGGAAGGAGGAACCCATCGAACGAGGACAGTGGACATTCTGAGAAAGGACACGTGGTTACTTCACACGAGATGATTGCGATGTCTTCTCTCTCGGCATCCTACGTAAATGTTTCCTTTTATTTTAGCGGAGACCGTTTAAAAAGACACCCATTTCATTATCCTACGAAAAAAGGAAAGCTACAATATGCTGGTGTACGTGTTGGTGCTTGTAAGGCACACTTTACAGTGTTTCATTTGTGTCTTTTTTTGTAGTTTTTTTTTTTATGTTTTTGTATCTATATATATATTGCCCCCGTTCCAGTGAGGTGAACGTTGGACATCGTCCTTTTTATTTCTGCAAAGCATTTTGTATTAAGCATTTTGATTGATGTCTCTCTCTCTCTCTCTCTCTCTCTCTTTTGTATGTCATATAATGTGCCATGTCTTATTATTTTCTTAAACATGTTTTGTATTGTTTTATATGCATATACACTTATCAGTTTGTATATATGTTTAATACGGACTCATGTTGTCACCACAGTAAAGTTTTTGACCTCTCGTGACAGTTTCCGTTAAGTCAGAGACACGCTGCTTTTTAATTTTGCAATTAGAAAGGATTTTTGCAGTCTGCAATGTCACTTCCCCTTCGACATTTTTTGCCTGTTTTAAATGGAAGTTCTCCCTTCAGATATGCCTTATATTAAATTTGTGTGGAATGGCAGAAATCAGTTCACCTGGGAAAATGTTTTCAAAAATGTTTATCACACAACACTGTGATATTCTGTAACGCTGAACTGTTAATACGACAACGTAGACCTCCATCACACATGCTGGACTTGGTGCTGAAACTCAAAAACTTCAGGTTCGACACATGTAACTGATAAATGAATGAATTTGGTACATTTGAAAGTGCTTTATATGGTTGATTTCCTCTTGCTGCATTTGGTCTGAATTCTTCTAACTCGATGAATGAATGACATTCACTGTGAGATTTTACAGGCCACATTCTTGGCACTTGATGCAACAAAGTGCAAATGCAACAAGACTTTTATGCAGAACTCCCAGTGCTCATCTTTTATTTTCCATTATATTTCTTGTATTCGTTTCATATGAAGAACTTGTATAAAATCTCAACCTGCGAGGCAAAAAAAACCCCCCAACTGTTCCTACCCTGCTGGATATGGTTTTGTTCTGTACTTTTACCCAAAGAAAATATGTAACAGCAATCATAATTTAGTTTTATGGACTTAATGTCTCCTCAAAAGACATTATGAACAATGTCTCTTTTTTTTTTTGTCGTTTGGACTGTAAGAAATTCTGGGTAACTATTGGAACATGTTAAAAAAAAAAGCTTGGTAAAAACAATACGACCTATTTTGGGTTAACCGATCGAGTTGTAGACAGTCAAACCTTTATTGCACTTTTTCAACAATTTCAAGAAAAAAAAAAAAAACTTTTACATATCCTGTGTTTTGAATATAAAGCTCTATTTGTGTAATGTAGTGTCATAGTTTAGCATAGGCAGCTGGTCTTATTTGTTCTTTTGCCTCTGGAATAATATTTGAGCGGCAGGTTTTTACTGTGTTGCATATGCAGAATTCTGTTGTTGCTTATTTCTGTACAAAGATCTTCTCGCTGTCTCTAGAAATACTCTGTGGCTTTTTAAAAAAAACAAAATATTCTAAAAACACTGCTTTTGGCTGTTTATTCATATGCATCCTCTTTAAATACTTTGAAAATTGCTTTCATTTTCCAGTATGACACGATTACTCGAATGAGGACTTTTAACTCTTTCCCTGCCATTTTGAATTTTTGGCCAATCTGCATTTCCACTGTTATACGGCAGGGGGCGCTATCACACACCTGCTGAAAAAGTGCAGAATATCCAGATTTGAACAGGCAATAATTAACTTAGTTTTTTTTAAATGACACACACCCACATTCAAGTGCTGATAAAATGGTGGTTTTTGTTTTAGCTATTTATTCTTTTGGTATGTTCAGATTGTCATACAACAAAATATCCTGCAGGCCCATAAAAAGTTGTGTGAAAGTAATCAAAAATGCTTATAATTCTATAATAGGGCATAAATGGAAAAAATTGTACAACTTTATATTTCCATTGGGAAAGCTGGTTTTCATGTAATGCTAAGTTTAGTATTCATAAACATGTAGCATTTTTAAATCATTAATTTGTATTGTTTCTAGACTGTGCCGTTACACTTGCTTCAGCAGGGATTTACTGCATTATATTATAACAGGCCAGAGATCTGCAGGATGAATATGATCATGAGAATTCATCAAAAAATGACAAACACAAGATTGTTCTTCCTTGCAGTCTTTATTAATGTGCTAAATTACATCAGACTCCTCTGGGTGTTTTGAAGTTCATGCCGATGGTTGGCTGGGTGACCTGCAGGTTAGGGAGGTTTCCGAAGTCCTGCAGAGAGAGAGAGAGAGAGAGAAAGGGTTAATGTAGGTTCAGGTCCGAATACCAACACTAAAAACATTTCACATCAACAGCTCGTTGTTTCCAGGACATTTGACGGCTATTTTATCCTCATCATTCACTTTAACAGCACCGTAAAACCACCAGATTGAATATTCGCAGCTCATCTACACAAATCAAGGTCAAATCAACTTACGAAAGCCTTCAGCATTTCCTTTGTATCTGGATCAACCTCAATAATCTCCTGATCCAAAGCAGAGACCTGAGAACACAGAGAACAAGTACATGAAGTGAGAGACTATTAGGCGTGTTTCCATTACAGATTTGCGCAAAACTCTTCCGATTTTTTTCTTCTAAATGTCGACAAATAACTAATGCGAAATGATGGCGTTTCCATTAACCGATGTTATGCGACTAAAACGTCATTTTTTCCTCTCGCGATCAGTCATTCCAAGAATCATAGCAATGGACGTTAGTAGGATTATGTATATCTCAGCCACCGCAGTGCCCATTATTATTAATCAAAGGAGATGTATGTGTATTATCCAATCATTAATGGCAAGGAAAGCCCCTTATACTTGTGAACGGCACATATGAGGTGTTTCTCCCTCATTTCTGCTTCACGGTCTTGATTGTGGCATTTCTTTGAGGTTTAGAATCCATTATTGCTGTAATTCTTCTGTCTTTTATGAGTTTAATAAAGAACTGTCTCGTATTCGGTCCAAACACACCGCGTCGTCTACGTCAGGTGACCTGTAAATGCGGAAAAAACGGTTTCCATTTTTCGAATAGCCTGAAAAACCTCCTCATGCGAGCGTAAAAACTTTGCGATAAATGGGAGTTTTTGCGAAATTGACGCGTTTCCATTGGGCGTATTTTCAATTTGCGCAATTTGTAGGGTAATGGAGACGCGGCCACTGACGTCCATTTACCCAACGTTGATCACTGTGAAATTTAGTATCATGCAACAAATTATATCACTACTACATAGGCTTTTCCTATAAACTGTTAACCCTTTATTTGCTTGAGGAATTCACTGGATTGAATCTTTATTTCAAGCTTCAAGTCACTTTCAAAAGGTGATTTACTCTATTTTGATCGCGACCGTAGACATCAGTGTTTATATCTGAACTTTAAACTTTTATCCCAGTTCTTCTGTGATCATCTGAATGATTGTAAGACAGAAATAGTTGAAAAGACAGTTGGTGAATCGGTTCTATATCTATAACCTCTCTCTCTGGCTCAGAGCGCAGATCTCGCCGTGAACGTAGTTGTTAAGGGTTTAATAGAGAGCTTTTTCATCTTTAAACGATGAATCGTATTGTGAAGTGAACAGTCGCTGACCTCTGGGACGTAGTTGTCCCGTCTCTCTCTCTCCTCCTCCTGCAGTTTGATGGAGATGCCCCTGACGGGACCCCTCTGGATGCGCTTCATCAGGTGGGTCACATACCTGCAGAAACAACAAAATAAGGCTTCGTTACAGTCGTCGCATGTCTCTGTTTTATAGCGAGATATCCACGTGTAATAGGGCTGCACAATATATCGGAATACCGCAAATGTATATATATATCGTGATATGCATATCGCAACGGCTTGCAATAACTAAAGACTCGCTGCTCTCGGCTGAATCACTTTTGTAGCTTTAATAAGAATCAGGATATATTTAATTCATACAGTGAAAGCTAAGCAGTGTTTTATTATTTCATTTGATTATTCAGTTTGTGTTGTTAACTAACCCTAATGTAGGATAACCTGAACCCTGTGGTTTACACTGATGTTAAAATAACACTTCTTATGCGACAGTAAAACACTGATGTTCACTTTCAGAAGCTGTAGGGATGTTTTCTCGTCACAGAAAGAATGTGAAACACGTATGCAAGGTTATATTATTTATATATATGAAAGATAATTTAAGTATTTTACAGTTTAAGCACTATCATATTGCATTATTTAATGAGTTATCGCATTTCTTCAATATTTTGCAGCCCTACATAAGATATTATTAATAAATATTGTATAGATATCTTGCTAAAATAGTATGAGAAATACATCTGTCTGTCAATTTCCATCCTCATAGGCCTACATTATACATGTGTGCATTACATAAAACATTCAGTACTTAAAATAATTGTAATATTAATTTATTGTAAGTTATTTTATTGGTTTTATAATAAATGGCACAGACTGAATTTTATGATTTCTGAAGTGGGCTTGAAATTATTGTTAATTCTCTATAAATGACATGAATAAATATAAAACTGATATTGATTGATTTAAGATTCTGCCAAACTCACAGACGCCGTCTCATTTATTTCAGGCCTGTCACTATACTGAACCACTCTGGAAAAACAATTGGCACATTTATTAATGATAACCTGCAAAATGCAACCATACTTTAAGGATATTATTTTAGGACATCATGAATTTGACTATGCTTACTTTAAACATTTCTTTGCACATTTTTAATTGACAAATCCAGGCTCACCAACAAACCCCTTTTATTGGGGTAAAATTTAAAAAGCTTATTGTTGATCCCTACCTATCATATTCATCTACCATGGGTTTTTCCTTGGCAATCCGAGATCATTTAAAGAATCTCACTAGGCCTATATATTACCAGGATAAGCACTAATACCATGTTGTCAGTGTCCGTCCGTCTGAAGCGCTGGACTTTACTCACCCGGCGATCTTGTTGCGCAGAGGTTTGCTGGGGATGATGGCGATCTCCTCACACACTCTCTTGTTGATGTGGAAGTCATTGCCCAGTCGGGTGTAGTACTTCTCGATCACGACCCGAGCGGCCTTCTTCACGGTCTTGGTCCTGACGCGACCCTGTTAACACACACACACACACACACACTAGGGTCAGTCAGGGTCACATGGGACACTTTTGTACTTTAAAATTCAATTTCACTCCAAGTTTATGTTCACAATCTCAGTATTTACACAAGGCAAAAATATCATTATATTTTAACATTGAAACAAGCTGTTTCTAAGCTTTATAGAAACGGCTTGTTTCAATGTTAAAATAATGATATTTTTTCCTTGTGCAAATACTGAGATTGTTGATGCAATGTGTATATTGCAAAAACATCTGTAATCACATTAATTGATAACATTTAAAGGGATATTTCACCAAAATAAAAATTCTGTCACCAAACAGTTGCAGGCCTCCATACTATACTATGGAAGTCAATGGAGCCCCACAATTGTTTGGTTAAAAACATCTGGTGTTCAACAGAAGAAAGAAATTCATACATGTTTGGAGTAAATGACAGAATTTTCACTTTTGGGTGAATTATCCCTTTAAGCTCACAAACACTAGCCACACCGCTAACGTCAATACCAGTTATGATTTTAACAGCGTTTTCCCCCCCATTTACCCATACACACGCAGTTTAAAAGCATCACATACGTTTATATTATCACAATAGATCAATTACATCCAACATAATATTGTCTGACTCTCGCTAGCAGACTTTAACGTCTGAAATTCAAAAGTTGTGAAGCGGGAGATGACGCTGTTTTTTTTTCATTCAACATCCTACATAAAGCAAATGCATAAAATCAAAATATTCAGTACATACGAATCGTAACAATATTAACAAGACATTCCGGTGCTTTAAAACGCAGTGAGAGTTGCTAAAAAAGCGGATTTGTGCGGATTGACAAGGATTCACTGTGAAACATACACACCATTTTCACACGGTCTGGAGAGGAAAAGGATGAAGAACGACCGGAGCGGAAGTTTATAACACTCTTCCGGAAGTGACATAAAAGTCTCTGGATAAGAGCATCGCCTGCTTCAAATTAATGGCAGACATAAAAACGGCAGTTTTATTGATAACTTAAACATATATATTTTTAAAATGTTAAATAAGGCAACAACTACCAAATGTGTGTGTGTGTATATATATATATATATACACACACACATACAATATTATAAGCCAACATGCCTTCACTTTGGTTAGAAGGGTGCATTTATTTTGCAATATTGGAAGCAATATTTTATATACAGTGTCTAAGTTACTAAAAGTAGCCCAAAATTAATGTGTGTTGTGTCCTCATACTATAAACACTAACACAATTAAAGCACTGGCAGACATACATACACACATATATGAATATTCTGACAAACATTTCCTACAATTGATGCATGTAATTACTTAATAAATAAGCAATTATATAGCTACTTATATGCAGTATATTTATCTGTAGCTGTAATTGTAATTCTTATGAATGTTAATAAACTGGTGGCACTAATAAAGCAGTAATGGTATTTTTGTGTGTGTGTGTGTGTGTGAACTCATCAGTTAAGAGAAAAAGTAGCTCTAGAAAAGATACACAGACTCACTCAGAGATTAAGAGACATTTTCTTTTATTTTACATAAAAAAGGGTGCAAACTTGAGTTTCCCTTTAAGAGTGGAGGGAATAAAAATTTAATTTGAAAGGTTATGTGTGGAATTTTATACGACTCCTCAGGAAAATAGGCATTTTAAATAAGATTAAGATTAAGGCCTTAATCTTTCTGCAACTTAAAAAACAAAATATATTTGAGAGAGAGAGAGAGAGAGAGAGAGAGAGAGAGAGAGAGAGAGAGAGAGAGAGAGAGAGAGAGAGAGAAACAAAACGGGTCCATCACAGTTGAAGCCCTTGAGAAAGTAAAATCATCGAAGTACATTTAAGTAACATTCATATTTCAACACAATAAATTCATAATACAATGAAATTTAAAGTATCTTTGTAAGTATGACCCGAACAAGAGAATGACTCTTGCAGTACTGTACAATTTAGTTTTTAATGTCTGAAGTACAGAAACATCCTTTTTACTGAAAGAAACAAAAAAAAAACAAAAAAAAAAAACCAACAACGTGAAAAAGAGAAGTCAAATATTGCAGTGCTTTCCTACCAGACTCCTGTAATATAATCATTCCGAGGTCATTAAAAATGAGTGGTCCTTAAAAAAAAAAAAGAAGAAAACAGAAATCCAACAGGTTCCCACATTACCTAAAATCTTGAGACGGGAATGATTACATTTTCCATCGAGAGAGAGCGAGAGAGAGAGAGAGAGAGAGAGAGAGAGAGAGAGAGAGCGAGAGAGAGAGAGAGAGAGAGCGAGAGAGAGAGAGAGAGAGAGCGAGAGAGAGAGAGAGAGAGAGAGCTATGACTGTAGCAGACACAATGTTCAAACTCAAGCGCACAGACAGTAGCATGTTTAAGGCATTATGCAGCCACAGAATAACAGTGTATCAACTTCATGCCCACTATGTTCTTCAGTGCCCCATTTACACAAGTAGTTTCCATTGCTTTCGGGAATCAAAAGCCATGCACATAAAAATCTGCGTTAACGTCACTAACTTCAACTTGAGGAGAACATCTCTCGTTCGCCTCTCTGCATGAACATCCGCAGCACATTCAAGAGACCAGAACCGTGATGCGAAAGCAATGGGACACGAACGCCTCTGGGAATGCCTCCTAATATAATTGGTGTATTTAAACCTCAGAATGCCAGGATACCATCTTTATTACGGTACAAAAACATCATATCCTTAAAAAAAAAAAAAAGAGAAAAAAATAAAATAAAATACAAAAGGGAAAATTAAAGATGAAAGATGGTTTGGAATAAGCATCACCTTGCAGTCGACGAGAGCCAGTAGTCATCATGATCGCATTAACCAAGATTCCAGTAAATGAGGAATAACGTCAGCTCTACTTCAAATAGCATATCAGAGTATGATTTCAGTGTCTAATGTAGTGTCTTTTTCAACCAAAAATTTTAATATTTCGCAATCCAGTCTGCACATCTGGACATGCAGGACTAGCTTCCCAATTTCACATTCCGCTTATATCCAACAAAACGATCTCCGGAGCGGCTTGTAACAAGCCAAGGCCTTTGGACGTCAATTAAGGGGTTAAAGGAGTTAAATCCTGCACAAAAACAAAACAAAACCAAAAACACACTTCTTCGAGCTGGCGAGAGCAAGCAGTGCACATCCAGAAATACTAAATCATTTTCCGACTCTAAAGCGAGGCACGTAATACATATCGTTAAGAGAAGAACGTTAAATAAAAAGTCGCGCCCCGACGCGGATTTCCAAGAGTATCATTCAAGTACTTTTCACAGAATAATTTAGACCCTTAAACTATTAAATAACCGGAAACACACACGCATTATTAGTCCCTATAACCGGCATATTTTCAACGCAACTCCCAATCCTAGATCGTGGAAAATCGTTCCTGAAAGTGAACGGGTCAAAGTGAGAGTTAATATTTACATGGCTGGATAACTGATGAGTTGAGCGGCGGAAACATGCTGACGAAGAATCTGTGGCCATTTGCGTTTCTATTTGGTCCAACACAGTCCCACATCTAAATCGATCGATCCACAGCTTTACAGGAACGTTCACAAAGCACGCCATCCCGAGAAGGGACTCCCGACACACAAAACGGGCAACGGTAGAGTCTTCGAACGGCCCGGTTTACCCCCGTTCCTTATGAAAGATGAGTTCAGAGGTCAGTAGGATTCAGTAAACAAGGGCCCCAGCGAAACTCTAGTGCAGTCACACACTCCTATGGCTTCTCTCTCAACGTTTTTTTTTTTTTTTGTACGGTGATCAAAATAAAATAAAATAATAGTTACTGTATATAATTTATCTTACATTAATTCACATTTACTATACATTAGAAAGATCACGAAATAAAAACACGGATTTAATGCTGTGAATATGTGAATGGTGAACCTCCGCCCCCCAAAAAAACAAAACAATAAAATGAGCAAGGCAACATCACGACTGAGATTAGCGATTTTCCGAAAAGTAAAAAAAACGACGACGACAACAGAACTACAGTAATCATTTCACGTATAACCCAATTTGTCTTAAGGATTGCGTTTGGGAAAGGACCGCCTCATCCATGCGAGAGGTCAAGGGCTGCCCCGTCTCAAATCGCGTATGGCCACTATAACAAACCAGTCAGAATTTACAAACGGCCCACTTTTGCTGACGTTTTCTGCCACATGATTCGATTTGGCGACTCTAACCCCCCCTCCAGCAAGGGAACGAGACGCGTTTCGGGTCAGTATGAAGGCATGGGAGGACTCATCACGTCTCATCACAGAGTGGACCCTGCCGAACAGTGTTAAGGCATTAAATCGAGATGTTTCGCAGAGTAATTCTGCATAAGTTACGCCTACTAAAAAAAAAAAAAAAACTAAAAAAAGGAAACAAACGGCCTTTAAATCGCATTATTTACGGCTTACTATGAACACGTTGAGGCTTACTTTGCGACCCACAAGCCACTCTGGCACATGGTTATTCTCATCCTGAATAATTAGCAGTTTTTTTTTTTTTTTTTTCAGGCATAAAAAAAAAAGAGAACAGAAAACATCAATCGGGGAACTGGTCGAGGGAATAATAAGTGACTATATGGACAGAAAGATACAAAAAGCGCAGAGGGAAAGTCTTACTGGCCACCTCAGCCAATAGAAAAGCAGCCAGCTGTACGTCAAAGCCACACGATATCGTAGTAAGAGGAGAAGAAAGCAGCATGACTGGCTGGTGGGTTGAAGTGGGACGAGTGCTTTAGAACAAGCAGCTTAAATACTAGTCAGTGGGACGACGAGCGTCCACTGGAAACAGCTGCTTATGTCACACTTTCACAAAGTTTTACGTGTAAAGGCCGGCTAGCATCATGTACGACAGCTATTTGTTTTGCGCTTCGCTCCGATAGATGCGACGAAGAAATCCGCTAGTCATATTCTAAGGCTTCGACCACTTTCTGGCAGCGCGAGAACCAACAATCAGCCACCGAAATACACAAACGAACATTTAAAGAGGGGGGTTTAAGTAGAAAAAAAAAAAAAAAAAGCCACCGTCTCGTCTCGAGGTGCTAAGAGGGATGGAAAAGGGTCCAGCGTGGGCGAATTTGTCTCTCTCCCTCTATAGCGCACCTGTCGTGGAGGAAGAGACACATTCAGAGAACGTCCACCGACGAGAAAAAAACAAAAAAAAAGAGAAGCAAAACAGCAAATGAAGTGCAGTGCTGTTCCAGTGCTTTGAGATCCTTAGCTTCGTGTGAAGATCCTAGAGACAGTCCGAGGACGAGGCCCGTCGCTGCCTAAATCAAGACGGAGTGGAAGAAACAAAAAAACAAAACAAAGACAATCCCCACAGAGACAACGTGTGCATGCCTCTTGGTTTTCAAACATCGCTCCCCAACTCGTCCAGGAGGGCTCGGCTGATGTCGTCTTGTAAAATATCTTTATTTGAACGCTCTAAAAACAACCGAAGGAACAGACTGCGCCACGAGGCCGGAGGTTCATTTGTGCCGTGGCGTGTTCTTCTTCCTCTTCCTCTTGAAGAAACAGCAGCACCTGCGAAAAAAACAAGAAAAAAAATAAATGATTGGCTGATTCTAATGAAGCACTTGTTGTCTATCTACACATCAAAGCGGAATTTGCTACATATCGTCAGCGCTGATAAAGACAGTGCGTTAGTATATAGTTCGTACCAACCTAAATGCCTGCATATGAACGACAACTGGGTCAAAAGTTAATGAAAAGGAAACTTAAATGACATTTACGGGTCGTTAAAAGCATCGATGACAGAACGTTAAGACGGCAACAACACGACAGAATGGGTTTGGGGGGAAACGAGGCACATGCAAGTGGAAGAGAACAGCTCCAGACTGACACATTGAAAAGTGAGAGACTTCGCTAAACATGTTTGTGAAGGACGCAAGCGGGCGCTGGCTGAATCGTGTGTGTTCACGGAGGACGTACGGTGCCCTGCGAACGCATGCAGATCCTTGACTAAATCTGACTTTAACAAACACTCAATGAAATTACATTCCCTGTCATAGTTTATAAGCACGAACCATTTGTGAAAATTATTTCATGAACAATTAATGTTAATGGAAGGTTGAAGAAGTTTAACTTTTTTTTTTTTTTTTGGATGGGAATATGCGAGTAATGTCCACAAACAGTGAGAAATTAATTTATTTAGGGATTTATTAAAAAATAGGGACACTTAAGCTTGCCTGGTAGATGATGACCATACTAATGCCCACATTTATTATGTCCATATATATATGAATATAATAAATGTGGTCATTAGTATGGTCATCTACCAGGCAAGCTTATTTTATATACATAAATATACAATCCAAATTGCAGTCGTCTGAAAATAGTTGTTCCGATAATTTCAGAATGCCAAGGACTTTTTGTTGATATGAAATTTAGTTTGGAAAAAAACATTTACAATTTTTAGTGCCGTCAATCACCCTCAAATATGTGGCTGTTCAAATCAGAAAATGAATCAGAATTAAGAGTTAAAATAGTTTGATTGCGTCAACCAATCAGATCAAAGAAACGACACTGTTTATTGTTACAAAATATCTGAATTTTTTTTTTTTTAAATATGCCATTGTAGGGGTTGGTAAATTAGTAAAAATAAGAGATTGTATTAAAAATATTCATATTAAAAAATGAGTAATACTACTACTAATAATAATAATAATAATAATAATAATAAAACAAATATTAATAATAATAAAAAATAAAATAAATTATATATATATATATAAAAAAATAAAATAATAATAATAATAATAATAATAATAATAATGTCATCATCTGAAACATTGTTCAGAATTTCAGGATGTCAAGGACTTGATAACATGAAATTAATAAGTTACACTTTAGTGCTGGGCAACGATTAATCGCATCCAAAATAAAAGTTTGTGTTTACATAATAAATGTGTGTGTACTGTGTATAATTATTTCGTATATAAAAATACACACATATGCATGTATTTAAAAAAAAAAAAAAAAGGTTGCATTATATATATATAGCAAACACAAACTTTTATGTGATTAATCGCAATTAATCGTTGCCCAGCACTAATTTTAATGTGTCCTTGTGTAATTATACATTTAATGACTGTGTAATAGTAATTAACTACATGTACAGCACTTACTATAGGGTTAGGTTTTGGTGTAGGGTTAGTTGCATGTAATTATGCATGGTTTATAGATATTACTATAGTAATTTCATGTACCATGTGTAACAGACACCGTAAAATAAAGTGTTATCAATGAATATACAACAATTTTGGGGGGAAATGTGAAGCAACATTCTGACAATTAAATTGGAAGAACTTAATGTCCGTGCAATTGCAAGAAAAAAAGTAAGCAAAAAAACAAACAGAATTCAACCAATCAGTTCAAATGCATTCATAATGCAGTGGTATAGATCTGAGCTTTAGTTAAGGGTCTGCACACTTCTGTAAGGCACTGAATATGTGCGTTTAAGTAGAGACCTCGACATCCTCATTGAGCTTCTGTAAATAAGCTGAAGCTGGGCTATTAAAGACTTCTCATCGTACCTCCAATCAACTTTAGGGTATTTCAGCCTCTCAAATCAGACTTTACGAGCGGACAGACCTCCCTCTTTCTCTTTCAAACTCACACAGAGCACGAATAGCTACATTAGCCTACAACTGTGTAAGTAGATCTTGGTGTAAGTGTGATCTCTATGGCCACAGTCTAGGCTGGTCCACTCCCCTTGGGTTTGATGTGGACTGGAGAGAGGGACTCACCACAGGTTGAGCATTTTCACGCAGCTACAGAAGAGTGTGAAAAGAGAAAAGACAGAGATTATTACACAGAGGTGAGACGATGAGACAAACCTAATGTCGGCGACAACAGACCAACAGGTAGACACACACACACACACACACACACACACACACACAACACACACACAATCAAACAGAAAAGAGATTGAGAGACAGACTCAGGGGAGAATGTAGATCTAGAACATCTACTCAATTCAAGTTCGCTTTTTATCAACTAATATCATAATAGAAATTCTGTATACCTGTTTGTTAAATTGTAAAACAGATGATCAACAGAAAAAAAAACAGAGAAATGGGAGAAAAAGGAGAAGAGAAGAATAGGAACAGAAGGGGATTGGAGGAATGTAGTGTCGTCCTCAGCTCACCAGCCCACTAGTGAATGTGTACAAATGAAGCCAAGTGCCTAAAACTACAACCATGGTATAAAATTCAATGTAGTAACAGCCTTGTATGCGTGTATGTATGTATGTATGTATGTATGTATGTGTGTATGTATATGTATGTATGTATGTGCATGTATGTATGTATGTGCATGTATGTTTGTGTATGCATGCATGTTTGTATGTATGTATGTATGTATGTATGTATGCATGTTTGTATGTATGCATGTATGCATGTATGTATGTATATGTATGTTTGTGCATGCATGTATGTATGCATGCATGCATGCATGCATGCATGTGTGTGCATGCATGTTTGTATGTATGCATGTTTGTATGTATGTATGTATGTATGTGTGTATGTATGTTTGTATGTATGCATGCGTGTGTGTATGCATGTATGTATGTATGTATGCATGTATGTTTGTTTGTATGTATGTATGTATGTGTATGTATGTGTGTGTATGTATGTTTGTATGTATATGTGTATGTGTATGTATGTTTGTATGTATGTATGCATGTGTGTATGTGTATGTTTGTATGTATGCATGTATGCATGTGTGTGTGTGTGTATGCATGTATGTGTATGTATGTATGTGTGTATGTATGCATGTATGTGTATGTGTGTATGTTTGTATGCATGTATGTGTATGTGTGTATGTATGCATGTATATACAGTGCTATGCATAAGTTTAGACACCCATGCTAAAGTTGACTAAAAAGAGGAATAAAAAATCATCTTTTGGAAACTGAACTTAATGCCTTAATTAAAAAAATTAGGAAAAATCCAACCTTTAAGGACACCAATTTTCTTTGTGAATGAATAATGTATCGTAAATAAATAAATGTTCTTCCTTAAAATACAGGGTGCATAAGTTTGGACACCCCTATGTTAAATTCCCATAGAGGCAGGCAGATTTTTATTTTTAAGTATTTTTTTTTTTTTTTTTTTAGGATACTATGCATCCTGATAAAGTTCCCTTGGCCTTTGGAATTAAAATAGCCCCACATCATCACATAGCATTCACCATACCTAGAGATTGGCATGGGGTACTTTCCATAAGATCATCTCTCAATGCAAATCAAACTAGCTATTAGGCTAACTGAAATAAAACCATGCCAATCTCTAGGTATGGTGAAGGCTATGTGATGATGTGGGGCTATTTTAATTCCAAAGGCCAAGGGAACTTTATCAGGATGCATAGTATCCGGGATCCATGAAGTAACTGGCCTTTAAAAATAAAAATCTGCCTGCCTCTATGGGAATTTAACATAGGGGTGTCCAAACTTATGCACCCTGTATTTTAAGGAAGAACATTTATTTATTTACGATACATTATTCATTCACAAAGAAAATTGGTGTCCTTAAAGGTTGGATTTTTCCTATTTTTTTTAAATTAAGGCATTAAGTTTAGTTTCCAAAAGATGATTTTTTATTCCTCTTTTTAGTCAACTTTAGTATGGGTGTCTAAACTTATGCATAGCACTGTATATCTCATTAAGCTGTTTAGAAGTTGTCTCTAAGCATAGCAACAAGAAACGCCAGGTCACTTTTAAATATACACAAATCAGAGTTTTAGCACATTTAAAAACATTTAGTAAATCAGATGATGAGCCAAAACATTATGACCAGTCACAGGTGAAGCGCATATCGTTGATCATCTCCTAAACAAGGACACATTTTAAAGGGACAGTTCACTTCAAAATTCTGTCATTGTTTACTCACCCTCAAGTTATTTCAAACCTGTATGAATTTCTCTCTTCTGCAGAACACTAAAGCCCGATTCGCACGGGATTAGTATTACCTGGTGAGCTCTAGTCATTTGTAATAATTGCGGAGGTTGTCTGTGATCTTAATCCCGTGCGAATCGGCCATGTCTGTCATTTGTAAAGTAAAAATTCCCCTGCATATGCCCTACCATATTTCGCCGAACACCGAGGTCCTGTGATCATATTAGTCCCGTGCGAATCGGCATCTCTGTGTTTTGGCGGGGTCGTTTATAATTTTTTTCAATGTTTTTGTTTCCTGTGCGCTTTTTTATCCATCTTTCACAAAGAATGGAGGCTGCGTTGGAGTGTTTTGATAGTATTTTGGGTGCTGGGTCATATCGCTATACACAATACAACTATACAATTTGCAGAAAGGAAAGCTGAAAACCATCAGAAGAGCAAAAACATAAAGAATGATTAGATGGAGATGAATGACATGTATAGCAACATGTGGTGAGGATCATTCTTTTGTTTATGATATATCATACAGCTAGACCTATAATAACGACAAGACATTTCCAAATCACACGTGGTCCCCAGATAATATTAATCCAGTGTGAATAGGGCTTAAGGAAGATATTTTGAAGAATGTTGGTAAATAAACAGTTGATGAATCCCATTGACTTCCATAGTAGGAAAAAAAACACTATGGAAGTCAGTGGGATTCATCAACTGTTTGGTTACTGACATTCTTCAAAACATCTTCCTTTGTCTTCAGCAGAAGAAAGAAATGAATACAGGGTTGAAATAACTTGCCATGAGTAAATGACAATTTAAATTTTGAAGTGAACTATTCCTTTAAGGTCTGGGCAGATTAGAAGGAAAGCAAACAATCAGTTCTCGTAATCAACATGTTGAAATGGGCAGGAATAAAGATCTGAGCAACTTTCACAAGGACCGAACTGTGACGGGAAGGCGACGGGGTCCGAGTGTCTCTGGATCAAGGCTTGTGTGTCGCTCCCGCTCAGCTGGGGTGAGAGTTTCCCAACAGTGGTCTGACGAGGGACAAACCACAAACCGGCGGCGACAGGGTGTTGGGCGGCCGAGGCTCATCGATCACGAGGGCAATGAAGGCTATCCCGTCTGGTCCGAGCCAACAGAGGCTCTACTCTACGTCACACAATTGTAATGATGGTTATGGGAAGAATGTGTCAGAACACACAGTGCATCTCACTCTGGTGTGTATGAGGCAATCAGAGTGATTATGATGACCCCCGTCCACCATTGAAAGAGCCTACAATGAGCACATGAGCGCCAGAACTGGACCTTGAAGCAGTGGAAGAATGTCGCCTGGTCCGATGAGTCCCGTTTTCTCTTACATCTCGTGGACGGCCGTGTGTGTGTGTCGTTCACCTGGAGAAGTGACGCACCAGGATCACTGAGGGAGTGTGAAGCTCTGCGCATGTTCTGCTGGGAAACCCGGACATTCATGTGGACGTATGTTTGACACGGGTCTCCTGAACATCGTAGCAGAGCAGGAACAGCCCTTCATGATAATGGTGGAAGTGTCTCTTTCAGCAGGATAACACACACTGATGGTGTGAGGAACATGATGAAGAGCCTCTGGCCTCCACATTACCCAGATCTCAATCCAATTGCTGGACCGTCAAGTTTGATCCACCTCGTATAACCGACAGGACTTGAAGGATCTTCTTCTGACGTCTTGGTGCCAGAAACCACAGAGACCGCAGGACGCCTTCAGGACTCTTCATGGTTTGGCAGCATCAGGAGGACCAACAGCATATTAGGCAGGTGGTCATAATGTTTTAGCTCAACGGTGTGTGTGTGTGAGCATGCGAGTGTGCGTGCATATATATGTACTTACTTGCACAATTTATTAAGCAATAGGTTTAATTTTAATTAAACAGGCAGAATATAAATTCGTATTTCTTATTTTATGACCTGGACTTTCACCCATTACTGCAGTATTCACCAGGTTTGGACCGTTTTACAGCTTCAAACGCAGCACCTCCAATCTTAAAGTTTATAACACCATTTTAAATTTTAAACACTCAGTAATGATAATCTATCCATCACTACAGTTAAATAGAGAGATTAGACGAGGCGAGGGGGAAAGTGTTCAAACTTCTGACTACAAACTTTTAAGATTTTAAAGCTTGACAAGTGACATGAATTGTATCACCCAATGGTAACACCATATACCCTGTGGTTTAAAGTTTTTTTTTTTTTATAGAATTAATACTATATAACTAACTCAAAACAATCTCACTGGAAAAGTAATAAGCCAAATTTTCCATCTCATTGAAACAATTTTAACGTTTGTGTTGGATCAAGACCTGTTGTACCTATTCTTACAGAGGAAAAGTTAATTGTAGGGTTTAACAAACTTAAGAAAGCATCCACTGTTATAAATACAAAGAAAGAGCTTCTCATTTCCTCCTCTACTGGTATGCCAAACAATGCATGATCTGGTATCCAGACACATTTAGCCATAATCAAAGTAGTGTGAAGTTCTTATCTGACAATTGTGTGAATCGTGCTTGACGATTCTTCTTTTTTTATATTAACATTACATTTAATGTAGCGGCATCGTAGAGGCAAAAGCTTTGGTTCAAGTGGCAGTGTTTCACCATTACAGGCAACACGATGAATCAGGTTGCCATATTCAAGAAAACGGGGGAAATGTAGAAGAGAAAGAGATCAGAGAGATCTCTAGAAGAAAGACCGGTGTCCGGTGACATTAATAGTGTGTAATAACCATGACGACCTTGTGTGTTTGTGCCGTCCTGTTAATTGATAAACGCTGCTGCCGTCTACGCCACTTTCAAGCTTTTGCATCAATAAATCAAAGACAGAGGGCTTTAAGATATCAAAGAACTACGAGAGTAAGTGTTTTATATGACTGACACTCAAATGCACATCAGGCGCTTTAGGAGAAAATGAAACTAAAGAGTGTAATCGCCTCTGAATTTTAACAGGCAAACCTAATGGCCGTAGTTATTATGGACACGGCCTTTTCTGCTCTTATGGAAAAGAGTCTAGAAAAGCACTGATGTTAAAAGTATACACAACCGGTCAATGGTTTGGAATATAATTATAATTAAATATATTTTAAAATAACTAAAACATTTTTTATTATGTTTTAGAAAGAAGTCTCGTTTGCTCACAAAGGCTAAACATTTTTTTATTTTATAAAAAATACAGTAAAAACATATATTCAATTATTCTAATAACTTTTCTATTTGAATACATTTTAAAATGTAATTTATTCCTGTGATCAAAGCTGAATTTTGTGGACAGTGTCACATGATCCTTCAGAAATCATTCTAATATGCTGATTTGCTGCTCAAGAAACATTTATGATTATTATCAATGTTAAAATAAAGTTTTGGGGGGGAAAACGTGATACAATGTATTCAAAAGTTTGGGGTAAGAAATATATAAAGTTATTCAGCAAGAACGCATTAAATTGATCAAAAGTGACAGTAAAGACAATTATATTGTTACATAATGTTTCTATTTCAAATAACTGCTGTTCTTTTGAACTTAATATTTATCAAAGAATCATGGAAAAAAAAGTCTTGCCGTATACAAAAAAATATTAAAGCAGCAAAAATGAATAATTGGTGCCAATAATCATCATATATCTATCACTTTTTAATAGTTAAATAGAAAACAGTCCTTTTAAATTGTAGTAATTCACAATATTACTGTTTTTACTGTATGTTTGATCAAATAAATGCAGCCTTGGTGAGCAGAAGAGACTTCTTAAAAAAAATAAACACCCGGTAGTGTATGCTACACATTTAATTCAAAACTGAAAAGTACCAATAAAAAAAAAAAAAAATTATTTAAAAATTGATGATTGTCCCCAATATAACGTTCCACTACACAGAGCACTACAGGGGAGCCGATGGGAACGGACCAGTGAGGGCAAGGGGGAAATAATGTGCTAAGGACTGTGTCAATCAGACACAAGGCAAAGAACAGAAACCTGTGAGAAGCCATGTGCACATACTTGGCCTCATCCACCACCTCCACTTCTGCCTGCGCTGTGATTGGTGCGTTCGAGTGGGCCGCCAGCGGGTCGTCAGCATTCAGTTCACCATTAGTCGAGCTCACCACCTGTGGTGTTAGAAAAGAAAGATCCAATTATCCTGTGGCCTCGGTGTAATAATGTTATTTTAATTACACAGTTCAGACTATATCTGTGCATGTAACCACTCGTACGTAGCAAATGAGGAATATCATTTACTACTTCACTTATGGGAGAAGAACTGATCAAATATTCCTGGTTAAATACAGATAGATATAACAATAGATTATAAGATATATAATCTATTGATTATAAGATATACAGATAGAATAGTAGATATAACATGTAAATAGATTTTTACAGTAATGCATTTACAAAGGAAAAAAAAAAATCTATAGGGCCATTAATAGTAATGCAGTGCGTTTTCCTCACAAGTAAATCATTTCCTCATGTGTTCTTACAACAAAATCGTTTTTTTTACCCCCAAATCGACAGATACTGTCAATAGAGTTGCTGCTTAATTACTTTGCAATCAGCAGTCAATCAAATAAAAATGTACTCCAGTAGCCAGATTATGATATTCATGCTATCACTTAGAATTGACCAGATCCACGAATGTACAGTAATAATAACACTGGTCTACAGTGGCCCCAAAACATATCTGTGCACTTACATCACTTTCTCCCTGAAGGGTTTTTAAAATAAATCTTGGTTCATGGCTTATAACGCTTTAACAAAGCCAAAGAGCTACAAGGTGAATCAGAACACTGCAAAATTTGATTTGAAGCAAAAAAGTATTTGAAAATAAGACAAAAATACGAGACTGCACACGAAAAATCACATGAAGCATCGCAAACAGCAAAATCGAATAAAAAAAAAGGAGAAATATAAAACTACTCGGTTAAAAATGTGGTTAGACTTTAGTTTAGGGTCCAATTCTCACTATTAACTAGTTGTTTATTAGGATGCATATTACTAGGATATAGGCTGTTTATTAGTATAAAGTTTATTAATTATAAAGCACATATTAAAGGAGAACTCCGGTCAATTTTAACATTGAGCTCATTTTTTTGTACATTTGGAGTGCTGTCAATACAGAGAACAACAACAAAAATCGGGGTTGCCTACACCGAGTTATTCTATTTTTAAAATTTGCACCCTGTTGACTTCAATGGGGCAAGTTTTAAACCTGCTTTTAGCCTCTTAACATCCTTGATGTGTCATTACAAGTGCACAGAAAATGTGAGTGATTCCTTCAGAGTTAACACGAGTGAATCTGACTGCAGTAGATGTGAAAGATATGTATAAAAATGATGTTATTTAAGCCAGCGCACATACCTGTATTTACATCCTGTTTTCGGTTGAAGTCCAAAGTAGTCGATTGCCGAGTTCACGCGCATAGGTTTAGTTGCTATGATCACGCGCGTGTACTCGACAATCGACTACTTTGGACTTCAACCCAAAACAGGATGTAAACACAGGTATGTGCGCTGGCTTAAATAACATCATTTTTATACATATCTTTCACATCTACTGCAGTCAGATTCACTCGTGTTCACTCAGAAGGAATCACTCACATTACCTGTGCACTTGTAATGACACATCAAGGATGTTAAGAGGCTAAAAGCAGGTTTACTACATGCCCCATTGAAGTCAACAGGGTGCAAATTTTAAAAATAGAATAACTCGGTGTAGGCAACACCGATTTTTGTCGTTGTTCTCTGTATTGACAGCACTCCAAATGTACAAAAAAATGAGCTCAATGTTAAAATTGACCGGAGTTCTCCTTTAATGTCATATTCTACATCCCTTAACAACTACCTTACTAACTATTACCAATCAGTAACTAGAAGTTTATATTAAGGCAAAAGTCATAGGTAAAAGTTAGAATTGGACTTACTTACTTACTTACTTACTTACTTACTTACTTACTTACTTACTTACTTACTTACTTACTTACTTACTTACTTACTTACTTACTTACTTACTTACTTACTTACTTACTTACTTACTTACTTACTTACTTACTTACTTACTTAAAAATATGCATGTGCTTATGTATTTTGAAAGTGTAGAGAGGTCGACTCGATTGGATCATTTGCCGTGCTTCATGGAAACGGACAGAGCTAAAGAGCCGTTTTGGTGCATTTTGCTTGTTTCTCTGATTGGTGGAAGTTTCTGTACATCATCACCGGTTATGTAGTTATTCACCACGGTGATAATGTGGGCTGACGGCTTCAACAGCTGCAAACAGCATTGATTTACAACCTTGTAGCTCATAGTATGGTTGTCTTTAAAGGTTTACAAGTTGTCACAAGTTGTCCGGAACACACACACTATTGTGACACACTGCATGGAGATAGTCGGGAATACTATTTCCTAATAATGGCTGTACCACAGTAATACAACAGAGGTAACAACATGTTTCCCTGATAGTCTGCGTCACATCTTGTGCTGCGTTTTATTCAATTCAGAAAGTTGGAATTTACATCCTCCGACTTGCAAAAGTGATAGAACAAGAAAACACCACATTTGGAACATTCCAATAGAATGCCACGTGATGATGACGCTCTTCCAACTTGGACGTCGGGAACATTACGCGTTTGGAATTCAGAGAGAGGAGGAATGTCCAACTTTTGAATGAAACGCAGCATTTCTACAGTGGCTGTGTTTACATGCACAACTTTCCATTTGATGAATTTGAACGTAGTGTTTACATGAACGCTAATCATGTGATCGGGTCAATGTGCGTGTTTATACGTCCTCTCGATCAGATTAGAAAAGGAATAAACCACCCCTTTCAATCCGATCGAAATTTCATTCGGATCGATTAAAGGGTTAGTTCACCCAAAAATGAAACTTCTGTCAGTAATTACTCACCCTCATGTTGTCCCAACCCTGTAAGACTTCCGTTCATCTTCAGAACACAAATTAAGATATTTTTGATGAAATCTGAGAGCTGTCTCACTCCTCCATAGGCTTCTAACCCCTGGTTTCACAGACAAGGCTTAAGTCTAGTCCTAGACTAAAATGTAAATCTGAGCTATTTCAACTGAAAGAAACTTGCACTGACTGATCTTAAAACATGTCAGTGCATTTGTTTTGTCTTAAGATGCACACCAGTAATGCCTTTTTCAAAGGCATGTTTATAAAAATTACTTAAACGCCTAATTGAACTATGACCTAATCCTGGCTTAATCTAAGCCCTGTCTGTGAAACCAGGCCTAAGACTTTTAGACTTCCAGCTTAAGTTAGTTTTGAATGATTCACTTCCATCGCAACGATCATTAGTTATTAACTCAGAGGCCGCTAACACGACACCGTTTAAAAAAAAACAAAAAAAACCGTAAGTTCTCTCTGCGCAAACTTCAAAAACGTGAAATTGCGAGAACGCCGACGGCGTGCACATGCATACCACGAGTTCAGTCTATAAGTATGCGCGTTTGAATATATGCGTGCAGGTGTGTAGTCCTTCCCTACAAATCAACCCTCAACAAACCACCTGTCTGGCCTTTATAATTCAGAATTTTTATCGCTTCCGCGTAGCCACGCGAACCCGAATTATCCCGGCAACGCTTTCTGTAATTGAAACTTGCCGGCCCTGAAAGTTAGTAAAGAATGTTTAAAATAGTCCAAGTGACTACAATGGCTCAACCTTAAGTTTATCAAGTGACGAGAATACTTTGTGCACAAAAAAAAACCAAAACGCAACGTCAGAACGTAGGCTCACTATTGGCCAGCATCACACACATGACCAGTGTCTGCCAATAGTGAGCCTACGTTCTGACGTACAACCCAGAAGCGCTGCGCTGTTACACTACGTGAACTCACTCAGAGGAACACAGAAGAAAATCAATAGTTGAATGAAACATTTGTTTTTTTTGTGCACAAAACGTTTTCTCGTCACTTGATAAACTTAAGGTTGAGCCACTTGGACCATTTTAAACATTGTCTTTGCTAACTTTCTGGGCCGGCAAGTTTCAATAACATAGAAGCCTACGGAGACAGCTCTCAGATTTAATCAAAAATATCTTAATTTGTGTTCTGAAGATGAACGAAAGTCTTATGGGGTTGGAACAACATGAGGGAGAGTGATTACTGACAGCATTTTCATTTTTGGGTGAACTAACCCTTTAAGGCTTTTCAATCCGATTACTAGCAACGGATTATTTGGCTGCATGTAAACGTAGCCAGTGTTGTTTTAATAAGTGCAAGACCAGCCAGAGAGGGTAACCCATAGAGGAAGTGTTGTGGTCAGGTGTGAGAGCAGGTGCTGCTGCAGATGGCCATACACATGAGCGCACAGAGCGAGGGGTGAAGCTGTACCTGCACTGAGCCCCCGTGCCTGTCCGCTGCCAGGTGAGAGGTCAGGTAGGACGAGTTTGTCTGGCGGTTGGGCTGCACCTCCCATGCTCCTCTGCGGTCGGAGATGGCCGTCTGTGCGCGGGTGGAGGAGGCGCAGGACAGGGACAGGAGGAGGTGTGGTGAGTGAGCGAGAGCGGGCGAGTGAGGCCAGGTGGCATGCAGCACAATGAAGGAAAGGAAAATCAACAAAGAAACAAAAAGAGCCAGTCAAAGCCAGGAAATGGCATTAGTTGACTGTGGACGCAATCGTCCAATCAAACCAAGAAGCAAAACACCACAAAATAAACACAAAGAGACATTAAAACAGAAGAAACTGAAGGGAAAACTTTCTCCAAAAGCTGCTGAATGCCAAGTGGAGACTACATGTAGGCAAATCAGGCATCCAACACGGAGATCAGATAGGAATATCTGACAGCATAAGTTCAAACTATCTACAGCTACATCAAATTCAAACTGATGATGGGGCAATATTCTGCCATTGGACTAGACAAGACATTGACAGAGACAGAGTCAACACAAGGACAAACAAAAATCCAAATTCAATTTCTGAAATTCAGTTTATACAGCTTCAGTACAAACCCCTGGTGCATCAGTCGTGGTGAATGCGGAATTACATTTCTTAATGTCTTTTGCATTTAGTGGTAGGATCTAAATTAATTTCGTTTTCAGTTACATTCAGTTTAAAGGGATACTCCACTTTTTTTGGAAATAGGCTCATTTTACAACTCCCCCAGAGTTAAACAGTTGAGTTTTACCGTTTTCGAATCCATTCAGCCGATCTCCGGGTCTGGCAGAACCACTTTTAGCATAGCTTAGCATAGATCATTGAATCGGACAAGACCATTAGCATCTCTCTCTCAAAAAAAAAAATGACCAAAGAGTTTTGATATTTTTCCTATTTAAAACTTGACTCTTCTGTAGTTACATCGTGTACTAAGACCGACGGAAAATGTAAAGTTGCGATTTTCTAGGCTGATATGGCTAGGAACTATACTCTCATTCCTGCGTAATAATCAAGAAACTTTGCTGCCGTACCATGAGTCCAGCAGGCGTAATGATATGACGCAGCACCTGATAATAGGTCTAATAGGTTAGACAAACTTAGTCCCGGTCACGTTGGAAGTTACTGAGCTGGGGACTATTTTCAGGCGCTGCGTCATATCATTACGCCTGCTTCACATCATTACGCCTGCTTCACTCATGGTACAGCAGCAAAGTTTCTTGATTATTACGCAGGAATGAGAGTATAGTTCCTAGCCATATCAGCCTAGAAAATCGCAACCTTTCATTTTCCGCTGGTCTTAGTACACGATGTAACTACAGAAGAGTCAAGTTTTAAATAAGAAAAATATCAAAACTCTTTGGTAATTTTTTTGAGAGAGATGCTAATGGTCTTGTCCGATTCAATGACCTATGCTAAGCTATGCTAAAAGTGGTACCGCCAGACCCGGAGTTCGGCTGAATGGATTCGAAAACGGTAAAACTCAACTGTTTAACTGTTTAACTTAAAAAGTGGAGTATCCCTTTAAGTGATTAGTTATAAAATAAATAAATAAGAAAAATCCTGCATTTATTGTGCCCTGGATTGAAATGAGATATTTAAAGAAATATATATTATCAACAACAGTCCTATGTCCAACTGGAACACTGCTTCTGGACACATGACCAGAACTGTAGTGTACAACAGGGTTAAAGGCACGATATGTAAGATTTGTGGATTAAAATAAATAAAAAAAACCACTGAAACAATGTTATATATTTTGTTGAGTTGTGTACTTACATAATCCCAAATATTTGGGATTGCGTGTCATTGCGTCACCTGTCAATACCTGCGCTACCCTCGATTTCCAGTTTTACATCCATAGCAATCATGGAAACACTGAAGACGCTATGCATTTTATTAGACCGGTGAGCAACTGTTTGGATACTTTTAATAGACAGAAAACAAATCACTGTTATATAGCTCGGCTCGGCACGGCTAGTCTTATTGTTTTAATCTCTCGTTTTCTTGATTTACCGCGAGTACCTCAGAGACAACAAGCGGCTAACGTCGCAAAATTAGAAAGCTTTATATATGTATAAACGGTAATGCAACATTTTCTCCACCATACAGTATATTTTAAAATGAACTGCATGCCATTTAGCAACACAAGTCAACCAGCTTGTATTGATAGGATATTGCAGAAAATATATTTGTGTTTTATTGATCATTGAGGGAGAAACATGTTGTGGTTTGCTTTGTTTAAAAGTCATAATTTATGAGGCAGCGAGGGGGGCCTTTAGCCCTCACTTTGGGGTAAAAGGCTCATTAGCATGGGGCAAAGCAAAAGACACTCAGTATTGATAAAAAATACTTCAGCTAAAGTTGTACGTTTTGCATAATATTCAAGTTTATACTTAAAAAAAAAAAATCACTTCGGCAAAGTTTCATGTTACTGAAAAAGAGTCTCTGAAACAAAAATGTAAGTTTCTGAAAGTTTGAGGGAGATGCCATAATAATTTAAAATAGCTTTACAACAATAAACATGATATTTTACAAAAAAAAAAGGTTTCATTATAAATATGATTATCTCGAAGGTGGACACCCAACTTCTTAAACGATATTGACCATCTGAAACGAACCATGTCGTGCCAACAGATGGATGCAAAGGTTTATCATGTTAATTATCGTGCCTTTAACCCCAACAGCAGGGGCGCTTTTTACTCCAAATACCATAACGTTTACAAATTCTTTATAGAAAAATTTATTTAATGATTGTGTTGATTTAATCACAAAACTAAAAATCATTAACAAGACCTTTGTCTCAAAACATTATTCATTAATTTGATTGATTCTCATTTGCTAAATACTATAACATTGCCCACGATCGCGTCAAGAATCAGCCAAATTTCTTAGACAATGTTTAGAAAAGTGCAACGGCGAGTTTAATAAAAATGAATAAAATCAAATGTGCCTTTAGCCCCATTGTAACCTACATCTTATTGGCAAGTCGACAGGTATGCATTGTTTAAATTTAAGAAAGTCTTTAGTAGTGAAAATTGACTCGTTAAACACCAGAACCTCCATTAAACGAGTCAGTTTACAGGGCGCTTGTGTCTTTCAGCCAAGGATTTCTAAATATATCTGCACTCCTCTTCCCTCACAAGAACCATAAGAACACTGTGAACTCACATCACTAGAAAGATCTTAAATATATGACGTCAGTTCTGCCAAAAATGAAAACCGTGAACAATTCATTAACTCACTCTCAACCTGTCACTGCAAAACTATCCGAACAATACGTTTTACTTTCATGGAACAAATAGGAAAAGTATCATTTGAGTGCACCTCAAATATGAGTCAAAATTACACGTTTGCTTCAGCTAGATGAGTTTGACACAGGGCAAGTTTGTGAGATGTGCAAAGCTGATTTTGCTCTTGCAGATGTTAGAGAGGCACAATAAGCAATTTACAGACACTGGCAAATTAATCAACATAAAAATATTCTCCAGTGACATTTTTAGGAACTTCTATTCCCAGCATGCACTCTGAGCCATGATATGCTAAAGCAGTGCATGCTGTATCAGCCAGCTGCTGCGTGGACGGGGCAATGATTTGGTTTAAAGCTTCATGTGTGTTGCTGCAGAAACCCTCGGAAATGAACTCCACCGGCTTTAACGATAATGCTTGAGCTGATCTCACGAAAACATGTCCAGGCCATTATTTCACTCCAAACCCAAATCTCTTTTGTTTGCATTGGGATATTTTTATGTCAAGCAAGCACCCTTTCCTCCCCCAAATTCTCATTACCAACACCAAAAAACTTACGATGGATAGATATGTTTGGGTAATTTCTATGATTCTCATTGGGAATTCTCATTATACTTGGATTTCAATATAAAAATTGTAGTGTGTGTGTGTGTAAAAGTTTGGATACTTAGTGAAATATTATGACAACCGACTAGTAAGGACATTTTACTGGTTCTCTCTAGTTAAAAAGGCTTATGAATTGGCCAAAACATGTTTTTTTTTAATTTAAATCTAGTGTTTTGCACGCTTCTTTGATGGGTAGGTGTAGGGGAAGGGGTTGGCTTAGGCCATAGAAAATATGTCAGTAATATAGTGGAGCAAAAGTGTGTGTGACATTCTAATATGCTGATTAAATGCTCAAAAAACATTTCCCATTATCATGGTTGATAAAGTTCAAAAGAACAGCATTCATTTTAAAATGGATTTTTTTCGTAATGATGTAAAATAGTTCACTGTTACTTTTGAACAATTGAATGTGTCGTTGCTGAATAAAAGCATTACTTTCCATTCAAACCTTGAACAGTATTGCGTCTTTATTTGCAATACAGCCATGAGAATTTGGGGGTATTTAACTGTCAAACTAAATATCACAATCCAAAATAAGCTAAATAAGTTTGAGGTGAAATATGACCCAGACTTAATTAGTGAGATTCACCCATTTGGTTCAGGGGAAATATTATCCACCCCTACTAAATGGACTAAACCTTGAACATAGTACGTTTTCTCTTTCTGTAATAAGTTTTGCCAATCTTAAGTTTCCTCAATGAACAGTGGAAGATTACCTGATTCCTTAAGGGCTGGTGCTGGGAGGGTCTGTCTCTGTGTGCGTGGCTCTCACGCGTGACGGCAGACGCCCCCGAGTCCACGTGGACCGACCCCACTGGTGTGGGCTGAGAAGACACGCCAAAACACATAGAAATATCAGTTTCAAAGCCAAAGATGAACTAGCTCTGTGTCCCAGTGAATATAGGCAGCAACATTCCAGGGAGGAGTAAACTGAAAAAAACAGTCATGCAATTGTACGCTAACAGTATTGCATTATTAGCTTAGCAACATGCTAACATCACAGTCAATTGAAGGCACTAGTGTTGTCAAAAGTACCAACTACGGTAACAAGTCGGTACTGAAATAAAAAAAAAAGTGACGATTCCAGAATTCTTAAACGCCTCTGATTGGCCATTGCGTTCACGCGCTCAACATATATGTCTGTGATTGGCTACAATGATCAACGCTTCAAAAACATGTTGTAGACATCTTTGATGCTCTTCACTGAGCGCTTACACAGATAAACATGGGAGCGTTTGAAAGCGGCATCTATCGGCGGATCGGTCTATCAGTGGATCTACTAGGGATCCGTTGATTGACACCTGCTTTCAAACGCTTCTGTGTGTATCTGTGTAAGCGCTGGCCAATCAGAGGCTTTTAAGAATCTGTTCAACAGAGCTCAAAATGCTAGGGGGAAATTCTGGAATCGTCACATTTTTTAAATTTCAGTAACGAATTGGTACCGAAGTCGGTACTTTTGACAACACTACTATGTGGATTGCAAAGATTGCAAAAGCTACCCATGTAGCGAGGAGCTGGAACAGAGCTAGCTAGCGTGAGTGGAATGCAGAAATTCTTTCTAAAGACGACATATTGACTCACAATCTGTCTGCCAACCCAGTCGTAAGAGTAATCAAAGGTATATCCTTTTCGTTCAAACAACTCCGTAAACAAGGTCCGCAAGTATTCGTAATCTGGCTTCTCAAAGAAATCCAACCGCCGGACGTAGCGCAGATAGGTGGCCATCTCCTCTGAAAGCACAAATGAGGACAAAGTTACAATGGCAATAATCACTAAAAACAAGAGATAAGGCAAGTCTGGTCTTAAAGTGCCCCCATTATGCTTTTTCAGACATTACATTTCATGCAATGTGCAATCTAGCTGTTTGTGAATGTACAAAGTTTCAAAGATCAAAGTGCATGATGAATGGAGTTATCGTCTCCCAAAAGAAAGAATCGATTCTGAACTGCTGAAATGAGTAATCAGTCATTCGAACCTACGTAGATTTGTAACAAATTTGCATAATGCCAGTCTATGGTCTTCATCGGCTGCCCGAGAACAACGTCTACTTAGCCCCGCCCTCAAACACTGTAGTTGTTGCTGAGGCCTGGAAGAGTTTGGTTTGTGTTGTCAACATGTCAAGACGACGCAGTTTTCTGCGCCCCGAAAGCAAATCCACTCGCAACGCATTTACGAAGGATTAGGACTCGGTACAGTAAAAGAATTGATACGGTAAAACCGACGCCATCGTTACTGTTCGTATCACTGTGCATCAAGTGATGAGGAAGATCCGCAGCTGAAATTTGGATATAGTAATGGGTGTTTAATTTACAACACGCAAGGGGTAGACCAATCACAACAGACTGTGACATCTGACCAATCAGAGCAGAGTAGACCAATCACAACTGACTGGGCCATCTGACCAATCAGAGCAGAGTAGACCAATCAAAACAGACTGGGTCATCTGACCAATCAGAGCAGAGTAGACCAATCACAACAGACTGAGCCATCTCACCAATCAGAACAGAGTAGACCAATCACAACTGGGTCTTGTGGAAAGGTGTTTGAAGATATATGTTAGTTTCAGACACTGTAATAAAAAAGTTGATGCTTCAATGTACATTATGAGAAAATGTAAGTGTTTTTTTAACTTAAACCTGTTGTAGGAGACCTTCAAAACAACCCATTTAAAAAGCAAACTTTAAAAAAGCATAACAGGGCACTTTAACGTCAACAAAACAACTTTAAACAACCCATTTTACCTTCTACCATTTATTACATTTTGATGAAAGATTACAAAAGACAAACATATTTTCTTTGGAATAAAGTGCATTTATGAATTGTGCACAAGACCAGGAACGTGCATTAAGACAGAAAATGGGGTTGATATTAATTCCATGTTGACTTTAAGATTAGCTGCTCCAAGTGAAGCACATGATGTCGTGTAGGGGGGTCTCACCGGGGAAGTTCTCACAGAGAACTTCAATGGGAGTGTTTCGCTTTGTGTCCCCAATCTTCTGGTAGCGTTCCTTTAGTGTGTCAGCCTGCAAAGCACAAAACAACAGCTCATTTTCCAGAACAACATTAGTAACAGTTTTAATGGCGTTAACAGGCTGGTTCAACATACTTTGAGTCCCTGCCAAGGGAGACTACCCCGGAGGAAATACATGAACATGTGACCCAAGGCCTCAAGGTCATCCCTCCGACTTTGCTCTGCAAGAAAGAAAGAAAGAAAAAAAAGGTTCAATTATGTACAAAATAACTAAGTTGGTTGAACAGCAGAGTTGGGAATCGTAAGGAATTTAACAATTCTGATTGCCATTTGTTTTGTTAAATAATAAAAGTTATCTCGTTTCAAACCCATAAGACTTACATTCATCTATAGAACAATTCGTTTTTTTGTTCATCCACTCTAAGTCAAATATCTCTGGTTACATTAAAAACTTCTTTTTTTTTTTTTAAGATCTTGGTTACACTTTATTTTAAGGTGTCATTGTTACAGTGTAATTATATATTTAAGTACTGAGTAATATTAAGCAACTACATGTACTTACTATAGGGTTAGGGTAGGATTAGGGTTTGGTTGAGGGTTAGTTGCATGTAATTATGCATAATTTACTGTTATTACTATGGTAAGTACATGTAACATGTAACAAGGACACTGTAAAATAAAGTGTTACCCAAAAGTCTTATGGGTTTAGAATGAGTAAATTATGGATTTTTATATATTTTTTGGATTAAGTATCATTTTAAATAATGTACATTTTACAACATAACAGTAACATATCTTGTTTTTTTTTATTTGAAAGTAATGGCTTGTGATTTGGTGCCATATTTTCCACAATATAATTAGATTATTTTCTTTCATCTGAAACATGCTGCTACTTCTATTACAAAGCACCTTCTAAAAATGCATTATTTTATACAATATTTTATACACACACACACAAAACGTGAAAAGCGGACACATTTGGATTTGTGCCGAATGAGAGATTTGTGAACCGAAAATAAATGTCCGTTTAACCCCCATTATATTCTCTTATTTTTCATTCCTGTTCTGAGAAACCATTACATTTAAAGGATTTGTTGTGGAGTGAGAGCAAATAAAATACATTTCATGATGTGGAATGTGCAACTGCACTGTGTTGTATAAATATGAATATAATCATATTTAATTATTAAACATCAAATGATTTCAGTAATACTTTACAATAAGGTTCATTAATTAACACTAGTTAACTACCTTAGTTAACACGAACTAAGAATGAACAATACTTCTTAAAAGCATGTATTAATCTTAGTTAATATACCGGACCGAGACTACCTCTTTTCGTCTGACCAAATTTCCTCTGTTTGATCCGGATCGTGGTCCGGGGGAGGTTTCACACCTGTAATTTTGATTCGGATCGAACTGAAAAGTCCAAAAATCCGGACCAAACAAGGGTAGGTGTGAAAGGGCCCTAAGAGTTATGACCCTAAATCTCATCAAACTGAGGACAGCATAACCAATGTGATAAAGTGATTTTTTTCCACTGTATTATCTTGGGCCGCCCATTTTCCCCCTCATCACATTCAGTTCAGACGGCACACTCACAACTCAGACGCTATCATGACTGAGACGCTATAGATTCAATGCAACATCAAAAGAACCAAACATGTTCTTTAAAAGAACTGGTTCATGAATCCCAACCCTATTAAACAGCCAATCAAGACGCCACTTAAAGCGTGGAGATGGTGACATGCTAACTTTAATGTCAAGTCCATTTCAGGATCAGACTAGGGAGGTATCCAACACTTACCTTTCCCTAAGTGTGTGTTAATAGACATGTATCGAGCTGTGCCCGTAAGGCTCTTGTGCTCCCGGTAAGGAATGTGTTTTTTGGTTTCTGGGTCAATGTATTCTTTCGCAAGGCCAAAGTCTATGATGTGAATGATGTGCTCCTTCTTGTTTCCTTGCCGTCCGATGAGGAAGTTCTCTGGCTTCACGTCCCTATAGATGAGGTTTTTAGAGTGCACATATTCCATGCGGGAAATCTGGGGAATTGAGCAAAGGATGCAAATTACACACTTGCACTGCAAAGCATCAGAAGGACGACTTCTCACCCAGGTGTGACACACTCACCAGCTGAATGGCGATCATCAGGACGGTCTTGAGGGAGAATGTTCGGTCACACAGGTCAAAGAGATCCTCGAGACTGGGGCCGAGCAGCTCCAGAACCATGGCGTTGTATTTCCCACAGGGCCCAAAATAGAAGACCTGAGGCAGACCCTCTACTGTTAAAAACACAAAACAGAGCATTAATCACACAAGTCATGACATTCTCTCTTTAACTCTCTCCCCCGCCAGCGTTTTTGTTTTGTTTTTTAAAGTTAAACCTCCAACATTTTTGATCATTTTCATAATTATTTTCATAATTTCATGGCCCCCAGAGTTTTGTTGTATAAATATCTAAACATGCAATATATCAAAAGAAAGAACAGAGCCTTTCATAATAATAATAAAAAACTTCATGCTTTTTTTTTTGTAATCAACACTTGAATGTGGGAAAGTTTCATTAAAAAAAAAGCTGCGAAATTCTGTCAATGGCATGGAAGCGTTTTCTCATAAATGTCTCATAAATGTCTCAAATGTCCCATAAATGTCAAGTGTGTATTTTTTAAATAAAATCAAGACTATATATTATGGATTAAAGTGACGTATTTCTGCAACAACTGCATACCAGTACTGAGAGAACTATGAAAATGGAGTAATACGTAAATGAAACTGGCTTTGCCTGAACACTTGTGATCCCACATGATTATGCCAAGAGATCAATATTAGCAAAATTAGCAGAATTGAGTGCAAAAACAGGTCCAGTGTCTGTATTCAACAGTGTAGCGACACACGAAGCACAGCTCACACAGACCCAAGCAGCTTTCTGCTGGTCAACGTGGCAAAATTCGAGTGATCAACTTGAACATGAGCTAAATCTGCGTGGGCAACCATTTCGCCCTCACGCGAAACTCCAGATTGCACGGATTCCTACTGGAATGACTGGATTTCGTCCCGCAAAACTTGGAAAAATGGTGTGACCGTACCTTAAAGCGGCCGAACCCCATGGCATGTCTGCTGTGAAACGCAATAATTAATAGCTAAAAGAAATACATGTGTCTGTAAACTGTGTGCATCTTCAGAGGGTGATGTGGGTAGCTGCTCATTGTGTGGTGGTGTGTTGTAACACCCCTGAGAATAGAGCGCACTGTTGGCCTGCCGATGACTCATCTTGTGTTCAGACTGCACATAACACACACACACACACACACACACACACACTCAGTTGTTGGTTTCTATCTCTGCTGATTAACAGTTTTCACAAGCTTTCTATCGGCACTCCACTGCTAGATGCTACTGGAAAGTGGGAGTGGGAATTCAAAGAGTGGGAGGAAATTCATATAGAAATGTAAAATATCTCTCAAAAAGTGAACATTTTATGAAATGTGTAATTCAAAAAAAAATGCATCAGTCAAAAGTGATTTGAGAAATGCACAATATGCATAAAATATGACCAGAAATAAACTGGTATCAAACATTAACATCCACTTCCCAAGAGTTTAAATTTGCTGTCATTCGCAAAGTGCATTTCCCTTGTTTGTTAATTATACATTTTAGCGAATTTGACCTTGTTTTTAGCTACCAATAATCATGATTAAGGCTGCGCATAATTTATGAGTAGAAATGCACAATATGCATGCAACACGTACATATTATTATTATTATCATCATTAAAAAGGGTAAAAACAGGGAGATCTCGCCAATCTACATTCAAAATGTCCAAATTCTGATTTGGGCATTTTAATTTTAGGGGAAAATGAATTAATTAACTGAAAATGTATGAACTCTTTAATAATAACTAATAATAAATTACATTTTAGTAGGTTTTATGAACTAAATATGTCGGTCACATAGTTTTTTTGGTTGGTTACGGCATCAATGCCGTGGTCTCAGAGCTTGTGATCACACCAACGCCAAAACGACTCAAATCCAATTATTTTAATGGGAATCCTTGTGATTTTTTCTTCTATAATTGAAAATATCATCATTAAAAAAATAATTTAAAAAAAAGTAAAAACAGGGAGATCTCGCAAATCTACATTTAAAATGTACAAATTACAATCTAATTCATTAAATTCTGATTTAGGCATTTTAATAATAATAATAATAATAATAAAAAGAAACGAATTAACTTAAAATTGATGAATTAATTAATAATTACTAATATGCTGTTCACATCGATTCATTAAATCCTGATTTGGGCATTTTAATTTTAGGGGAAAATTAATTAACTGAAAATGTATGAACTCTTTAATAATTACATTTTAGCAGGTTTAATGAACTAAAAAGTGGCAAGATATTTGGGTCACATCTCAGGCATTTAAAGCAGTTTATTTGGTTGGTTACGGTATCAGAGCTTGTGATCACACCCAAGCCAAAACAACTCAAATCCACTTATTTTAATGGGAATGGTGTGTTGCATTCATTGCAAAAAAAAAAAAAAGAAAAAAAAAAGAAGCTTGCATGGAGGCCTAGGCCAGTGTATCTCTCCCAGTCCATCTCACTCTGAGTCCTCAGCGCTCCAATAAAACACCATCTGCCAGCAGCCAGTTTGAGAGAGCGGCTCAAACACTGACATCTGACTGGAGACGAGAAACCATGTGACTCAAGGGCCTCCAGTTCACACACACACACACCAGCCTGTACTGACGCATCTCACTTCTGCCACGCTGCACACTTAAACAAACCCCAGTTCAGTCGGAGAATCAAACACAAAGGCTGGGAGAGTCCGGTGCGCTGGATTTCTCATGCCTGAGCTGGTTGATCAGTAGCCAAGCCGTTCCCAGCCAAACTCCGAGATTCGAGTCCCGATGCCAAGGCTACCCGGAGGAGGTGTATCAGAGTTCAACACCATACAGATACACATTAACCACACACACAAAAGAGAACTCGACTGTTCTTTCTAGAGGAAGAGACAGAAGTGTGACCTTCGTTTTGGCCAGCATGATGGGAAATTATGACATGTTAAACATTAATGGTTCATAAGGAAGTGTTTTCCAGAGTAAGGGTCATCTTTATTAAAGATAGTGATACATATTGAGGAGTCATCTCCTAAAAATACAATAGTGTTATCATTGTTTTGAAGATAATCCTACACACTTTGAAGCACCATAAATCTTGCAAATACCAAAGTGCATATATTTGGTAAATCATTTAAAAATATGTAATTTCCATTTGTTGAAATTGTTGCAAACTAACTGAGAATATATTTTCTTGTTAGTTAACTAATGTGCCTAATCCTTATTGGATAGACATCATTGGTACCATCTCTGTGCTAACCCCATTTAGCAAGAGTGGCTAGTAGCCTTAATAATCCACAATATTTTCAGGTTATTTATATGACAATGTGTAGTGAATTACCTATACAATCATTTAGTTATTTAGTTTAGACTGGAGTGAGGTGAAACCGGAACAAAGCACAGAGCAAGCTGTTGTTAGCTAGCTGCTAATGTTATTCAATTCACATGGTAGAAAATTTGACTATTATATTAATATGATTATATACACAAAGTAATTATCAGGTCTAGCAAAGAATGATCTTATCTTACTTTTACTAGGCTTGTGGGCAAGAAAGGATGACAGAGTGACAGGAAATATCTGTGTCTAATAATTGCAAAGCCTATATAACATTTGCATATAAAATATTTGTTGATCTGTCCTAAGTTTAGCCATTTTATTTAGCTATTTATATTTTTAGCTATTTAATGAATAAATAGTGTAAGCAACAACAACAAAAAATTATATATATATATATAACTGTTTCTTTGCATTATTTTACATTTATTGTCAAGTATTTGGCTCGCAGATCATGGATAGGGTACTTTTTACTGTGTGTGTGTTTGTTTTTGTGATTTATGAGGACAGAAATTTGTATAATGACTTGGTATTTCACTGGTATTACAACGTGAACGTGATTTATGAGGACATTTCCTGAGTCCTCGTGTTTTCAAATGGCTTTAGAAACATGCTAAATAGTGTTTTATTAAAAATGTAAAAATGCAGAAAGTGTTCTGTGATGGGTAGGTTTAGGGGTCGGGTTAGTGTGTGTGTGTGTGTGTGTGTAATGGGTAGGTTTAGGGGTCGGGTTAGTGTGTGTGTGTGTGTGTAATGGGTAGGTTTAGGGGTCGGGTTAGAGTGTGTGTGTGATGGGTAGGTTTAGGGGTCAGGTTAGAGTGTGTGTGTGATGGGTAGGTTTAGGGGTCGGGTTAGAGAGTGTGTGTGTGTGTGATGGGTAGGTTTAGGGGTCAGGTTAGAGTGTGTGTGTGTGTGTGTGTGTGTGTGTGTGTGTGTGTGTGATGGGTAGGTTTAGGAATAGGGTTAGTGTGTGTGTAGGTTTAGGGGTTGGGTTAGAGTGTGTGTGTGATGGGTAGGTTTAGGGGTCGGGTTAGAGTGTGTGTGTGTGTGATGGGTAGGTTTAGGGATAGGGTTAGTGTGTGTGTGTGTGTGTGTGTGTGTGTGTGTGTGTGTGTGTGTGTGATGGGTAGGTTTAGGGATAGGGTTAGTGTGTGTAGGTTTAGGGGTTGGGTTAGTGTGTGTGTGTGTGTGATGGGTAGGTTTAGGGATAGGGTTAGTGTGTGTGTAGGTTTAGGGGTTGGGTTAGTGTGTGTGTAGGTTTAGGGATAGGGTTAGTGTGTGTAGGTTTAGGGATAGGGTTAGTGTGTGTGTAGGTTTAGGGATAGGGTTAGTGTGTGTGTAGGTTTAGGGATAGGGTTAGTGTGTGTAGGTTTAGGGATAGGGTTAGTGTGTGTGTAGGGTTAGGGGTTGGGTTAGTGTAGGACATGGGTGCCCAATCCTGCTCCTGCCGATCGACTGTCCTGCACAGTTCATCTCCAACCCTAATCAAACACACCTGCCTTTAATTTTCAAGTGATCCTGAAGACATTAATTGGTTGCTTCAGGTGTGTTTGATTAGGGTTGGAGATGAACTGTGCAGGACAGTCGATCGGCAGGAGCAGGGTTGGGCACCCCTGGTGTAGGGGAATAGAATATACAGTTTGTACAGTATAAAAACATTACGCCTATGGAATGTCCTCACAAGTATAGCAAAACAAACCTGTGTGTGCGTGTGTGTGTCTGTGTCTGTGTGTGTGAGAGAGAGAGAGAGAGAGAGAGAGAGAGAGAGAGAGAGAGAGAGAGAGACGTTGTCTGTCCGCCACCACTGAAGACCATTTTTGACCCAGGAAAAACCCTGGGGATGCTGGGTCACTATTATCTCCAGTGTTCATTTTGCATTGAAGTGGACTGAGCCCACTCATGATACCAGCAAAGCTCACGTTCACAAATCCCTAGGCATTACACGAGTCTCCATCTAGCCTGAAAAACAGAACGAGACTGAGAGGAGACAAATAAAAACAGAGGATGGACGTGGATTACATAAGCGCCACGGGCGGTGTTATGTCATTCACAAAGCTGCGTTTGAGGAATGGAGAGACGGAGGAACGAGATTAACAAATTGCCCACTTTGCTGGGAGCGCTCGTGCACAAACACTCACGTGAGCATCCCTTGGAAAAGCAGAATACGGGAGAACGAGGTACGACCGGGGAACAGGTTGAATGAGTGCAGTATATGATTATGGGCAGTTGGTATTATCATATCAGCATGTGTGTGGGATACGCCTGGCCACAGCTCAGGCTTCCCGTCAGCCAACCATGATGCGCCGAGAAGACGAGGGGAGGTGGCACAAACGTGGCGCCATCGGGATCAATCTAAGGCAGAGCCACCGCAAGCCTCTTGTCTGAAAAGATGCAACTACAGCAAACCAACACTGTGTGACAGGAATCTTTGCTGTGATGTTTGTTCTTCCTGTCTGTCAGCCTAGTCGCTGTAACATGACCCGATCCGCTGTGATGTCCATGAGTGCGTACCCACATCAAAGACGTCCCTCGCTCGCTTTTGTACCTGAGCGGATCGGATTAAAAGGGATGATCTCTAGTGCAAACAGAAGAAATCATTACAGCCGAATCAGTTTGTGTATTCTGTTGACTTCAAGCAGCAAATAAAAAAATAAAAAAGCATTCAGAGGGTTGCTCCAATCAAACTATAAACTCGACATTACAGCTGGGTAATTAGAGAAGATCTCATTTTTCTGAATATTAGACTATATTTTAATATTTATTTTTAACCAAACAGCCATTTTTGTGACGTTTACACTAGGGCTGTCAACGAATATTCTAAATTCGAATATATATTCGAATAGTTTAAAAAAAACGAATTTCGAATGTGAAAATTAATATTCGAATAATGTGGAAAAACGCCCGCGGCAGCAGAGGCGCGGCTGTCTGCTTTGCGAGTGGGGACAGGTCACAGGAAGAAGGCGTTAACGTTAAACAGAAACATTACTAAAGTGTAGGCTACTGTACTGACTGAATAGATATTGCATGAATAAGGTAGGTTAGATACAGCAGTTTCATGCACTGCAGGCTTCCACTGGTTTGATTATTTACCATTTCATGTCAAGGAAAAGTTCTATGTTTACCACAGCACAGCTTGCTCGGAGCGTTCAATGTCGGATTCGCATCTACAGCGTCTAGTTGGACTCTTGAACATTTTGAATCCATTCGCGCGTCAAAAGCAAAAGTTTGAAGCGAAATTGACGCGCGGAGAGCGTGACGCCTCATTCGCGCCGCAAGACCCCTAGACGCGCGTAAACGCGTCTTTACATTGACTTAACATTGAAATCACTCGCGCCAGACGCTCTATTCGCGTTTGGTGTGAACGCAGCATGAGCGTGAGGGCGAGAGAGAGAGAGAGAGAGAGAGTGCCTGCGAGTGTGAGTGAGCGAGCGAGCGAGAGTGAGGTCTGCGGTCTTGGCCATTAGGTGATTTACTTATTTTTGTGTAGGTAATACGTTGTCAAATATGTTTAAACTTAAATAAACTACCTATACAAGTAGTTATGTCTCTTTGTATTAATCTGTCCTGTTATTGACGTAATGCGCTTCATTGACAAAATGTGCAACCAGATGTTCGAATATTCGTGTGTTTTTTAGAGGGAATATTCGAACGTCATTTTTGAGCAATTTTGACAGCCCTAGTTTACACAATGTTTAAGCAAAGTTGGAATACGTAGTATATGCACCAATTTAACAATTCAAAGTAAAAAAAACTGCATTACTTAATGATGTTTAAAAAATTGATAAATTAAGACAACCATAAATATATTAGTTTTTTTTTTCATAGCTGTATTGAATATTAAAAATCACAATTTTGGCCAAATAATGTAGCTCTAACAAACAAGAACAGCAAACCTGGATATTAATAATTTTAATACATATTTTTTATTAATTGCAAAAATAAATAGGACGCAGCCCTAATCACATCATCAAAAATGGGGTGGAACTGACCGATTGGAAACTCAAGTGCATTAAATTAAATGTTGATTATTTTTAACTGCAAATCCCATATTGTGTGCATCATAATTGATTAATATATCACAAGTCCCACTCAAAAATATATACAGTAAACAGTATAGAGCTCATTCCTTCCCTAGGAGGAGGTGGTATTAGCAAAATATCATGATATAGATTTCTTAGATGTCTTTTTTTTTTTTCAACCCTGAAATGTATAATATACATAAACATGTAGTAACGTTTATTAGATAATATAATAACGTCAATACTTTTAAAAATGAAAGTGACCTTTTGAGCTGCTGAGCTTGAGCATTTGATTTAGAAATGCTAAAATAAAGCAAGAAATTAGTCTTAAAAAGACACTAGAAAAGTGTAATGCATCATAAATATGACTGCATAAAATCACGTGTGAAACCACAGTCAAACATCCTGTATTCTGACACTTGGAAGGAACCTGTGACAGTGTGACCACACACACACCAGTTGAGCTCTACATTAATGAGGCAAGCGTCAACGCCGTGAACAACCTACAGTCACGCAGTGTTTACATTACAAAACTAATTGGGTTTCATTAAAATCAGCAAAGCTGTCTGTGCTGGAAAGACATGTCTGTGACGATTCAAAAAGTAGGCTCTCATATCAGCTACTTTTTATTATTTATATTTTCTAAATCACACTGCAGATTTACCACAGTCCAGCATAATCACTACCGGCTGTCGGATGACACCGGTTACTCAGCATATACCGTCATACCGCCCAGCCCTGACGTTCAGCAGATCTCTATAAGAGCATTACATATGGGTTTGAATATCAAGGCTTGTGTGTAATCATAACACGCTAATCGGAACAGATGGGATTGACCGTGATCTCTGGACCAGTGATGTCACTTCTCTCCTCATTGATAAGAGCTGCGTGCCCAGGCATGAGGAGAGAGAGAGAGATAGAGAGAAAGAAAGAGAATGAATGCACTGATCACACCATCACAGAAGATGAGTAATCATCACTAACACCCTCGTCACCGCCTGTGCTCCGAACTTACATTAGAGAACATTTCCATTTACCGTTACGGGAAAGAAATGTTTTCTGAGAGCCCTGGAAGAGCGCTACCATTTAACAGTCTGACGTTCCACTACTGCTCATTTATTATCATCACAGATCTCCTGAAAGGTCATTTAAATCTGGCTGAATGCAGGACTGCTCAGAATCCTGCGTGACACGTCCTCTGAACGGATAAGCGTGCGCTGGCAGGGCCGTGACATGATCACTGCATGATATCGAGCTCAGAGCGATGCTGCTGAAAACCGCCCGGAGAATCATGTCTGGGCATGTCCGAGTCTGTCCTTCAGGGGAGCGGCCACAGACAGACTAATGTTGTCATGTCCAACCCGACCGTGTGATAATTTTATTTTAGCCTTATTACAATTGACAAATGAGTTTTCGTTTTAGTTAACAGTATTGTGCTTGAACGGTCAAATACACCAACGTGTGTCAAAATGCCGTCTTTAGCCCTATTCGGGCGGGACTAGTTTAACATGGAGAGGTGGGGTAAAGTAATTATTACCATCTCAGTTATCATTACGGACAATGTCAGTAAAGATTACGGCGACTTTTACCTTCAGTAAAAAGGTCTGGAAAAATGACCTCAGGTAATGCTAATCCCGTGCGAATAGACCCGCTGTAAACATGTACGTAAATATTCCGTCATTTCCTGTTTAAAAGTAGTTTTCCGCTGTTTTTCAAGTATGGAGACGCTTGAAAAAGCATCCAGTTGCGTTCTAGACGCTGGGACGAGTCTGTGGCAAAACTCAAGTGTTTTACACACACCATTCAGATCAGAAAGAAGATCGAAGCACTTGTTAGAGGCACGCACATCTTTTAGTGTTAGGTAAGTGCCTATTACCAACACAATCCAATCTGAAGTTAATTAATACATCATTCGACCGGACATAATAGGTTATATTTGTTTGCGCACATGATATCAGGAAGCAACGTAATACACACATGACGACAGGAGGGAGACGGCGATGCGCAAATCGAGTTACACCTCCCACTTCTGCTAGTTTTACTGAGAGATCTTATCCCGTGCGAATTGGCCATTAATATCACAGACGTCCTGTGGTAAAATTACATTACTCCATCTACCCTTGTAAAGTTAATCCCGTCCGAATAGGGGTTTTGCCAGTATATTTGTGAAACACAGTAGTTTATTCTTCAGTGAACACAAACAGTTGAGAAATAAAACGCATGTGTATCAGTGTATTGGATCCGTGCATTCGGTCTTAAAGTGACAGCAGCCTAATATTCCTGCTTCAGTCTGTCTCATTAAAGTCCACCTGAAATCAAAATTTACCCTATTTACTTTAACGCATATTACTAGTCTTGTGGTGAACAATTAATCCGTGCAAGTTAATACACAGAAAAAAAAATTGTTTGCCGTCGTAATCTTTAATCAAAATCTGAAAAGTTTCTTCCCGGTCTGGAATGTCGTTCCTTTTCTGATGACGTCAGCTTGACGGCTTGAGTTGAAACGCTTAACCACTCCTCAAGCCGTTAGTCTGCTATGAGCGAGAGAGGGAGAGGAGGAGCGCTAAAGTAAAACCCTGCCCTCTGTTCAATATTACGTCACAACACTGGAGAAAAGTCGTTTGCAACTTCCAGTTCACGCTTTTAACGTTGTTCAAAAAAAAAAAAAAGACAGAAAAATCACTCACTGCTCTTGCCTGAATAACTTGTAATTTTAAAAATAAATGCATATATTTAAAATGTACACAGTAAAGACTATGGAGTTTTTTTTGTGTGTACATTTCACTACTTTATACAATTTATGCATTTCTAGTGCTTGAAGTTTTTCAGGCATTTCATTTGTGTCTGTTCTATTGTATACTTCGTCCTATTGCTTGCAATTAGCTTCTTCGTTCTCATTTTATCACTGACTGTTTACTTGTTTTCAGTAAGCCTGAGAGTTGAGTCAGTTGTCAGATTTTTATCATTGAAACTCTCGTGTGTAGGACTAATTTCTTATGCATTTCATCCCAAGCCTCTGTTGCTAATTCCAAAACATCATTTTAGAGCTTGTAACAGAGGCTTGAGCGACCGATATGTAGACTTATGCTGTTATATAAGAGAGATGCAGACTATTGCAGTAATTACAGCGAGAGAGAGAGAGAGAGATTGATTATGTGTGAATTACCTGAATCTGTGCGTCTCTCAACAGGAGCCTTTCTACGATTATAAAACAGTAAGTTTAACTGCTTCAAGAACAGTGACGTTACTACCTCACAACTGAGAAATGATACGTAGCTTTTCAGCTGCAAAACTATTTTACTAATAAAGTTGCGGGCTAAGTTTGAGTGCATGTTTCTGTGTGTGTGTGCCTGTACTGTATGTGTCTGTACTGTATGTGTGCACATTTGTATGAGAGAGAGAGCGTACTTTCAATAGATAAATGTAATTTAGTGGGAAAATATGGAAATAGTTTGCCATTTTTATCATCGTTTGTTATATCCATTTGCATGGTCAATGTCTTTGTGGTTTCTTCTGCTGTTGTAGGCTGCGAGGACCTTTGAAATAAGAGAAATCATTTGCCGAAGTGATATGAAACTGTACTGTGGTCAAGACCTGCCTGGAGCTACTTTAGCTGTGCCTTTACCAGAAAATAAAGGTTAGCCAACCGTGCTGAGAATTCTGGGCCGAAAATGGTTAGTAATCCTGCTGTGCCGTACCAGTCTAAAGCGGAAATATAACTGGAACCATTCGGCCCGACGGTGGTAAAGCAGCTTTAAAATGTTTGTCAACCAAACAGAATCAAGCATTCAACAGCCCTGAAACACAAATGTAAAGGGGTCATGAGCTTTTAAAATTATTTTATAATGCTGTCTGAGGTCAACTTATGACGTTCGCTTGGTTTTTACATTCAAAAACATAAAAATGAATCAGTAATAGGCTATTTTCTACCCTGGTTTTGAGCCTAGCTCCTGAAACGCTCGGTTTTTATGGGCGTGCCGCATTGAAGACTTGGAAGTAAACGCCCACTGCTATGATTGGATAACAGTTTTGCATATTATAATGAGTTTCATGTAATGTGCGAATCGGTGGGCGGGGCTAAACAGGCAGTGTTGAAGTAGGCGTTGATCTTCTGCGGAGGCGGGGTTTGAAACCCTTTGACGTCATAGATCCCCACTAGTGCTGCATGATTAATCATATTGCAATCGCGATGTCAAGCCTACGCGATTATATGACGCAAAATGCTGCGATTTTATATTAAATAAACAAATTAGCACTGTTAACGCAATTAACGCAGCATCTGTTAATTTTTGCCATCCTTTGGCTAGTGTTACATGATCCCGCTCTTATTCATGCAAATGCTTTTAAACCATTCATGTGCGATAAGACAAAAAAAGAACGCGCTGCCTGTGAATGTCCTGACTGTGACACACAGAAAGACTCGCGCTAATATCGTGCGTGCGCACAAAACAGTATGCCAGAATACAGTTCTCTTTCGAGCTTGAACGAACAATAACACACACAATTATGCCAAAATGTCTTTTTGTCGAGGATCTTCATAACATAAGAGTAGTCTTATGATGAACGTGAAGAGTTGTGACTCGTGAGAGAATGAGGCGCGTGTGAGATCCGCGTCTCTGACAGCAGCGGCTGGTCTTAAAGGGACAGTACACAGTAGCCACTAATTATATCTGTCGCTAAAGTTAATCAAAGAACAAAGGGAACAGAGAAAAACACTCACTGCTCTTGACTAAAGAACTTTTTTCTTTAGGCAGATTATCACTAATCTGTGTGTGCATTTATTTTCCTTGAGAACCAAGCAAGTTGACTTGTTTATTATATCGCAATCGCAATATTGACCTCTATCGCAATATGACATTTTCCCCAAATCGTGCAGCCCTAATCCCCACTTTGAAAAACCTGTCGTTCGCTGTGCCTGGTGTCAATAAAAGCTTTTATTGGACTAAGATGGACGTTTTCAATTCTGAAACTTACAGGATATTCTTATAGTATGATGATGACCTCTTATATGTCAAAAGCTCAAGGAAAATTAGATTTCTCAGTTCATCACCCCTTTAAAGAATTAACAAAAGAACATTTGTTTTTTTAATCAAACAAAGCAAAGGTTTTAAGAATTCTGACTGACAAGGAATGACCCGCATCTCAAATATCTGGTACAATGTGCTCCTGGAAGACAGACATACCTGGGTTTAAACTCAAAGGACGATCTGAATCTCTAGGGAAGATATCAAGGCAACTGACAAAGCCTGTTATGTAAATAGATTTCATTATTGCATATACACGGCTGTGTTTGTGCATTGAGGATTCCTAACAAGAGGAAAACCACTACAGAGAAGAACAAATAGAGCCTGAATCAGTCTGCCTTAAATAACACACTAATATCATCTCATAACCCGCCACCATGAACCAAACGTTAAAGCCAGACTAAACCATCCAAACATGCTGTGCAGGAGGAAGGTGAAAATCACAAAGAGGAGGCAGAGACTCTCCACCCCTCCATCACCCCATCCATCCATAAAGCATGAGCTGAGATCTCAGCAGGAGGCAGACACACACACACAGCACACACACACACACAGCACCTGCTACGGCTGCTCTTTATACTATAGCGATGGGGGGGGATTTGATTCACTGGGACATCATTATACTTTTTCAAATCGAGCTGATCATTAATTTGTACTGAAAGCATAACTGGATCATACAATCACAGATAAATGCCAATCGCCACATTAAACTCAGGTTTCACCTTGAGTAGTAAAAGAATGACTTTGCAGTCGTTCGTGGATAAATGGATTACTTGATGAGAACTGATAAACATTTGTTAGGAGTCACAAAAAGGATTTTGGCTATAGGCACCAGGATAATGATAAAAAATATATAATAATAATAAAAAAAGAAATACTAGAGATGCACTGATATGAAAATTATGGCCGGTACAGATAATTCTTTATATTTGAGGGCCGAAACCTGATATATTGGCAGATAAAACTAAATCCAATGTTGGATATTGTTGGATATATATATAATTTGAGACCCTGATTACAAAAACAAAAGTCTCACCATTAAAAGCCATGTCCCAAGCACACAATTATGATGTTCTCATTATGTTATGTATCCTATATGACAGACTTGCGCTGCACATGTTGCACTTAAATGTATTTTCCTTTTCAAAGTGATATTTCACTCAGTCATATTTCAAGCATTTCAAAACCATCATGGCGAACAGTGCGCATCTGAAGCGTCTCAGCTGAAGGAAATAGAAACATTATTTAATAATCGGCTTTAATATATCGGCCACATTTTCTTATTGGGCCGATAACAGTAACATTTAAAATTAACATATAATTGCCCGATACGGATATGGCGGCCGATATATCGTGCATCCTTAATAAATACATTTATTGACTGTCTATTAGGAGTTAATGTATAGGTTAAAAATAAACATTTTCAACAAACAAGTTACAATTTAAGTTTTTAATTGCCAACACACACACGTATATTAGTAGCTAAACAAATGAATTTTGAGCTAAGCAGAACACAAAATATTTATAATGACATGGAAATGTCCATAATTAAGATTGTATTCATTTCTAAAACTTTTTTATAGGCAAAAATTGAATATATAATTTTAAAAGGCGTTCTCATTGGCACAGTTTCAACGTCCACAGCATCAAGAGAATGGCTCCAATCTTGTCGACTATTTTCATTATTGATTTTTTATCAAAGACTATAGAATAACACAAGACTCGTATTGTTTTGAATGGGGAAAATCGCAACGCTCAATATGGCGGAATAAGTCCCGCCTTCTAAATCAGAGCCAATCGCCGACTGGTAAAGTCATCGCGTCACTGACGTTACCGTTAGAAGCTCCGGTTCCTATAGAAACAGTCAGACGCGCGCTTCCACTGCGCATTAGCTTGATCCAGCCTGAAAAATGTCATTTTCTGTAATGAATCGAGCATTTGGAAACTAAATTTATGAGATAGTTGTTGTCCGATTTCATTGGTGATTTCAAACTTGGCGAACAGTTTTGGAGAATTTGATGTTTCCCCATTCAAAGAGACAGGAGCTGCACTTGCACGGCCGAGAGGCGCTTCAAAGATGGCCGCCAGGTGAAATGACTTGTCTTAAAGGGACTTTGTTTTTATCACTTGGTCATTGAAGTCCTAAATGTAATTATTTGAAAAGGGACAAAGGTCAAAACACTGGCATCCCTGTGTCACACTGGGACTGACTTTTGCAATAATTTGTAATAAAACAACAAATTCCAACAGTCCAGGAATATGAAGGATCTCTCCCAGTAGCCACGATGGTAAGAGCTTGCAGTCGTGCCTGGGGGAGGGTAGACCTCTGGGCTCGGGTTGCACAGTTCAGGACGTAAGGGGAAGCACATCCTCAGGATTTCAAGCTACAGTCACAATAGCATCTCCTTCACCTGAACACGCAGTGCCTCACTTCCTTTGGTCCTTTCTTTTCGGGGTCTAGCAAACAAACATGCTCCCCAAGAAATGGACACAATAGCCTGACTGTAGATTAAACGTGCTTATGTGCTTTACTTTATTAATTAAATTATAATATATTACCTTTCATGTAGTGTGTAATAAAGCTGATTGTGAGAGTAATAGATCTACAAAGTTTCAAAGTGCACGATAAATAAAGTTATCGTCTCCGAAATGAAAGAAGCAATTCTGAACTGCATGAAACAAGGCGTCAGTAATTCCAATCTTACTTCCTGTTCGAACCTACATAGGTTTGTAACAAATTTACATAATGCCCACCTATGGTCTTCATTGGCTGCCTGCGAACAACGCCTACTTTGCCCCGGCCTCAAATACTATAGTTGTAGCGGAGACTGGAAGAATTTGGTTTGCTCGTTTTCTGCACTGCGAAAGCAAATCCACTTTGCATGCGCTTCCAAAGGATGAGGACTCGTGCTCGACTTGATACGGTACAACCGAAGCCATCGTTACGGTTCGTTTCACTGTGTATCAAGTGATGAGGAAGATCCGTAGCTGAAATTCTGATATTTTAATGAGCGATTAGTTTCTGACATGTGCTGTAAGCAGTCAACCAATCACAACAGACTGGGTCATCTGACCAATCAGAGCAGAGTAGACCAATCACAACAGACTGGGCCACCTGACCAATCAGGGCAGAGTAGACAGAATCACAACAGACTGGGTCATCTGACCAATCAGAGCAGAGTAGACCAATCACAACAGACTGAGCCATCTGACCAATCAGAGCAGAGTAGACCAATCACAACAGACTGGGCCACCTGACCAATCAGGGCAGAGTAGACAGAATCACAACAGACTGGGCCATCTGACCAATCAGAGCAGAGTAGACCAATCACAACTGACTGAGCCATCTGACCAATCAGAACAGAGTAGACCAATCACAACAGAACAGACTGAGCCATCTGACCAATCAGAGCAGAGTAGACCAATCACAACAGACTGGGCCATCTGACCAATCAGAACAGAGTAGACCAGTCACAACAGAACAGACTGAGCCATCTGACCAATCACAACAGAGTAGACCAATCACAATAGGAACAGACTGAGCCATCTGACCAATCACAACAGACTGAGCCATCTGACCAATCAGAGCAGATTAGACCAATCACAACTGACTTGACCAATCAGAACAGAGTAGACCAATCACAACAGAACAGACTGAGCCATCTGACCAATCACAACAGACTGAGCCATCTGACCAATCAGAGCAGAGTAGACCAATCACAACAGACTGAGCCATCTGACCAATCAGAGCAGAGTAGGCTCTCAGAAAGGAGGGGTTTAGAGACTGGATCCACTCAAATGAGAGTGTTTTTGACCTTGAATGGATTATAGGGGCACTTTAATATAAAGCAAAGTCTGCTACAGCATCCCAGCAGCATCTGTGAGGCGTTAGGATAGAGTTTATGTGGGACCCTGCTGATTCGGTATTACTCCAGCGCGGTGCTCGAGGAGCTGAGCAAGGCACCGGTGTAGAGTTACATAAGCTCGGCTGCCAGGCATTTTAATCAGCCGACTGCTTTTCAGACGTCATACGATAACAGCGCTAAGTGAACATCCTGGAAACGCTTGTGGTCAGAGTGCCACCTTTCCTGAAGTGCTGATTCATCACTGAGACACGAACCCTGCGGGAGGACATGTGCGGAGAAGCACGGTCTGCATATTTCTGTCCCAGATACAGCACAGGAAGAACACTTATACACAGCACACTTGCACACACATCCCTGCATATACCAGCGGAGATATAGGCTTACACAGAGGTTTACAGAGCAGCTCGTATAGATGCTAGCTGTGCTGTGCGCTGAATTATTGATCAGCTGCCGCCGCCGCCCTTTTCCGGTCTTTTCTGGCCCAACATGCCCCTGAACTACATACTCAACTATATCATTACAAACACACCCGCTTGATCAGTAAAAACACAGATGTGTTACTATGCTACTAACGTATCATCATTTAATGTATTGGCTCAGGACATGGTGAAGGTGATGATAGTGGAGTTCACTGTAATACAGTTCTCCACACAGACAATAATGTAATCAGTTGTAATGGCAGTCAAATGAGGCTTTTTTCCAGTTCAGTTGACTGTGAGAAGATTTGCCTTGATACTAATGTGCAGTCTTCACAGTATTTAATCATGTCACTGCATAATTACATTTCTTTTAGCAGATTAAAAAGCTTTGCAATGTCAAAATTCTAGCAAACATAAGAATATCATCATCAAATCAGTGATTAGCATTTTTCCACTACCGGGCAAATGTTTGGAATAATTAAGTGTTTTTTTTTTCTTTTTCTTATGCTCACCGAGGCTGCATTCATTCAGTCAAAATACAGTAAAAACAGTTAGCCTATATTGTGAAATATTATTCCAATTTAAAAAGAACTGTTTTCTATTTGAATATATATTACAATTTAATTTATTCTTGTGATGCACAGCTGAATTTTAGCATCCAGTCTCCAGTGTTACATGATCCTGCAGAATAGGGCTGCACAATATATTGGTTTACCATCGATATATCATGATGTGTGCTGTGCTGTCAAGTATAGGATTATAGTTGATCCGTACGGACCAGGCACCACGGCTCAAATCGCAAGAAAACACATGCGTATCATTATGGATCTGTGCATCCGGTCTTAAAGGGGTGGTTGATTATGATTTCACTTTTCTAACTTTAGTGAGTGTGTTTTTTTTTTAGCTTAAACAACATCTGCAAAGTTACAACGCTCAAAGTTCAAAGCAAAGGGAGATATTTGCTTTTAAAGAAACAGTTTAAGGACTACACGACATTCCTCCAGGGTTAGTGACATTCACTAACCCTAAAATTTACATAAACCCCACCCCCGGAACACGATTTATAGATTGTCAAGGCAGAATATGCTAATCAATCAACATAAAAGGCTAAAAGTTTTTGAAATTTTTCAGTGCGTGTGTGTGTGAGGTAAAAGGACACAAGCTGTTGTAGCTCCGCCCTCTGTGCCGGGAGCAGCAGCTCATTTGCATTTAAAGGGACAGACACAAAAACGGTGCGTTTTTGCTCACCCTCAAAAAGTGACACTTTTAACATGCTGTGTAAAAATATCTGTGGGGTATTTTGAGCCAAAACTTCACATACACACTCTGGGGACATCAGAGACTTATTTTACATTACGTTAAAAGTAAAAGAGCATTATACAACCCCTTTAAAGTGACAACAACCTACTATTCCTGCTGCAGTCAATGTTAATCAAACAACAAAATAAAAAAGAGAAAGTTAATTTTGTAGCTTTAAAAAAAAAAAAAACCTGACGCAATGTCATTTTATATTTGATTATTCAATTCCTGTCCCTGAATACTGTTAAGGCTATTTGTATCTTTGTTCTATTGTATTGATCTATGCTTGCAATTTTCTATGCAGATTCACTCCCCTACAAAATCATCTCAATCATTTTAGAATTATTAATTGTTTCCAAAATGAGCTATACAAGTCATCTGGGAATTTTCCTTTCATATTGAAATTTCTATATTACTTCAGGAATCATCCTTATATGCTGATTTGCTGTTCAAGAAACATTTCTGAATATTTGAAATAAATGCTGTTTATTTAAATCTTATATTTATCAAAAAAATATATATTTCCTCAAAAATATTGAGAGACCAGTATTTGAGGACTATATGCAGCATGGCCCAAAATCTGTACTTTAAAAAGCACTGGAAGATATCAAAAGAAAATCTGCTCATTAGCATAACCCCGGAGAAATTATTGATGTATGCAGCAGCTAATGCTGAATTCCCCCTCCAGATGATCTAGCTATCCATTAAATGCAAACACATGAAACTGGGTCTACACGACACGGCCCCTTCTTGCTGACGCAGCTGCTGCTGAGGATATATATCGTGCTAATAAATACGAGTATGAAGATGTTGACTAAGGAATGACTGTGCGTGAATCTTCAGAGAGTCTAAGGCCACGCCCCCTGGCCTGTCATCATCCAGACACTGAACATATAATTTGCATTGTCACCAGGGAAACACCGCGTGACGCTCGAGCCGCCACTTCCCGAATCAAAGTGCAATGCGAAGCGATCAAGCCCAGCAGCCATTGAAGGTGCAGATGAATGTTTTACCACTAGCCTTGCCTCAATGATGTCTAGAAAAAAAGAAAAAAAAACTACAAGATAGTGAGATTAACATCAAATTTAGAGGTCTAGAATACAATAGCCACCGTCACTTTTTCAATGACATACTACTCGCATTGACGGGAATATCTGATTCACATTTCCACATATGAATGAGGCCTGAAACCAATCAGAGAATATCAGAATCCATGTGCTTTTTTTCCTGCTTACACGTTCATGGGTCGTATCCGATCTGTGTCACACGAAAGGAAAAAACTAATTCGGAATTGGATCACTTGAACCGTGCAATGTAAATGCGGCTTAATTTGAAGAATAAACAATACTTCTAAAGCATTTATTAATCTTAGTTAACTTAGCACAATGCACTCTGAACTAACATGAATGAACAAACAATGAACGACTGTATTTTTATTAAAGGTACAATATGCAAGAATTTTTTGCCTCTAGAGGGCGCTACATTCCAAACAACAACAACGGCGTAGCTTGATGACGATGTGAAGGAGTGTGGAATGATGGGAACTGTCGTTTTAAACTCCACCGTGGATGTAAATCAGTCAGACGGGAATCGAAAAATCATGTTCATGGATGAGGTTAAGTTTTATTTTTATAATGACATGCTTTTTGTGGCGAGGGGGGCGTGGTTCAGCGCGGTCTGTAATGGGAGAGAGAAGAGACGAGCGTCCCGCAAGTAGGTCAAGTGGAAATGACGAACACCTGTGTCTTATTGCTGTGATCCGCGTGGAGAGACCGCTTATAAGCCGCGCTGGAACGAGAGAGAGACTGGAGAGAAAATTGGACGCAGAGAAAGAAAACCGGTGGATCCGAGCTCATTTTTGAACTGTTTTGTGCCGTCGCGGTTGCCACGGTGAATGCGCGTTGTGCGCGACTTTTGTTTGTTTTGTTTTATTTTAATAAAGTACGAGTCCCAGTCACGCTGACCCCTGTCTTCTTCCTTCCTGACTCTTGAACCTCATCACACTTTTATTTCATTAAAATGAATTAACCGCAAGAAAAGTAAGGTTTAACACTACATTGGTTATCATGGATGTTACTGTATGTCGAATTCATTGTTGTGATAACGCGGCGCAGTTTTACGTGTTCTAAACAATTTGTAAATTGTAAAATTGTAAAAGTACATTCGAACATACCCACATCATTTGCCAAAATACTGATTAATCTTTATGTATAACACATGCTATATTTACATGGCCATAAACACCAGACGTGATAAACAATGTCAATAAACTAAACACAAATCTAAAGCAATAATACTTCCCTTACATAAACATAACTATTACCGAATGTTACATTTGGAAAATATAAAATTAAGCATGCTTTGTCGACAGAACCAGCTGCAATCGGTAAAGAATAATTGTGTTCCATAACGACTGCACGAAACAAGCTAACGTCTGTTGCTTGATAGACGCTACAACTACAACTTCCGCATTTGTCCAGGACTCCACGCAGTACGAGCGGAAACCGAGGGTAACGCGGATATGACGCCATTGACTGGCGACTCCCAGCTCCCCCCTGCTCTAACGCCCCGTTTCCTTGGTTAAAATCGCAATTTTCTCACGAACATTTGGGATATTGTAAGTAATCAACTTAACACTGGCCTTGAGATTATGGGATATTTTTATGCAAAATTCTTACATATTGTACCTTTAACTAACATTATGTGTGTTTTAGAAAATGTATCGCCATCTTCTTGTTCTATCCAGCAATTTTTCATGCCATAAATTTACATATAAAGAGATATTTTTGGAAACTCAACTAATGTTGAATCCATCTTATCCATTTGCGCCTCACAGTCACACCTACTTGAAAATTGTTGGGGGGAAAAAGCAGCAGCAAAACAATGAGGTACAAATAGCTTACAAAAGCCATGACAATTATAGGGAACAACATCACAATGGGTTTGACATTTCGAGAGAGGCGGCACTTCAGCGAGACAAATATACAAGGGAAAACCGCTGAAGAATTTCTTTGTTAAAGGCACTAAATATATTTTAACATGATCTGATCACTGCAGTTCTCAATTCATCAGCCATTAGAGGTGAGGCAAAACATTAATTCTGCGATTTTCATTTCAGTTTAATACATACGCCTCGGCTGCATAGTAAAACTAACCGTTCTGTAAGATCAAAACTGAAGCTATGACTCAACGTGTCAGATACTCCAGAGGGGAAAAATCCTCAATCCAATACAAAGGAAACCTCCTCAGAAAGCCTGCTCGGGAAATGCTGGCTTCAAAGCAAGAAAAATAACAGTAAATCCCGGTCACAAAGCCTGAGTGCAGGACAAACAAAGTCATGCACCTGCACATGAAGATTAAGGATAAATGCAGATGAGATTCAATGAGCAAACGCACCGACTGAACGAAAAAATATCGAACACAGCAGATGAAAATGCATGAAATGCATATTATCCAGGTAAATAAAAGGAGATAAACACAGGGTACAGCAGTGCCGGTGATGATTATAATCTTACCAGAACTGCCTAATGTTTTGTAGAACCGGTACTCCAAATGAAGCTGCGGGGCCCTCGACTTCACAGGTTCCTTTAGGAATGTCAGACAAAAACAGTTCAATTAAAAACCTTTTATTTGTTTGCATTGAAGTTCGTTCAAAATTAGGGTTGGGATTCGGAAATTGATTGCAATTCTGGAATCTGATACTTGAGGTCAGGAATCGGATACTTGTTATAAAGTTAACATTTTGATTCGGCTTATCGATTCCGGTGTGAGCATTTCAATGTGATTTTAAACAATTCAAGAGCAAGACGACGTGAAAGAGCTCAATTCGGCACTTGTGCGCTGCGCACTCATCCGAAGCTCGGGCACAGAAAGCCGCCTCTCATATAGTGCACAAATACTGAATTGAGTTCTCTTTAATGTCTTCTGGCACTTGAACGGACAAATATCCCTGTAAACACAGTTGTTTATGTCTTAAGTGAACATAAACAGTTGAGAAAGAAAATGCATGTGTATCAGCATATTGGATTCGTGCATTCAGTCTTAAAGTGACAGCAGCCTAATATTCCTGCTTCAGTCTGTCATTAATGTTACATAAATATAAAAAATAAAACTCTTCCTGATCTTGACTGATTAACTTCTGTAACTTTAATAAGGATTAATCTATATTTGATATATTTATAATTAATTGCAATACAGTATGGTACTATAAAGTTAAATCAATTAAAAAGACAATAAATTTGGTTGAATCTAAATGTTTTTGTGGTTTTTTTTTTTACTTTTTTTTGATTTGGGAATCAATAAGCAGAATCACTAAAATGTTAACACCACCCAGCCCTATTCACAATATACAACAAACACTCCAACCAGCAAAACACATTTATTCTGCACATCTGAGGAACATATTCAAGTTTTCACTTCTAATATTCTTTTAGTTTCAGGTTCCTAAAACATCTGTCTAAAATACATTATGCTTTCTTGCTCATAACATGACTTTGAACAATCCAAGGTTTTGATTCCATGTCTGCATCACCTGATATGATCGACTGGTCTAAAAAAATAATAAATATAAATGTACTTACCAACTTTATTGCAACGTACTCATTGGTATAGAGATTCTTTCCTACAAAAACAAAACAAACAAAAGGTGACCAGCTGAAATTAGACTGTTTGAACATGGATGCATTAATATGGACTTTTCGGCCAATACTAATATTTTTTAATGATTGGAATTCTGAAATCTTTATTAGATATGAAATCTAGTGGAGATTTTGACAGGAAAGTGAAGGTATAGAGAGAGAGGGGTGGGGCTGGTATGGGACACGACCCAGGTCGGTTTTGAACTCGGGTCCCATTAGGACAACAGCAACAGCTAGAAGTACAATTATGAGATTATTGGTTATTGGTCGAAAAACAAAAGTAGTTTTGTCAGTTCCAAAATCTACCAATTTTGTCATCAATTCTATGAGTAAATTTAAAGAGGGTTCACTAATTCTTTTAGAAAAGAAATCCAAGGCACTTCATCCAGTCCAAAAAAAAAAGAAAAAAAAAAACGGTAAAAGCCTTTATTTTCATCACGTCTATTACAATAGAAACATGAAAAAATGGCTAAAACACTGCACACGGATGCATTTCGGCCTTCAACCTTCCTTAGAGTGTGTCGACATGTGAACAAAGGCTTTTTAACTTTTTTTGGACTTGAATTTTGTTTGTTTGAAACCCTACCAAAGAGCACCTTCTGGGATTACTTCACAAGGTGCTTCTGGCAAGTAGCGTTCCAAGTGCTTTCTTTGAAGGGTTTACTAATTGTCAGCAATTCTTTGCATTACATAAAAGGCCAATTGGCCATTGGCCATCTAAAACTGACTGGTCAACCAGTAGGCCTCTTATATACACAGTGACAAATTAGCATTGAAAAGGTACAGACAGGGTTATTTTTGCGGCTGACCTTATTGCATACGCATTTGTAGGAGTTTCCCTTTCAGACGCAAAATGTGTTGAAGGAGAGTATTTAGATTAATAACGCAATGTGATTTACTAAGGTTTGCGCTAGTCAATTTACTGGTATTTGCGCCATTATTTAACAATTGTCTTGAACCAGACACTAATTTGCGCTGCTCTCGGTAGATTGTGTTGGTCATTATGGAAATGATCCGACTGCGTATGTGTTCTTTAATTTGCGTGACGTCAGTAGTTCAAGCGCAGAACTTTCCGGTCCCATCAGCGTTTTCTTAAAATTTCTTACGTTTTCGTAAATGTATATGTAAACAAAACATTACAGAAGAAAAGATGGATAGAACAGATTAGAAATGCCCTAGCATACAAAGAGTACAACATTTTCCAATATCATCCTGATAAGGGCTTTTCACACTGCACTTAATCTCAGGTTATGGTCGTTCTAAACCCCCTATTTTAACCCCGGGTAAAGGAACGTTTCACACTAGTGAATTAGAAGCTGGGTTAGCACCAGATTTTACCTGGGGTTATGACGAAACGCTACTCCGGAGCAGGGTTAGCACCACTGTTGCAGTGCACTGTGGTGCCAAATGTGTGCAGTGTGAAATGATGAGCCGTTAGAATGTTACAAGACACTAATGGCTTTCCCTTACCGAGCTTCAGCTCTCCAAAGTTGCCACAGCCGATCTTCTTGCCAACTCTGAAGTTCGGTCCCACCATGAGGACCCCCGAGGACGAGGAGCTGGAGGGCCGCGAGTGCCCGCTGCGCCCCTGGGCCACTTTACTGCTCCTCACCGGCCTCTCACCCTCCTTCTCTCTGGGGTGATCCATGACTGTGGCGCCGGAGGCACAGAGATCCAGACGAACCAGGCCGGAGCCCAAAGCAGACAGCTCAGGCCAAAGGAAAACTCATGGGACGACGGCTGTTGGCACCGCTGCCGCTGAACCGTTCACTGCTGCCAGCACACTGAGGGGGGGAAACATTCAATCTGAGTACGTTTGAGCACCATTACACCTCTGAAACAATCCAAATGTGTCATTATCTTACTAAATCATGTACAGCATCATGAAATGAACACTATTCTTATGAGAACAAGCACACAAAAGCTGAAATTGTTCTTTTCTTCATGATTATTTCCCCCCTTTGCAATCCGCTGTAATAGTATGGAAAAGGTCAACATAAACGGCACATTTGTGGTCAGTTCTCCTGGTTTAAATTTACGATATATGACATTAATAATTCACAATAGAATCTCTCTTTTTTTCCTCCCCAAATCCTCACGTCTCTTTCCAGGTTTGTTTTCACAGGTACATACAATTTATTATATGTTAAAATGACTGAAATCACTTTGAAATAGTATCACGCAATGCTGAAGTAAACATTTACATATTTTTTATTAAGGCAACGTATGTTACATAATACAGATTACCACAATGATATTTAACCGTCCGATTTTGCCATGGAAAGATTCACGCTGTTGGTGTTATTCATGGTCTTAAAGTACCTTGTTGATGCTTTTACACTTTTAAATGTCCTTTTAATGTTCATTGGTTGAAGGGTGAGTAGAATAAATGTAACGTCATTGTACACAGTTTAAAAATATATATTATTGCGTCCAATTCACGGATTGTTTACAGCTTAACGGAAGCTACACCCATAATTCGCGCAAAGCCGTCATGGGGCGTAGGAATAATGTGGATAGCGCCACAGCTAAAGGTATTATATGTTACCAGGGGGTATTTCTGGTATAACACACTTGAGTTTCCTCTCATCAAGGGGTGGAATAACTGGTCATCTGTAGATACAAATCCGCCAATTTTCATTCTAATCATGCATTCAGCCAACAGCACATTTGGGCAACAGTGAGAGCAAATGTATAATGCTAATAAATAAATATGTGCCAACATTTCAACTTTTCTTAGAATAGAAAAGTGCCCTTTTTGTTGCATTTAATCGCCCTTAAAAGCTGACGTATGTTGTGCCAATAATAATTGCAATACACAGATGCACAGAAATTTCGGCTACCAAAAATGTTTGTCCGAAACGGTGTTGGAAATCAGTGACTGAAACAGACGTTTAGGCTAATTAGCACTTCTCCGATGGCACGTTTTGACCGTGTTCAGCGTCTATTTCGTGCTCACAACGTGGATAAGCTACAACAGTTGAACATGTCAGCTGTGTGGACACCAGCTCTGGATTGACAATATTAATTAGCCTACTCGATTTCAATGTGTAATGATATGATTTCTCAAATCTAAAACCTCTTAGTCGGTGCCGTTTTCTGTTGATGCGTGAACAAAACTTCACAAAACTTCACTAAACACCTGTAGCGCGCCTGCTTTCCAATAATCACACAAAAGCTTTGTTACTTTTAATATGAAGCAAAATCTCACCTTAAAAATTGTCGATTTTATTATGAAATTCAAGCAATAAATGTTAGATTTTTTTTATAATAGATAATGTACACAAGTTGATTGTTTATATTAGTGTTGTTAAAAAATTTACTCGTTATAGCCTACGAATTTTAAGTCATTTTAAAGGCTATTGTTCATTTAAGTCTAATTTTATTACCACAAAACATAATAAAAATAATTATGTATCCGATTGACTCAATCGTCAAAATAATCGACCAATAACTCAAATACAAAAATAATCATTAGAGACTGCCCTAATTGCTTATTCGATTAGGCCTATTGCGTTTTGGATGAGCTACAAGTAAACTTGTCAGAAGTGTGACAAACAAAACAAATGCACCTGTAGCAATATCTAAAAATCTGTTTAGATGAAATATAGAGTCGGCTTGTTGCTCAAGAACTTTTCCTATGACTGGTTTAATTTTCCACCTGAGAACACGACACCCTAAACAATATACTGAGTTTGTTTATTCAATTACCAAATTTTATTTCGGGCCAAACATACATGAGGGACTTTCCAGCAAATACGGTGCTTTTTGTTATGCACGCATGCAGAGCACATGATGATGTTGTTTTCATAAATGTGGGCATGCAGGTCTGTTCACGGATGACAGATATGGGTCACTTACGATCTTAAAAACATCTGAGAAACAACAAAAGTCTGACACAGAATTATCGTGCATACAGACACAATCAAAGCAGATCTGGCTACATAAAACCCAACACAAAGAAAGGACCAAGAAGTCTCAAAGCAGACAAATTGTTTAAGAAGAATACACATTTGTATGAATCAAGCAAAGGTAAAGGCCTAAGCAAACAGACTGAAGTGACCTATATCACATACAGATCTATTGTTCCTCAGCCATGAGATAAACAATAGACAATAGTGGTTGAATTTAAACAAAAGATAAGCCCATAAGCGTGCATGCATACGTTTTGACGTGTTTCTAACGCCCAAGCACAGCATCATTATTGGTGATGCAGCACTAATGCAATACGCTGTATCCATTAGAAGACTCATCTCAAATCATTAACCTTTTGAAAAGAGATTAGCTCAGGAGGACGCCGGGCATCGGGGAGGGATTCCTATTGTGACAAGCGGAGGGGAAATGCTTCCCTGAACCCCTGAGCAAGACTCTGTGCTTTATGGGTAAAAAAAATCTCCAATATCTAAATTCAAAACCAATGGTTGAGACAGAATCAGCGAATACAGAAGACAAGAAAGAAACATATTCGCACATAGATTGATTTAAGGACCATTCCCATGAAAAAACAAAACAAAAAACAATATGTTTATTAGCGGTAAACTTGTTTATTTAACGTGCGCTGCTGTTGACGTTTGATGCTTCAAATGCTTTAAGGCCAGTTCACGATAACTAACGATATAATGATAAATATAGCATTTTAATAATCATTCTAGAAGTCCACTAAGGGTGCTCCAATTGACCGTTATCAGGCGATTATAGCTTTATATAGTTTAATCGGTCGCCTCTATAAGGCCGATCAGAAGAACCAATCAGATTCAGTGATAAAATTCTGTGTCAAAATGTTAAGGCCAGACAAGTAGGCTAGTTTTTTAAGGCTTGGTTTGTAGGCGCACATATATTCAAACGCGCATACCAATAGACTGAACTCGTAATACACATGTGCGTATGTGCACGCCATCAGCATTCTCACAGGTTTCGCGTTTAAAGTCTGTGTAGAGTTTCCTGTTAAAACGGTGTCGTGTTAGCGGCCCCTAAGTTAATAACTAATGATCGTTGCGACGGAAGTGAATCAATCAAATTAACTTTAGCTGGAAAATAACTTTATTCAAGAACTGCTATAAAGCCAAAACAATCTCTGTTACTTTAAACTATCCTTGCGTCTCTGTAAAGCCGCTTTGGAACAATCTACATTGTTAAAAGCGCTATATAAATGAAGATGACAGCTAAAATTGCTTCACTATATTCACCGGTCTGGCGGTTCTACCAGGTGTCGGAAAAGGACAATATGGGCCCTTTCACACCTACCCTTGTTTAGTCCGGATTTTCAGACTTTTTTGAGTTTGATCCGAATCAAAATTACAAGTGTGAAACCTCCCCCGGACCACGGTCCGCACCAAACAGACGAAGAGAGGTAGTCTCGGTCCGGATCAAACTGAACAAAGGTTTGGTTCGTTTCAAGTGTGAACACATTTTCTGTACGGTTCGGACTTTCAGAACATTTACAGGAAGTTCCGCTGGTTCCCGCAGGATTGCTCGCTCTTCTCCTCCTTTCCTGTCGGCGACTATAAAATGTTCGCACAACGAGGACGTTCATTTGGTGAATTTGAACTAGCCTGGAGTATAGCTGGTGCTGCAGAGAGTAATGCCGTAATAATAACAGTAAAGTGGCAACGATATGCGTCTGTTCATTCATTCTTGTCAAAGTTACCCGGCGAACTGACAACACGCTGACGTCAGACGCACGTCCACTTACAAACCAATCAATGTCAAGAAGATGCAGCCCACATAGACGATGACGACAGGACGCAAGTACGTCATGTAAAGTGCTTTAGTGCGCTCGCATAATTGCAATGTGAAACTAAACCAAAACTAACCGAATGTATGAAATGTATCAAAACATGAACTTTGGTGCGGACCTCGGCGCGGACTTTCAGGTGTGAAACGCCCTAATCTTTGTGGAGAGCGGAGACATCGCAACGACAGCGACAAACTAGAGCTGTGCGATTTTAGTGCATCAGCTAGATCATTGATTGTCGTAAAATACAGTTTACCGTAATTAAAATTGCAATTATGCATTAAGATACTGTTCTCCAAGCGGCTTTCTGTGTGCATGCCCTGAGACGGAGAGGAACACGATTAGGGATTAACAATTTGAGCGTTTAGGGTTCGCACCTAAACCGTTAAAAACACACACTTAGTAAGTATTCATTAAACACTGTTGTGTGTGTATCAGTGTATTGGATCCGTGCATTCGCTCTTAAAGTGACAGCAGCCTAATATTCCTGCTGCCGTCTGTGTTGTTAATGTTAATCAAGCAACAAAAGACAAAAAAGAAATCACTCACTGCTCTTTAGTAGAATGATTAATCGATATTTAATTTACAATGAAGACTATGCAGTGGTTTTACATTTGATTACTTTCTGTTGATGACTTGTTTTTTTAATATATATTTGTTAATAGCTATAAGCTGTTCCTAATCACCTCTCTATGTTGCTTGCCAGTAAATAAGCAGTTGTCAATTCATGAGACTCTCTCATCTCTTAATGTTTTATACTTCAAATACATTGCTGTTAAGAATAGTTGGCCTATTATTTATTTTGGTGATCGGTAATATAGTTATCATTATAGTTACCGTATTTTGTGTGAACAAGCCTGGATTCTGATTTTATAATTCTTTAGACGGAAGAAAAATTGTTCTGAAAGTGATTCTAACCATATCGTTCTTCTGTGCCGTTATCATTACAGCTGTGGTGTGAAATTCCCTATTCTCATAAACATTCAAAGTTAAGCCGTAAAGATTGTTCCCCTTAAATATTAGAAATCTGCATACAATTCATGACTGTAGTCAAACTACAAGCGCCATCTGTTATACATATTTAACGAAAAGAATCATAATCTGATAATACTGACTGAAGAATCGGGACTGTATTAACAAATACAATTAACATTAGGCCTCAAATAAATGTTCAATGAATGGCCATTGACATTCAAGCGAGATTATAAAAGGTCAAGAGCTCACCCAAAAAACTAAATCCAGAAATAATTTACTACATCTTAGCATTATGTTGATCAAAACATGTATGAATTAATTTCTGCAGTGAAAAACAAAAAGAGGTGTTATGATACGAATTGGCAGCCACAAAAGTATTAAATAAAAAGATGCAATGAAAGTGAATAGCAACTAATGCTGTAATTCTGGCGTTAAACTCTACAGAAAAACTAATACTGATAGAATTGTAATATTTGGGGGGTGAACTAGCCCTTTAAACTCGCATCTTTCCCCAGAGTCTCAGACCTCTGATGTGTGTGTGTGTATGTGTGTGTGTGTGTGTGTAATGGATTCTCTATAATAGTCCCTCAGTAAAGACAAAAGCTACTTAAAAAAATAATTGTTATAATAATAATAAACGAAAACTTTAAATATTAAACGACACCTGTCTCCGTATATGTAATCTAATAAAATAACCGTAAACCGAAATAGAAAGTAAATAAATAAATAAAGCCGTCTTACGACATTGAATGAGCTTTTCCTCCTGCGGGCCAGAAACCTCAGTGTTCAATGTTCAAGTCCTTCAACAGGAACGAGGAACACGATATTACACAAATCACCTGCCAGCCTATCTACAGCACCAATATATGTAACTGATTTCTTGATAATCAATCGAGCTGGTCAGATATCGATCCATATCGCATCCAAACAGCGAGCAGAGAGATGGAAGAGTTATTCATTCCTGTCGCTAATATATGAGCCACAGGGCGAGTCGTGATGCGCAGTTATTGTTCAAACACTGAATACAGATCACAGCCTCCATCGATCAATCAAGATTACCGTTAATTATAAACGGGATTAGCTAAGCAATATGAACTAATGGAGCTAACACAGCCTGACAAACACCTTTAGCTCGTTAGCTGTAGCAGCCTTATTTCTTTCACTCACTTCCACGATGAACTTGGCCAGAGGCTTCAGAGGGGAGATGAATAGTGAGATACCAGCGAATGTAGATTATATGACGCCTTTTCTGAATAAATTCAGTGTTGATATCCCGCTACCCGCTTTTCCTCCTTTCTTTAGTGTTCCTCAAGTAACGTGAACCTTTCGCTGCTGTCGCCAATGACTTCCGCTCTCGGACTCTGAGGAGATTTCAAAACAAAAGTCCCTGCGATTCGATCGCTAGGGTCATTTCTGTTAGGTAGTACATTTTGAATTTTGTAACGTTTCAACAATTGATTTGCCAGTGTTGTCGTTTTTATAAAGAAAAGGGTATACCAGACTTTCAGAAATATGCTCTGTTATAGCTCAGGTACTTAAGCTTAAATAAATATAGCGTGATTATTTACACTGTGTCAATGAACAGGATGTTTAACAGGATGGAATAAAGCGCTAAATAGTTAGCCATGATGAGGATGTTAACATGAAATCATCTTATAAAAAAATGTAAAAAATTATTTCTCCACGATTTTTGTAATTTTGTGAGGATGAGATTTGTATTTTAAATGATCAGGATAAGTTAAAATTATAAAAAAAACGAGACAAACCAACGTGACAAAACATTACACGATTGAAAAAATCTGTTGATGTTTGCTCTGCCAAAAAACAATTCTAATTTCGACCTGTATTTTGCTAATTAAAGGGATATTACAAAAGACTACGAGGATGAAACTGCTTGATACACTAATGTGATTTCTGTTTTTGATTTCTTTTTTTTAAATCCAATATATTAAGACTTGTATAGGGTGGGATCATTAAAATGATCTGTACAACTAAGCAAAAAAAGCACATTCCTGAAGAATTAATTAGGCCTTATGTGTATATAAGTTTTAAGCACATGAGTTTAATAATAGACATGCATATGAACTTGAACAACTACACTGGGATGATGAACACATAAACTGTCATACCCTGTCATAATCTCATCTATTATCTCTTGTTATTAGCAGCACTTGAGTTTAAATCACTTGGAGGCATTACATGAAGAGACCCAAACTGGACAGACTTTTATTAGTGGCTTCTCTACAAGTTATAATGTTGTGTGTAGCACCTCCTGGTGGATTTGTTTGAAATATTAAGAAATGGCGCATATGAATAAAGATTTTTTTTACATCTAAGCATATATGAAAGTTATGAAAGCATATAATTTGGTTGTATATTTTACATCTGTTTGTTATATGTGATTTATGTATTTTTTCTTATTTTTTTATTTGAACACTTTTTCATTCAGTACTACTCTACTCTATATATTTCAGTTGCGTCTCCCTCACATCTGATTTATGGAAATGGCAGGTCAGGTTTAAAAAAAAAAATTATGTGTATTAAAATGTTATAGATTTATTACATAATTTATTGCAAAAAGAGCAACATTTTATTACTAATCGCAATATTTACTGACTAAAAACAATGGTTTTATATTTTGTATGTTACATTTTCTGTATATTGTTTCATGTTTCATATGAGATTTAATATTGAAATTGTGTTGAAAATTAATAGGGTGTTTAATGGCAGGTTATGTTGTGACAACTTACCCCCATATAGTGTGACAACATGATTTTTTTTTTTTTTTTAGATAACTCAAATATCCAAACTGACTACAATTAAAATGTTAAGGCAGCGCAAACACTTACTTTTTAATGCTACGTTTACATGATGTACTAAAACCGGAAACGTTTTTCCTATGCGTTTTTCGTGTACACAGCAGCGTAAATTAACTAGTTTTTTTTTTTTTTTTTTGACCCATATGTCATATAATACAAAGTATAGTGTTATAAATGTACATACATTAAAAAATATATATATATATAATACTTTGCAGGATTTACGATGCTCATGACCGTTACAACGCGTCATCACAGGTCAGTTAGTTCAGTTGAGAACGAATGTCCTCTTCTCGGTCTACAGAGGGCGCTGTTGCTCTTATTATCACTAGTAGTTACTGTACACATCCCAAATATAATTTTTATTCTTAGTAGTACTTTAATAATCGCATTGTAATAAGCAGTATTTACCTAGCGCAGAAGATACAAGTATATAAAACCCTACAAGTGCAAGTAGTACTAAAATATTCCGCTTACTTCTATCTTTGTTGTAACGTTACTTTGAACCTGAAAGGGTTAATCCGTGTAATTGGATCAATGGGCATAATGCGGAGCCCCAGCATCTAATTTCATCCGTGAAGACTCTCATACACGCTTGCTCAGTGCTATAGCTGGAATAAAACGTAATGAGTTATTGTTGATGATGAGCCTGTTTCCTAAAAACAACCTGTTGGAAGTGTTTCTCCATGATCCTGCCTCCTGGTAAATGTTTATGGGAGATATTATTTCGCCGCTCGGTTGCCATGGCAGAAGAAAGGGAAGGAGTCTGAGCGAGCGGTGTCAACTTTTATTCACATGGCGTTTTTCTCGCTCTTGAACGCAGTCTGCATGTAAATGTACCGGAGATAAACCGCTTCACATCACATTCACAGTGAGGAGGAACTCCAGGAGAGTTTGACGACGCGGGACATCGAGTGCATAACTGGAGAAGATCAACACAACGACGAGTAAGTGGATGTTTCAATAGGTTACTGTGGCATCACTATGGCGATTAAGCCATGAACTATGTTTGTAAAGGGTTTCGATCCAGAATATAAGGCACGATAAACAAGCCAGCAACAAGTTTTGTAACGTATTTATCTAGCGGAAAATGTGTTGTGTGCCAGTCGAAGTTTGTCCAACATCCGTTTCCTTTGACATTGAAGTCATACAAACGCCTTGAAATGTGATGAGGCTTCAGTCTTTTGCTATTTGAAGAAAGTGGAAAAGTCTTCAGACTGCTGATATTACAGGTATTGTGATTAAAATGGGTGTCTTTTTAAAATATGGGCACATTGGGCCTGTTGGTTTTTTAAAAAGAAGCTCTTAAAACACCCTTTTCGTTTGTTTAATTTCTCTACTAACAGGAGAAGCTAGTATTTTATATGTTCTGAATATACTAAATACAGTTAAATAATATAACTTCTTTTTTTTAACATCACGTTTATATGTCAAGCACTGCTGTTCACTGTCACTGTCTCTTGGTAAACGTTAGCCTACATTCAACATTTTCTGAGAAAATTGTTGTTTGTGTTGGAAATGGAGCAAAAGTTATATTGATATCATTTTCACAATAAATATAGACTTTTTTTCACTAACTGTTAAGATCATCATAGTTTTTAATGGATATGTAATAAAAAAAAATCTGGGTTTGGGGTCGAGGTTAAAATTATATATTGAAAAGCCTAGTAGCTAAATAAATAAATGAATGAATGTATGAAAGAACGTTTCCATGCGACCTTCATATAACAGAAAGTGTGTGTGTAGGGGGTATTACAGGTATTTTATATCCAAAGGGTTGGGGCGATTGTTAGTTTTAATCAAAACCAACCCTTTGGATATAAAAGTGGGACTTCAAAAGTTGGATAAAATCGTAAAAAAAAAAAAAAAATTTGTTGCCATTACTATCACAACTTAAAATTTAGCATTTTCTGTTGAGAGAACTCAGATTTCCAAATTGACTAAAATGAAGGCAGTGCAAACACTTTCTTTTTAAGGGTTCGTTTACACAATAACGAACGATGCACTAAAAGCGGAAAAGGTTAAATTGTTACTTTTTAATAAATAAATAAAAAACATCGCACATAAAAGTGGGACTTCAAAAGTTGAAGAAACACCCGCACAAATACGTTCTGAATATAGCATTATCTTTACATTGAGATTTGTACAATTTGTGCCTGTCAGTGTCAAACAGGATCAAGGTTCAGGAGAAATCGTTAGTTTTGCCTTCTCACGCCAGATTGCAGATGAATGGGAATGGGCTGTTAGAATATTCTTCTCACTATAGCCTAGTATTTGAGCAATTCAGCTACTTCTCCTTCAATCCTCAAAACGAATCCTCATTTTTATCTCCTACTGTATCTCAGATGAAGGATGATAGAGGGCCTGACAGGTTTGAGTGCAGGTTGCTTTCGATAAAAAGTATTTGCAAAATGTCAAAGTGCAGCAACAGTTAAATCAGAGATTAGCCTGTGAGTTTAGTTGCTGTGCTGTTTTGAACGAGGGCCAAGGGCTTCGTGCTCTTTAGTAATTGGGGTTCTGCACTTTAAGAGAAGAGAGTTGAATTGCAGATCCGCAAGTGCTCAGGTGATCCGATTCCACTTTCTTTGTTGTGTTCCCATGAATTCTTGTGCCTTATGTTGTATTTTATTGCTTTATTCAATCATGGAGAACCTTCATGGATCCCCACTGATCTGAAAGCCGGAATAGTTCACCCAAAATGAAAATTATCCCATAATTTACACATCCTCAAGCATCTTCTTTCAGCCAAACACAATCAGAGTTACATTATTAAATAATATCCTGGCTCTTCCAAGCTTTATAATGGCGTTGAGTAGTGCCAATAGTAAAAAGAAAAGAGGTTTGTAAGAAAAGAAATCCACATTTAAATCTTTATAAACTATAATCTCTGGCCGTATGCACGTTCACAAGAGAGACGAGTTCAGGAGGACCGGTGACCTCTGACCCGACATGTGAAGTATGACGTAGCTCCTCTTCTATTATAACAAAATCCTTTGACATTTCTCTTTAAAACGTAGCGTTTTATACTTCTAATCCGTAACCGGCGTTTTGTTTTGCTCTCTCCTCTGTGTTTTCGCGTTCGTCAACTCTCACCTAAGCTTACGCCACGCCTAGGCTATGTCATACGCAATTCATCGGGTCAGTATTAAAGGGGTGGTTGATTATGATTTCACTTTTCTAACTTTAGTTAGTGTGTAATGTTGCTGTTTGAGCATAAACAACATCTGCAAAGTTACAACGCTCAAAGTTCAAAGCAAAGAGAGATATTTGCTTTTAAAGAAATCGTTTTTTTAAGGACTACAACAAACGGCTGGTCGGGACTACACGACATTCCTCCCCGGTTAGTGACATCACTAACCCTAAAATGTACATAAACCCGCCCCCTGAACACGATTTATTGATAGTCATGACAGAATATGCTAATCAATGACTTGAAGATAGTTAACTCCACATCAGCTACATAAATTCATCAACTAATCATTCAGAAACGTCCTGTTGCTTCTACATGTTGTCACTTCTTCTTGAGTCTCTCCATCATTGTCTGACTCCGGTTTGAACATAAAAGGCTAAAAGTTTTGACATTTTCAGTGCATGTGTGTGTGAGGTAAAAGGTCACAAGCTGTTGTAGCTCCGCCCCCTGTGCTGGTAGCAGCAGCTCATTTGCTTTTAAAGGGACAGATACAAAATGATGCGTTTTTGCTCACCCTCAAAAAGTGACAATTTTAACACGCTATATAAAAATATCTGTGGGGTATTTTGAGCTAAAACTTCACATACACACTCTGGGGACATGAGAGACTTATTTTACATCTTGTGAAAAGGGCATTATACCACCCCTTTATTCCTGAACTCGACTCTCTCGTGAACACGTGTACGGCCGTTGCCAGAAGCCAGTAATTATAGTTTATAAAGTTAATATGGACATTTTTCCTACAAAAACCCATCGCTTCGCTTCAGAAGGCCTTTATTTACCCCCTGGAGCCGTATGGATTACTATTGTGATGGATGGATGCACTTTTTGGAGCTTCAAAAATTCGGACATGATTCAGTGCCTTTAGAAAGCTTGTAAGGCCAGGATATGATTTATTAGCTCCAATTGTGTTTGGCTGAAAGAAGAATGTCATACACACACACCTTGGATGGCTTGAGGGTGTGAAAATTATTTGATATTGATGATTTAGATTTTTGGGTGAATTAACCCTTTAAGCCCGGTGCACACTGTACGATTTACAAGAAGTCCCATTCAGAGTTTTATATCATCAATCCGTGACGCGTTCAGTGACGGTGAGCTGCATTTACATGTGGGATAGAAATGGTGGCTAGTAACCATACCCTCATGGCACGATTCGATCCAAAAAAGGCTTAGTCTTTAGTACTGTACAACATATGATAATAACATATAAGTTCAGTTGTTCTTCAGTGACATTGATGTGAAATGGGCAACAGTGCCATGTTTGTTTAGGAAAACACCAAGTTGTATATTTACTTTGTTACAGTCAGAAAGTGAAGAACATCTGATGAAAATAAAACATTGTTAGAAGAACTGTGATGGTATTATTAAGTAGCCATATTGGTACTTGGTATCGGCGAGTACCCAAACTTAAGTACTTGGACTTGGTCTGAAAAAAAAGTGGTATCGGTGCGTCCCTAGTACAGTGTGAAGTGAACCGGGCTTTAGATTAAACTCACTGGGGCAAACGTAGGAAACTATCTCTGTTGTTGTGCGTGGTGCTGGAGGACATTGGGTGGAGAACAAAACGGCCTTTGTTTTCTTCATGCCTACACAGAGTGCTCTGAGCCTCTGAGAGCAGGGCTATATTGAGCTGTCCTCGAGCCAAACTCAGGATTCCTTGACAGATCCGTGTTCCTGGGAAGATGTGTGGAAGGAAGGAAGGAAAACGTGTGGTTTCAAGTGAAAAATAAACACACAGGTGCCTGATCTTGGGGTGTCATTTTGATCTAAATAGACTATGAAAATTTTCGTTATGCTTTATTGCTTTTGAGGAAATGTGATGGGTTTGATACAAGTTATCTGATATGCTGTGTAAAAACATGCAGAAAAAAAACATATTAAACAGGAAAGTATATCATAGAGAGCTTCGGTTGTAAAATGAGCGATGACTCCTAAATGTGATCGTTATCAATTAGGCCTAATACTTAATGAAAAACAGTATCGTTTTTACAATAAATTTTTGTCAATAGTGCATTTGCATTGCGGTCGCCAGATATATATCGCAAAGGCTGATAATTGGCTTTTTCTTTTTAAATTATCTTTGGAATTAAACAAGTGGACGGCACTAAATACAGGTGTGAACGGGTTTTGAGCTTGTCCACTTTCGACCACTTCCAGAGGTAGTGGAAAACACATTCATGTGATCGAAATGTGTTCAAACAGCCACAAAACACCATCTTCTCTCCGTCGACTGATCTAATGCGTGAGCATTATTTAAACTTTGGTCGACTGAAGACCCGAGTTTGGTTTGAAGACGAAAAACGTACCAAGCACAATGTTCTCCCATCATTCCTGATTTCTAACACACACTCACAGCGTTCGGCTGGTCTTGCGTCTGTCAGAACAGAAACGAAAGCTGATGTTTTCCAGTCGTCTCCGATCGCGTTCATATAATTGCGTGAGCTTATTTCGTCCATTAGATTGAAAGATCTGAAAAGCCCACACATTTACCATAGACTCTCCCCTCGAAGAAATCAGGGCAGAAGTGGTTGAAAGTGGACAAAAGAGACGGATTAAAACACCAGGTGTAAACGGGAATGCGTCTCCGTCGTCTACTTGTGATCCGATCGACCAAAATGCGTCTTAATACCAGGAGTAAGAAAAAAATTCCAATTCCAATCACAAATTGTCAATACGTAATAAATGCTGTTAATGATTTTTGTGTAAATATTGTTTAAAATGTCTTAAATAATTATATCGGCCACCTTCTGTTTAGATATTGTGTATATATTGCCTGTAGTCTTCATCACAGACTTTCTGAAACGAGCCTCAAGAAAGAACGTTCACTAGCTCCATCGGTTTGCTTTTGTCAGTCACTCATTTATGAAATTAGGCCATGGTTCCCAGTAAAATAATCCACTGCTTCTGTGGGTTCAGTCCTGCTGGACGTGTGCCATGAGCTGTAACAGTGGGCCTTTTCACATTTGCCAGTGTGCTCCCAAATCTGTTAGGTTTCATAGTCCAATCATTTCATGCAGCAGTTTGGCTCTTAATATTTTGAAGAACCGTCAGCAATTACCCAGCTTTATCCGTCCAGGGAAGGAAACGAGTGAGAATAAGAACGAGTGAGTCTGTTAGAGCTGAGCTATCCGGCTGGGGCGAGCAGAGTTTAGTTTTACTTTGGCTTGGTGGGAGTGTTTGGGGCGGGCGAGGGCCTGATGAGGTGAGCGCTCGTTTGCTCGGGGTCTAATTAGACCAGCGTGCCTGAACCTGACAGCAGGAATGTGATCTATGTCATGGGTGATGATGTCACGTTACAAACTCGCCTTCTTTCTGGAGAGGGAACTTGTACTCTAACTCTACAGATGTTCACAGTCGTAATTAGTGTTTTCAGCTCATGTTGTGCAGTGTAGTTTAATATGGAAAACTATGAATTATCGTGCTATAATCAAATTAAACTAATCAAAATATATTAATCAGAAATCTTCAACATGTAGTACCATTTCAAAATGTTAGCAAAATGTTCCCAAATATGTTTTTTGGTTCTGTCTAAAAGAATTGTTTTGTAGATCACATTTGTTATAAACTGTTGTTCACCGTCTAAAAGATTGATTTGGCCTACAGTATTGTTGGTAAAGCAGTTATATTAATCTTTCAGTTAATTTGTTATTTATTTAAGGTATAAAGTGGTAAAAATTCACCACCAAAGGAGTGAAAGTACTATTCTAGATGCATCTGGTCATGTATGGGTGAATCTACTACGTACGGGTCATTGACGAATAAGGTTTTTAAAAGTGTAAAATTAAATAACTATATTTGAAACCATTTTTTAGTTTACCTAGGTGTTAACAATAAGATTGTGTGGTTTGTACAATCAATTAACACTGTTTTTTTGTCATTTTTTTTACAAGATGGAAAAAATGTGTCACCATAAAGTCATTCGGTTTAACCACTGATTTGAAAGTTAAAAACTGATTTGACATTGATGTTGAGATGGTATATAGTGTGTACCACAGAAGAAATATTAAATAAAATTATCACTGATCTCATAAATGTAATCATTTATAGGACTACTCTAAACCAGGGTTCACCAATCTTGGTCCTGGAGGGCCGCTGTCCTGCAGAGTTTAGCTCCAACCCCAATTAAACACACCTGAACCAGCTAATCAAGGTCTCACTAGGCATACTAGAACTTTCAAACAGGTGTGTTGGAGCTGGTTGGAGCTAAACTCTGCAGGGACAGCGGCCCTCCAGGACCGAGATTGGTGAACCCTGCTCTAAACACTCCAACGTATTCAAGTAAAACATTGCACAGGGAAAGGAGAAAAGGGGAAATGTAAAAAAAAAAAGAGCCTTATCTGCTTTATATTTGTATTATTGTAGTTCCTTTAGTTATTAAAAACATTATTCCACTTAAATATTTACTATATCGGTTTTACCGAATGACCTTTTGACACTTCAAAATCTTTAAAATACCTTTATATGTAGTAAAATATAATTAAAACCTTTTGGATTCAGTAAAAGAGATCAAGTTGTACTACCTTACATACTTTGGATGTTATATATTTGTTTTTTTAATTATTATTAAGGCCTTTGGACAAATATATGACCCGTCACGTCATTGACCCGTACACAGTCTCTTTTTGGTAATGACGTATTTAAATAGTTCACCCAAAAATGAATATAACCTATGGCATGATTTACTCGCCCTCAAACCATCCTAGGTGTATATGAGTTTTTAATTTCAGTCAAACACAAGTGGAGTTTTACGAAGCGAAGCGTTTTTGTAAGAAAAATAACGTGTTTTTTTGTTTTGCTCGTTCGTCGTTACGTCATGCGTGGGGTCAGAGGTCACTCTTCCACCGGAACTAGACTCCTGTACGGCTGTAACTGGAAGCCAGTAGCTCATAAAGATATAATAATTGATATTTTTCTTACAACAACCCATCTCTTCGCTTCAGAAGGCCTTTATTAACCAGCTTGGAGGCGTATGGAGCACTTTTATGATGGATGGATGCGCTTTTTTGGACTTCAAAATCTGTGCTACCATTCACTCCCATTACAAAACTTGGAAGAGGCAGGATATTTTTTTAATATAACTCAGATTGTATTTGGCTAAAAAAAAAGAAAAGTCTTGCAATACACACCTAGGATGGCTTGAGTTATTAAATTATGGGATAGTTTTCATTTTTAGGTGCATTTTTCTGAGGTAATCATGCCAGATGCTCTCCGTAGAGCCTCACTCGCGTTGAACCCGGAACATTCCTCACATAAGGTGTTGACTTTCGACTAGGTCAGGTTCGGGGCCAGTAGCACATAGCCGAGGCGTTTTCCAGTGTCCTCATGATTGCCTGTTCAGGTCTTCTATGTGTGGCATTTCACTCTTCATATCAGAATGTGCCACCTTTGAGTGCCCGGGTTTATATTAACCTGCTGCTTTCTTTACGGTACTGGCGTCTTAAGTGGACCCGGAGACTCTTTCAGCTGCTTACATCTTCTCTGGCTTACTAAAACCGGACACAACCCTAACATCTCCTTCCTCTCACAGGGCCACCGAAGAGGCCGTGTCCTTGGGCAAAGCAACACTAATTTCTAACATTCTCCTTTGCTTTTGGTAAGTTCCTCATTTTACACTTGCATCTGTCTTGGTTTGCAAATGTTACGCTGCGTTTCTATGCCATGTGTGAATTATTGTGCATCTTTTTTTAGTGGGCGACCACAGTATGGGTTTTTCAGTAATTAATATTAATAAGACACATTTTTAACATAAACTATTTTACACAGGATTTACTCAAATCTTTACATATTAGCAAGGCTGTCTGTAGATTTTTTAACCAGCACAATAGCAAAATCCCATTTCGTTGACCAAAGTGGGCGGCGTTACTGTATATTCCAATGTGCTAATCTCAAAATGGCACAATATTATGTGATTAATCAGCACGGCTGAAATATAGGTCAGTAATGTCTTTACAATTTGAGACCATTTGAATTCCCTCATGAGAATAAGCTGGCCTTGCTGATTTATTTTCCATCCATTTTCTCTCCATGTTGTTTGCCGGTTGCAGAGGAGTAAGATCCTGTTGGAAAGCGTTTGCATGGATTAATGGGCATTTTTTGCAGTTGAAATATTGTAGACGCTCTGTTGTCTTATACATTAATCAGATTAATGACTGCGAGTTTCCAACAGGGCTTATGAGAGCTTCCACCCCTCCTTCCCATGGCCTCATTCTGCTCAGACGGAAGCCATTGTTTTCATGGGTCAGTCTGTGGTAGCAGGTTATCCAGTATTTGTCATTTATTTGCTGACTTGTCCCACGACTCAAAGGTTTTCTTCCTGTGAGGCTGACATGCATTTATGCTGTTTGCGAAGGTGTGTGTGTCAGAGTCATGCAAACAAATGCAACATGCCGCAAGTCGTATTTGTAAAGCCACATCTAACAACTAGAGTAAATGCCCCTCTAACTGATTCCAGATGTGCTTCCATGCATTACTCTACTTTTCTGGGGCTGTTACAGAGCACTGGCACAGCGAATTTGTGTCCAATGCCACTGTAAAAGTAGGTGTGCACCGAAATGAAAATTCTTGGCCGAAACCGAACAGTACACTTGGCTGAATACCTAACACTTTTTTTTATTTTTTTATTTTATTTTTTTTGGCCATTTATTTTTACAATTTTTCCTCCATTAAATAAATTAAATTGTCAAAGTGTGCTTTTTTTTTTGTCTTGCTTTTCAAAGAAAAAAATCAATTACAAAACTACAATTGAAAAATATTTATTTAACATTGAACATTTAAAAATATTTATTTAACTATTATTATTATTATTATTATTATTATTATTTATTTATTTATTTATTTTATTTTTTTTACATTCCAGCAGACATTATACCAACAAAGCACAATATAACTTAAAATATATATTTTTTTAACTCATAATATTTTTATTTGGCCATCTTTGAGCTTATATTAGGCCTATAACTAACTGCTGAAAGAATGTAACGTTTGTGTGCCTACTGCCTACAACAACAAAAAAAGTGCATGTTTTGTTGTTTGATTAACATTAATATGACACATACAGGTTTTTAAGGCTGCTGTCATTTGAAGACCAAATGCTTGGATCTACCGGTAATACAGTATACTGAGACATGTCCGGTTTTCACCGAGTGGTTAAGCCATAACCGACTGTATTTAGTTCGTGAGATAAGTTAGCTACTCCACATAATGGGCATTTTGACTGACACCTGTGTCAGTATTTCACCATTCAAGCGCAAAGAGAAGTGAATTTGGGATGGCGTACTGTCTGAGAGAGCGTCTGGTGCGCGTCATTCAGCGCAATACAACATTAGAGTTATTTTTCACAACTTACTGAACATAATTAATAACTTGATACTCTTTTTGAAGATCCTCGTTAAATGTAGTTGCACACACGCGTCTTTGACATCTTTGCGTCTGACTTGAATTACACTAAATGGTGCTGTAAGTTTTTGCAGAGTCTGCAAACGGCCATTTTTGCTTCTTTCTCGGACGCTTTAAGATGCTTCCACACTGACGACATGTTTGCTGGATTCAAAAAGCATGAGCTGCACACCTTTCACTCTATGCTGTTGCGTCATTGTTTGGTAAAATGTATTCGGTCTTTTCACTTATTCACTTTTTTATTGTTATTTTCGGCCGAATAATTTCGGTTGCCGAACATTCGGTGCATCCCTGTGTAAAAATGTACAGTTGACCCCATAATGAACACTTTATTTAATTTTTTTTTAAACCCGCTGTGTTATATGGAAAAGAGCAGCACGAACATTCTTCAGAATATCTTCTGATTTGTTTGATGAAAGTAAACGCATACAGGTCTGACATGAAGATGCTTATTATTTGTTTTAGAGGCGTACTCCACCCAAAAAATGAAAATTCAGTCATCATTTACTCACTCACCCTCAAGTTGTTTCAAACCTGTATGACTTTTTTACTCATTAGCCATTTTGGAGCCCATTGACTTCCATTGTTTGGACAAAAAACACCTGTCATTCTTCAAATTATGTTAAATTAAGTCCACCAAAGCGTTTTTATCCAGCTGAAAATGCCTAGCTATGGGCGCTTGAGAGCGTTTTGGCAGCGTTGCGTTTTTTTTTTTTTTCAGTTGAGACGCTTTGCTTATGATACGGAATATCCGCGAAGTGTTACTAGTGTCTCATTTCAGACATATTTTGTTTCTGTGTTGATTCTATATTAAAATGTCGATACAATGTAATGTATTTTCTCTGGCTCTTGTTTTACATGATTTTGTTCCGTTATTATGCGTGTTGCTGTCGTCTGTTGACGTTGTACAAGCAGAATGTGGCGGTTGGTCAGTGTGGTATTAGTCCCGCCCCTCCTCCACTGTGATTGGACGGTTGGGTAAAAAGTGACAGTGATGAGCGCTGCGTTTTATCCAAAGTTGAACATTCTGAACTTTCGGTGACCTGTGAAAAACGTTGAGCGTTCAGCGCTTCAGCGTGAAAAAAAAAAAAAACGCTCAGCGCCTCGTTACGCTCATGGCGTTTAAAAAACGCGGCGCTCCCATTGAAAACAATTGAAAAAACACGCCAGCCGCGTGAAAAAACGCTTTGGTGGACACACGGCCTAAGTTTAAAAAAAATTGGGGGGAATTTTCATATTTGAGTATCCATTTAATTAATTTATTTATTATTATTATTATTATTATTTAATTTTTTTTATTAGTCACTGAGCTATTTCTTTAAAACAAAAAGCATTATTTCTCCTGATCATCTTGAATATGGATGGATTTAGTCACTAAATGTTGTTCTTGTCAGCCAGTTGTGCGTGACTAAAGAAATGCTCTGTTTTGTAGTAATCGAGCATGACAGACTTTAGCACTGATCTGGCGAAAACATCTAAACCGAGTCAACGACCTATGAAAAGTAAACTTCCCCAAAAGCAGGGCCCCTGACGCTCTCAGCAACTTGTGCAACAAATTGTCAGAGGAAATTTATACAAATGGGAGTTCGGCACATCTGTGTCCTCTTGGGGAAGGGGGTTGCCCGGTTAAAGCTGTTGCACTAGATTACAAATAACATGCATGATCAGCCATCTGCTGCTGTCTATTTTTTTGTCTGTGCTGATCAGTACAAGATATTTTCTATATCATAAGCGTTTAAATCATTGCCGAATGCCGACATGGATTGTAAATTTCAGACCAAAGCCTTTTCATCCCAATAATCCTGAGGATTTGGACGTGTTCTAGCACAAGGAAATCAAGTGAGTTCCAACAACTCAACAAAGCTTTTGTCTCTTTTGTTAGTCTTGGTCAATGTTAATTTAACCGGGTTTCGAATATCACAAAGGTTTTGTCCTTTTATGCTCTGAAAGCTTATTTGATATGCTAGTTTTCTTGGTATTTTGTCAGCAGTGGGAATCTGTCACATTTGTGCCACGTTGCTCTGTACAGTGTTTCAAAGGTCATCAGACAAACATCACTATTACTTTTGCTCATACGTGGGTAAAAGGGAATGTTTAAATCCTTGGCTCTAAACATTAAACTGCTCTGCATAACTCATTCTGCATGTTTTATGCTGTGAACTTGAAAGACGCCTTTGATCGTATGGTTTATTGAAACTGCATGCTAACAAGCACTCAGAACACCTTATCATCATCAACCACCTACAACACCCTAGCAGCGCCTATTAACCATGCACAACACCCTAGCAACCACCCACAACACCCTAGCAGCGCCAATCAACCATGCACAACACCCTAGCAACCACCCACAACACCCTAGCAGCGCCAATCAACCATGCACAACACCCTAGCAACAACGCACAACACCCTAGCAACCACCCACAACACCCTAACAGCGTCATTCAACCATGCACAACACCCTAGCAACCACCCACAACACCCTAGGAGTGCCATTCAACTATACACAACACCCTAGCAACCATGCACTACACCCTAGGAACATACTAACAACCACTTAGCCTTAGCAAGACATCGTAACAACCTACCATTGTGGTGGTCGTAACAATTAAAAAATTCAATGCAACCACCTACATGCTAACAACAACGCACAACACCCTAGCAACCACCCACAACACCCTAACAGCGCAAATCAACCATGCACAACACCCTAGCAACCACCCACAACACCCTAGCAGTGCCAATCAACCATGCACAACACCCTAGCAACAACGCACAACACCCTAGCACCCACCCACAACACCCTAACAGCGTCATTCAACCATGCACAACACCCTAGCAACCACCCATAACACCCCAGGAGTGCCATTCAACTATACACAACACCCTAGCAACCATTCACAACGCCCTAGCAACGCCAATCAACCATGCACTACACCCTAGCAACATACTAACAAACACTTAGCCTTAGCAAGACATCGTAACAACCTAGCATTGTGGTGGTCAGAACAATTAAATTCAATGCCACCACCTACATGCTAACAGCAACTGGCAACATCCTAGCAACTACCTGAATCACTCTGAGCACCATAGCAACTGAATAGCAACAGCGTAGATCATGGAGAGTTTGCATTGAGAAGCACCACTCATATTTTCTTTTGGCTCTATATATATGTTTGCTCTGGACAGGCACTATAGTTTGTTGTCTGTCATTAAGGCTGTCCAGCACATGTTTCGCGCAGTAGATCTGAGAGCTGCCTGCTCTTCCCTCAGTGTTTTGTGTAATTACAGCCGTCGCGGTCACTCCTCTCCCCAGACAAGCCCGTTTTTAGCTCGGATCTCCGTGGGAGTGCTGAGCTCTTTTACATCGATGTGATGGACCAAACCAGAAGCACTGCTGTACTCAACAATAGAGAGCCGCACAATGAGAAGGGGGCCGCACTCCTCCCTGCTTGTATTTCAATTTTACAGCTCTGGGATCTCCGTGAACGTGTCCATTGTGTTGATTTACCTGTTGCTAGGCTCTTTTAGGCCATGGCCCTGACAGTGGGTATTTGACATGTCCTGTCAGAAGAACCCAAAGCTCCTCTCTTCCGTCTACTCTCAGCTGTTGGACATTTCTGGCTGCTAATGGAAGAGTGTTATTAGGATCTGCTGTGTTCTTGCTCCAGCTCGACGGGATCTCTGGGGCTTTGATTATTTCTGGAGTTCAGCATGACACAGCTGTTCGCTGCTGTACTTGAACAGTGTGACCGGCTCCATGGGAATGGGTGTGTCTGGCGGCTTCAATGTCTTGTGCACATATTGTTGGGAGTGCTTTGTGCTTTTTAACTTTTCTTCCACTTCCTTGTCGTTTTCACACAGTTCCTTGTATATTTGTTGGAATATGGGTTACAGAGGTGCTGTTTACACCTGGTATTAAGGATGCGTTTTGGTCGATCGGATCAAAAGTGGACAACGGAGACACATTCCTGTTTTCTGGTGCTCTAACCCGTCTCTTTTTTTCGACTTTCAACCACTTCTGTCCTGATTTCTTTCTAGGGGAGGGTCTATGGGAGGGTAAATGTATGGGCTTTTTCAGATCTTTCGATCTAATGGATGAAATAAGCTCACGCAATTTGTACATGAACGTGAAAGGAGATGGAAAAACATACGGAGTGCAGCAGCTTTAATTTCTGCTTGGTACATTTTTCATCTTCAAACCAAACTTGTGTCTCCAGGCGACAGTTTAAATCCCGTCTGGGTAGAGCTCTTCCCACAATGTTCACGCATTAGATCAGTAGACGGAGAGAAGACCGTTTGAACACATTCGACTACATGAGCGTTTACACCATGAAAGCAATCCGGTCGAATGTGTTTTCAACTACCTCTGGAAGTGGTTGAAAGTGGACAAGCTCAAACCGCTTTAGACCCCGTTTACACCTGTATTTAGCGTTGTCCACTTGTTATCCGATTGACCAAAACACATCTTAACACCAGGTGTAACACCAGCAACCACCCACAACACCCTAGCAGCGCCAATCAACCATGCACAACACCCTAGCAACCGCGCACAACACCCTAGCAACCACCCACAACAGCCTAGCAGCGCCAATCAACACTGCACAACACCCTACCAACCACGCACAACACCCTAGCAGTGCCAATCAACTATACACAACACCCTAGCAACCATGCACGACACCCTAGCAACGGCAATCGCCAATCAACCACGCACAACACCCTAGCAACCACCCACAACACCCTAGCAGCGCCAATCAACCATGCACAACATCCTAGCAACCACCCACAACTCCCTAGCAGTGCTAATCAACCATGCACAACACACTAGCAACCACGCACAACACCTTAGCAACCACCCACAACACCCTAGCAGCGCCAATCAACCATGCACAACACCCTAGCAACCACCCACAACTCCCTAGCAGTGCCAATCAACCATGCACAACACCCTAGCAACCACCCACAACACCCTAGCAGCACCAATCAACCACGCACAACACCCTAGCAACCACCCACAACACCCTAGCAGCGCCAATCAACCATGCACAACACCCTAGCAACCACCCACAACACCCTAGCAGTGCCAATCAACCACACACAACACCCTAGCAACCACCCACAACATCCTTGGAGTGCCAATCAACTATACACAACACCCTAGTGAAAAAGGCCCAGAGTGATATATGTGCTGAATACTGCTCTTATAAAAAAAATATATATATATAGTATACAACAATATGCAATTCAAACACGGTCACAATTTAATTTAGGTATATTCATGAAGACTAGTTAACTAGTTAACCCTGGGTCATTCTAAACCCCGGGTAAACAGAATCCTGGGTTATCTTCACGTTTCACATTGCTTATAATTTACCCTGGGTTAACAATTAATCCCGGGTATTCATACACTGCCGTTTCACACTGCACATTCCTAAACCCCGGGTTAACATCATTATTTGTATATTTAAGGTGTCAATGCGGTGTCGCTAACTCGCTATAGGCAAAACCATTTTGCTTCCATAATATTAGTCTTCTTCCAGACTAGTGAAAAGAAAACTTCCGAAATACACATTTTGTTTTCAAGTTTGTTTTCAAATGCATCAAATTTGTATTTTTTTCTTCTTCTAATGCACATAAATCTACACGTCAGGATCATATTCAGTTGCATATACAGCATTTATTTTTTCTGAATATATTTTTTATTGTACATGTATTTTCTGAATTTTTTTTATAGAGGGATTTGTTCGTATCATTCACCTGTTTTATATTAACATTTTATCCCTATGAAGATATTTTAAAGATATATATATATATATATATATATATATATATATATATATATATATATTATTTATTTATTTATTTATTTATTTTATTCATTTATATATATATATATATATATATATATATATATATATATATATATATATATTTTTTTTTTTTTTTTTTTTTTTAATTTTGTCCAAACAATGGTTGGTCAGTGGTTTCGCGTGTTAATTCGGTTCCCAACGTTCTTCAAAAAAAAAATTGTGTCCTGCAAACGAAAGAAAGTTTCTCATACTGGTTTGGAATGACATTTTATTCTTAAAAACCTACTTGTTTTTTTTTTTTTTTGGCTGACAGTATTCAATGATTTAAGTGACACTTAAAGAAGTGACATCAATTGCTTTAGCGAGAAGCAAAGGAATAATAATTAAATCCGGCAGGGAGTAAAGAATAAAAGAACACATCAGAAGTACAGATAGTCAAAGGTGTTCCTTCATACACAAAATCAAGGCTTGTGTGTCAATAAGAATGCATTCTGTAAAATATTAAATTAATTATACTAATTACTATACAAATATTATACATTTTTACTGCATCAAAGTAAATTATATGTGCTTATATTATTATACTTTTTATTATTATATTTAAGGTAAAAAAAAAAGAAAAGTAGCATATTAGGCTTACACTGTAACTTAAGTGACATTTTGTGAAAATGTCAAGTGAAAAATTATCGGGTTAATCGCAATTAATTGTATGACAATTAATTGCTAAGCACAAAATTCATGGTGGAATCTTTTTACCCTGTTCACATGCGGTGTCTTGGCTTAATAAAGTCTTTTTGAAATGTGAAAAGTTACTTAAATCAATACGACAAATTCATGCGTCAAAGTTGAAATGTGTATTGTTGCATAATGTGTACCACTGTCACATATTCTATGCATACTACGCCATTAGCAATATGCTAATATTCTATAGTAGTACTAGTTTTCCTAACAATATTTACTCATTTTAAATTAGCAACTGAGGTTCAAGTGAAGCTCTCATATCAGTGCTCCTCCTGGCATGTTTGTGGGAAATACCATTATCAGGAGCTGACTTTCCACTCCCCCCCCCCTCCTCCTCTTCACCTCACAGGGAGGAAGTTCAGGGGAAGTAATCCAAGCTCTTTATTTAATGGAAAAAAACTAAATGTGTGTCCCAATTCGCCTGCTATTGTATTATTCAAAGACTCTTTGTACTATAAATATTGCGAGTTGACTGACACTTTCAACACTCAGATGATGCACTTAATTAATCGGAAAAAAAATAGTGTGGAATGTTGGACACTTCATGGGTTAAACTGTCACAGCTTTAATTATGCAACAGAGGGGGAGGGGCACGATGTTAAATGACCTTATAAAACTCATACACTGACTATAGTGCGTAAGTACACACTACACAGTGTATAAGTGTATAGTGCATCATTTTGGACGCAAATCCCTATTTGCCCAAGTGATCTTCAAGGATGTGAAGTCAGATGTAGAGATGATTTATGTTGATCTGCAACAATTAGCAGTGCTAAAAGGATCCGCTTGAAATTAGGGATGTGCGAAAACACGCCGAGTGCTAAAAATGTGTTTCAGCTTCTTTTAGTTTTTTTGCTTAAAAGGTTGCTAATTGTAGAAAAACAATGTGTGCTGTGCTAACAATAAAGTAACTGTGTTTCTACAATTCTAAAACATAACATGCTAGTGGTGCTGGTGAAAAATCATCTCAAATTTTTTTGGCTGAATGGCAGTGAACAATAAATATATTAGGCAATGCAGCCTAAGGCATATGCAAATTAAAGGGGCGGGGCCTGGTTGAGTTAGTTAGAAGTGTGTCGAAACTGGCGGTTATGGTAGGGGGCGGGACATTTCCCAAACACACTCAAAGCAGTCAACCAATCACAACACACTGGTCCAGCTGACCAATCAGAGCACAGTGTGCTTTTCAGAATGAGGGGCTTCATAGAGACAGAAACCAAACAGAGCGTTACTGACGGACTGGAAAGAGAGGATCTGCAAAAATGTAAAATATGGGAAAAATATATATATATATATATATATATATATATTTTTTTTTTAAAAACATTCAAGCATGAAAACCTATTCTAGTAGAGCCCAAAAACAAAATAAAGTTTCACATTTTTGAAAATATATTGATATATCCTACAAAATTGATTATACTGCCCAACCCCTGCCTTTGTGTCATGTTTGAAAATATATCGCAAACCAGAAATTGCTCAACAAAACATTTAAATAAATTGTCAAAAACTATGCATCCACAGCAAATACTCTTCACCATGTTGGTTCCCGAGTCCCTCTTGAGGATGCTAATTTTCCATTAGCATAGCCAGTTTGGCCTGAATTGGAAGCAGATGCTCCAGCGAGGCCGATCCCACTCCTTTCCTCCCTTTTGTTGTGTCTGTTTGAGGAAACTATACGACCTTGGCTCAAACAATATGACGAGAACCCAAGGCCAGAAGTGGCGCTAAATGTATACAAGCACGGGAAGAGCGTGTACAAAGTTTATTAGATGTACGCCTACTTGTTCTGTTTGGACTAAATGTAGTTTATGCAGAAGCCAAAGCACTTTGTGCGTTAATAAACAGGTTATTTTAGGGCGATGAATAAGTGTTGGAGAGGCGTAGTGTCTCCCATGCCCCTATGAGCAATGGCCACTTGCATGTCAGCAGACACATTTTTATCAACATGCCTTTCCACACTCTTTAAAATAAAGTTGTTTTTTTTGCAGCAATCCCCAAATAACTTTTTTGTAAAGAACCATTTTTTTCTTATAACCTTTTGTCCAATGGAAAGGTTTAAGGAACCCTTTCCAGGTACCTTTTATTTCTTGAATTCACCATTCTGACAAACAGAAAGTAGCTTGGTTTGAGAGTGAGTTATGTGTGAGTTTTAACTCTGTGTCACTGTTTGGATTTAAACAGGCAAATGCTTAAGAGTCTATGATTGGATCATTATTGCAGTGATTATATGCAGTTTCTAGCTCGTTATATGTTTGGCAACAGTTCTTCTAACCCTAACTGGTGGAGTGTGTAGCGTTTCATTTCTTAAACAACCGTGTAGGAAGTAGTGTTGTCAAAATTCCCATCTTCTGTTCTGACTCGTTACAGACATTTAAAAAAATGTGACGATACCATCATTTCCTTCTAGCATTTTGAGCTCTGTTCAACAGATTCTTAAACACATCTGATTGGCCATTGCGTTCAAGCGCTCAACAGATATCTGTGATCGGCTACAATGATCAACGCTTCAGAAACAGGTTTTCTTCACCGAGCGCTTACACAGATAAACACGAGAGCGTTTAAAAGCAGATGCTATCAGCGGATCCGTCTATCAGTGGATCTACTAGGGATCCGTTGATTGACTCCTGCTTTCAAATGCTTCCATGTGTATCTGTGTAAGCGTTCGGGGAAGAGCGTCAAAGATTTCTATTTACAACATGTTTTTGAAGCGCTTATTGTTGCCAATCACAGACAAAATGCTGGTGTCGTCACGTTTATTATTGTGACGTATCACAATAATTGTGAACATTGATGGTATCAGCACCAACTTGGGACCGAAGTTGGTACTTTTGACAGCACTGGTAGGAAGAAACATCATGGCCATTTTCCAGGATGACAATAGCCGCTTTCCGACCAAGTAGTTACAGGAACTTAGTTCTAGGAACTGTCCACTTCTAAACAGTTCTAAGAACTACTCTCCCCCAAACTCGGTTTTGCTGTTTGCGTTCGCACTGGCCAAGTGGCCATAGGAACTGGTAGGAGGAGTAAGGGAGTGACGCAGGCACGGTGACTTTTATTTTGACGGCGCGACGGACCTTTATTTTGGCGGCGCTGAGAACGCCAGAGTAAACAATGCTCGCATTCTCTGTGTTTATTAGTTAGCAATCTGTCTAACAGTACAGTTTAATATGTTATTAGATAGAACTGTAATAGAAAGTAGACAGTATATGAAAAAAAGGTTATTAGCCTATGTGGTTGATGTCCAGTGTTGCTAGCTGGGCAGATAAACATAATCATGTTTGGCTTGCATGGTCCCCTCAAAGTTGCGTTGGATTTTCTCTTCAGCATAAAGGTTTAGAGACCCATCTATCACTGTTTTCCATGTTTGTATCTAGTTTCTGGAGTAAATATATAGGCTATAATCTGTGTGTTTACATATAGCTGTTTTAAAAATGGCAGGTGCTGGTGTTCCGCGTGCGTTCGGTCATCAGCGTACACTAACGTCACGGGTAGTTCCTATAGTGCTGGTTTAGACCCTACTCTGAAGTAGGACCTAAATTAGTTCCTCCAAATGGAGTTCCTAGAACTAAAATCGTTCCTAGTTCCTGTGGTGCGAACACGCCGACATCCGGGTACTTTAGCCAATAGTTCTAGGAACTGTGAAAAGGTTCCTCCGGTCGGAAAGCGGCTAATGTTAAGATTCATCAGGCTCAAACTGTGAAATAATAGTTGGGTGGAGCATGAAGGATCATTTTCACACATGAATCGGCTCCTCTGAGGCCAGAGCTTAAACTCATTAGCCGCTTTCCGACCGGAGGAACCTTTTCACAGTTCCTAGAACTATTGGCTAAAGTACCCGGATGTCGGCGTGTTCGCACCGCAGGAACTAGGGACGATTTTAGTTCTAGGAACTCCATTTGGAGGAACTAATTTAGGTCCTACTTCAGAGTAGGGTCTAAACCAGCACTATAGGAACTACCCGTGACGTTAGTGTACGCTGATTGACCGAACGCACGTGGAGCACCAGCACCCGCCATTTTTAAAACAGCTAGAATGTAAACACACAGATTATAGCCTATATTTACTCCAGAAACTATCTATACAAACATGGAAAACAGTGATAGATGGGTCTCTAAACCTTTATGCTGAAGAGAAAATCCAACGCAACTTTTGAGGGCAAGCCAAACATGATTGTTTATCTGCCCAGCTAGCAACACTGGACATCAACCACACGGCGTAGGCTAATAACCTTTTTTTCATATACTGTCTACTTTCTATAACAGTTCTATCTAATAACATATTAAACAGTACTGTTAGACAGATCGCTAATTAATAAACACAGAGAATGCGAGCATTGTTTGCTCTGGCGTTCTCAGCGCCGCCAAAATAAAGGTCCGTTGCGCCGTCAAAATAAAAGTCACCGTGCCTGCGTCACTCTCTTACCCCTCCTACCAGTTCCTATGGCCACTTGGCCAGTGCGAACGCAAACAGCAAAACCGAGTTTGGGGGAGAGTAGTTCTTAGAACTGTTTAGAAGTGGACAGTTCCTAGAACTAAGTTCCTAGAACTACTTGGTCGGAAAGCGGCTATTGAAAGTCTTTGGGATGTGCTGGAGGAGACTTTACAGAGTGCTGGACTCTTGCATTGACAATACAAGATCTTGACCAAAAATTGATGCACCTTTTGATGCATACAACATAACATTTCATTCCATCAAGAGGTGCATCAATTTTTGGTGAAGATCTTGTATTGGCAATGCATGGCTATGCTATTAACAGAGATAATGGACCTTTTTGGCCCAAGACAATTTGGTGAAATTTCGTTAGAGAACGAAAAGAACTTTAATTTTTTTATTTTTTTATAATCTAAATAATTGTTTTCCTCTATAAAAAAACCTTGCAATGGAAGGGTTCCATGGATGTTAAAAGTTCTTCATGGAATCTCCAATGCCAATAAAAGAACCTTTATTTTAAGAATGTGCTTAACACTCAACTAGGAACATATTAAAGGGAGGACCCATTTGCCTTTTCTGCGACTCCACCCAGACTGGAGCAGAGAAGCTTCTGCTTCACCTAGGTTTACCTTAGGCAGACACAAATCCGCTCAGAGGTGAGACTGGCCAACGCTGGCTTCTTTACTGTATCGAATACAGGATTACTGTGCCTGGGCAAGATACCTTACCTTCAGAGGCCAAGGAGTCACGAGAGGTTCCTGGCAGGACCGCAGTGAAATGTCTATGGAATATATATTTCGTATGATTTGCCACTGTTTAGTTTTCCGGATTGAACTTGAGGGCATGTGTCATGTAGAGCAGAGACTGGATGAACTAGTTTGTTTTGTGTGTCTTTGGTTGTCATGATATGCTACACTTGTTGGCTCTGTTTGATTTTCACGGCTTGTTGTTCACAGTTTGACAGACAGCCGCCATCATTCCGTGCTGCAAGGGCGACCCCAAAATGTCTTCCAACGGGGATCTGCAAGACGTTGGGAGCTGGGACAGCTTCTGGGAGGTTAGTATCCCACATTCACACACTTACACACACACATCTCCCTGGCAGAGTGGGCCGCATGCCGTGGCGTCCAGCCAGGGAGTTAGAGACTCTAAAGGAGCGGATTCCTGCAGATCCGACATTTCCAAGAGCTCTCTGACAGCTTTCTGCACTACTATTCTTCAAGCATGCTTGGTCAGGTCCATACTTGCCTTGGAGAAAACGAAGAGATAAAAAGAGCTCTTAGATAGCAAAGTGAACATAGCATTTTGCCATCAGTCCTGTTGACAGTTTAGGGTGTTTTTTTGTTTTGTTTTTCTCCATTTTTCATCACATGGACTTTTTCAATTCTTTTGCAATAAAGTTGCATTTGGCTTACACACTGGAGGACTCATACATAACACGCAGTACATGGTACATTAGCATTATGACTACTTTCAGTTAACTCCTCAGCAAAACTGCTTAGGACTGGGTGATGTTATATTTTAACCGTCATTTATATGCGTCACCAAATAGTAATTAGGCTTGTCACCACACCAAATTGTTATAAGTTTAACAAAACGTCACTGGTTTCATAATTCTCATTATCTCCACAATATAACTCGAGATAATTAATGAATCACTTATTAGTAATGAATTATACAACTACTATAAGTATATTCATCTTTACCCAAAGACATACAGTACACTCATAGTAAGCTCCTATGCACTATATAGCAAATCTTAACTGCTTGATTGTTATATCGTCAAATGTAAACCATAATAGTTGGATACATCCTACTTTGCATGCATACATACATACACGTAAAGCAAACAATATATATTATACAGCAAATCTCGGCTGCATGATTGTTTATAGTAGGCTATATCAGCGCAAAATGTAAACCGTATTATCGCACAGTTCTATAAAGATGGATATATATTAACAATTTGTATAACAATGTGTATTCTTAAAAGGGCTATATAAATGAATTTGTCTCATCACTATGTAGAAAGGGCCCATAATATACAGTTGCTTGTAATTGAGAGATGCTAAAAAAGTGATGCTAAAAGTGCGTTTATGCTACAAGTTTATAATATAACTATATAGCAAACATATTGGTCAATTGACAATGTCTAAAACCATTTTAAGATATGAAGATTAGCCATGACTATTTTTGTTTTCTAAAATGATATCTGGGGTAAAGTGTGCCAAAGTGGGGTAAGCTGTGTCATTGGCTCAACTAATAGTGCTTCAGATGCTGCACTAGTAGAAAATGTTAACATAGTTTCACTTCTAGTATTATGAATATTAATAAATGTAAATAATCTGCAGCACAATAACACTTTTGAGATGGGATCGTGCTGTAAATATTTTTTTTTCTCAATTATATATATTTATACGTTTTTGAAATATAAGTCATTAATGTAGTTCCTTCATAATTCTATAAACCTTTCACCCACATGTGCATCAAGGTGTGTGGACCACTTCTTTTTATTTATTTTATTTTTAGATTTGTCATAACTGTCCCTGTTCATAAATGCTTTCTTCTCGTTTCACTTGATAACCGAAATACATGTACTATCTCGTTCCTCCTTGCTTTGAGGAAAACGTAAGTCACAAATGGCACAGTTCCCCTAAACTGGTTTATGTAAGTTACAGGAAGAAGAGTCAAATTCTAAAATCTTAAATTTAATGATTAACATTTATTAGACTGAAATTTATATATTCACTGGTATTCCTAGTTGTTAATTGTTGTGACCAGATCACGTGAGTTAAGCTTGAGAACCGGATTTTAGAAGTTGATCTGTGTGCAGTGTTTTAGTATGACTCTCTAACATGACTTTCATTGGTTAGCCTGGGAATTACAAGAGGACGGTTAAGCGCATTGACGATGGCTACAAGCTATGCAACGAGCTGGTCAGCTGCTTCCAGGAGCGGGCCAAGATTGAGAAGGGCTATTCCCAGCAGCTGAGTGACTGGGCAAGGAAATGGAGGGGTGTTGTGGAGAAAGGTCAGTATGCATTTGCGACTTATCTTAAAGTAGAGGCATCCACACATCAACACATTCTCTACTGATGAGCTGATAAGTGCCTCTGTCAAACATTTATAAATCTGTCTGACCTTTCATTTACCGTATATCAGTGCCCACCCGAAAATAGTTGCACAGTAGTTTGGGGAAAAGAAGGTATGAATGTAATATACGTTGTTGCTTACGTCGTGTGTCAGTGATCTATCAATTCGTGTCGCATTATATATGGTCAGACACTTACATTTGTCATTATATTAGTAACATTTTACCAAAATCAAGCTCAAATAGAGTTGCGAGGTTTTTGACCATCGAATGTCGTGTTTTGTCCGTCATTAGAACAGCTGCATCTGATGCTGGAAGTGCATCGCATTACATTTTCATCAACTTACTGGTTAAGGTCGTTTGGCCTCATGTTATAACAGATGAAGTGCTTCGCACAGGCTATTTCAAGTATTGGTAACTCACTCAACGTTAAAAACGGTAGACTAAGACACTCTTCTCTGCTCCTCAAATTAATAGAACATTAGCACTTCATTCACAATAGAAGTGGGTGGAGGTATGAGGTTTGACTGACAGTTTGAGGATCCAATAGAGTTATGAGGTTTAAACAAGCTCTTTTTAATACTTTTTTTCATTGGTTAGATATTTGCAAAACCCACAGACAGACGTAAAGGGTGACCAATCGTAATGATTTATGAAAAAAATTAAAATAACGAATTCTGGAGATACGAGTTTTCCGCCCGACAGCGACAATATACTGGATTTTGCATAGATGTTTTCAGCACTTGCAAAATAACCATGAGAACAGTACCAACATTTACGGTTTTAAGCATTTAGGATTCAGTGTAAACAAAGCCACTGTATCTTGTATTGACCTTAAGAAAAGTCGTGGATATGAGTGGATTACCTCCCAGTGAGAGCCTCAGGCTGGACACATATTCCAGTAACCAAACCATGTGACCTTAAAGGGGCAGACACACTGACCTACAATTATAATAAGAGGCAAGATGTGTATCTAGAGAAGAATATTATACAAACTTGGGGGTGTTTTTATTTTTATAAGTTGGACCAGTAAGCAACTATCCAGTGTAATAAGCTGAATTGTGTTTTCTCTCCTGCAGGCTCACAGTATGGGACTCTGGAAAAGGCCTGGCATGCTTTCATGAATGCGGCTGACCGACTGAGTGAGATCCATATGGAGCTAAAAGAGAAACTGGTTGTTGAGGACAGTGAAAAGATTAGAAACTGGCAGAAGGATGCCTTCCACAAGCAAATGATTGGTGGATTCCGTGAGACCAAAGACGCTGACGAAGGCTTCCGTAAGGCCCAGAAACCCTGGGTCCGAAAACTGAAGGATGTGAGTCTTCTCCTTTTGCAGAATACTACGCCATTTGTATGGATTTAAAGCAACACTAAAGATTATTTTTTACCTTAAAATAATGTTTCCAAAACCGTTTCAGTGGTTCATCAAGTCGTAACAGGGTGAACGGCATTTCTGCATTCGCTTTGCGGCCTTATATCTGCTATAACCGCACTATGCAAGTTTGCCAGACCGAATAGCGTTTCTGTAGTTCGAATGAGACATAAGAAACTACAAATTTGACTTGCTTTACGGCAATCGTTACAATAGTCATTATTTTGTTTTTCTTCGTTTCTGACGTCGCAATACATCATACTTTCATAAAATCATGCAACATACTCTACCTTGTCTGTGGACATCGTTCATTCCAAAGCCCGTGCTGGATACACAGCGAGCGTGCGTGCGACAGTAGACTGCGGTAGGCGAAATTATTTACGACAGCGATAATGGACCCGCTGCCAACCTATAGGGCGAAAAGTTAAAAGTTATTTGGTGTTGCTTTAATCCATTAAATAATGGCAGAGAGAACAAAATAAATTAGTTTAAATCCACTTTGCCTATTTTGTTTTGTGTTCTGTTTTCATTGTTAGTTCATGTTAACTAATGTAGTTGACTATTGTTAACAATCTTATTGTAAAGTGTTGCCATTTAGACAAATGCCAAAAATCGGCTTTTTATTTTCATGCAATAAGTAGATGGTGATCAGTGATTGACAAGCTCCAAAAATGACCAAAAACAGGGTTTCTGCTAGCCTAGAAATCTAGACGCACCCTAGCGGCAGCAAAATTGCATTGCAATTGTATTTTGCAGCCAGGGTAGTCTAGCAACTCTCCATTGACTTTCGAGCTGCAAAAACCTAAACTGGGTCAGGCCAATCACGTCGTGTATAGAGTAGGCGGGGCGGGCTTAACATATGACGACAGAGTTGCGATGGTTCCCTGCTACTTGAAAACAAAGAATGGCTGCTGCTAGCGAACATCTTTCGAATCGGCTTTGTCCGCGACTCTGGAGGACTTGGAGTTAGGTTTTTCTTTGAGAAAGGAGCAAAGAACGGCACTTAAGTCATTCTTAAAAAAGGAAGATGTGTTCGTAGTTTTGCCAAAAGTTTAATCTATCAACTAGCTCCGCTGTTGGGAAAACGCTCTGGTTGGTTGAAGCGCTGTCCTATTGCGTGCAGAGGGAATTTGAAAGACAGCCGTTTATCCCGCCCCTCGGATTGAGCGTGTCTATGGTGAGTTTCCAGACCCAACATCTTGATGTAGGTCTGGCTTGCCAGGCTAGGTTTCTGCAGGTCTTAAGTTGTAATTCGCCCCTTACACAAATTAATGGTGCTGAAATCAGAGCAGAAAGTCTTAAAGTCATGCAGTTAAATGTTGCATGCATTGCAAGAAATTAATATATTCCTCACTATGTTTGTCCTGTTTTCCAATACAAATATCTAAACATTTTTAAATAAAGAGAGATTTACTTAAGGTGCGAATGAAAATGAATTAAATTATCTGTTAATGTGTTTCAAAACTTCTCTTAGAATAAAGTAGATTTTTCTGAGCAGATTGGCAGATATTTGTTCTTGATTTAATCATAAACTCACTTAATTTGTATCAAATTTTACAAAAAAACAAGACTTCATGTTTTGTTATTTTGTATCTCCAGTAAATGCATTGTGATGAGAATCTTTAGACATTTGCACTGGAAAACAATACGAAAATACTGAGGAAAAACATAGTTTTTGTGCAGAGTGATCAGAAGGTACCGTAAAAGATATTTCCATATTCTAGTGGTTGAGAGCAGAGTGAATGAAACGTAATAGATATCTGTTGGAAGTTATTTTTTTTTAACTCTGACGTGTTGCTTGTGTTTCTCCCTAGACATGTTGTGTTCCCTTGACTTTATTCCTTACTTAATCTTAAAAGGTCTTACATTTTTTAATTTACCTTCATAAACCTGCAGAAACCCTAATTATTGGTTTGTTATATCCCAAGTCTTCTAAAGCAATATAATAGCTTAGTATGAGAAACAGACTGAAATTAAATTAATCTCGACGACTGATTTGAAGCAATGTTAGGATGAATGAGTCTTTATTTCAGGTCTATAACAGTGTTTAAAGAAAACTATGTATTACACCATGTATCACAAGTGTATTTAGTAATGAGTAAATAGTATGGATGTGTAAACATTTTCTCTGCGATAGGTGGATTCTACCAAAAAAAGTTACCACCAAGCCCGGAAGGAAGAGCGCACGGCATTGACCCGTGAAACTCATGCCAAGGCTGACACCACCAAATCCCAAGAGGAGGTCCGCAAGTTCACAGATCGCCTGGAGAAATGCACCCAAGAGGCAGAGAAGGTACCGTGAGAAAAAGCACAGAGACAGCAGTTTTAGTCATTTTAGTTTTGTGAGGTTTTTCCATTTAAGCTGGTAATTACTGTATGGAAAGCTTGTCAGCGAGTGTCCATGTCTAGGTGGAAGGAGATGGGTGGGGAATGACAGAATTTCCATAAAATGAAGACAAGACAAGGCTTGCTTGTTGCTAGTGCCAATAGTAAAGCTCCTGTGATAATGTCTTACTATGACAATGATAAATTAGGGGTGTGAATAACATGTTTCATGCACAAACCTACACTTTATACCTCCTGTTTCTGCTTTTTCAAAGGTGTAAAGAGAAACGCCACCTGATTTTATTTATTTTAGAGGCATTTTGCTTTGTTTTCCCATAATTTATGAAAGCAGACTTGTTGTCTGTCTTTCAGATAGTCATGAAATTCATATTAGTACATTTACATTTCGTTTATATGATGCTTTGATCCAATGTGATGCACAAATAAAGAAAGTGGTACAGCTTTCTCCTTTAGTTTCAAGAACTCTCCATCAAAACCTTGTGAATATTCATTGGTCTATTAGATGTATTCTGGGTATTCTGAACAGGAAATTCTGATCTTTGTTAGTGACCCTGTGTCCCATGACCTGCTTGCTTTTTTTTTTGCTTTTTTTTTTTTTCCTCAGGCTAAGGAGCGTTATGAGAGAGCCCTGGACGAGCTGAATCGATGTAACCCACGTTACATGGAGGACATGGAGCAAGTGTTTGAAATCACCCAGGAGGCCGAAAAGAAGAGGTTGCGCTTTTTTAAAGAAGTTCTTCAGGACATGCACCAGCACATGGACCTCTCCAGCAATGATGGGTAAGTCCCTCTGCTATGTCACTGCTTCACACCCTACACAGACACGTATCTTCTAGGACAGCATGCTAATTAACATGTTGAATTTGAAACTCTTTGTGTCAGCAGTAGGGTTTGGTATCGAGAACCGGCTCCAAAATCCTAAAAACCAGGGATTCGATAATACGCACACATTTTGATTCCTCTTATTGATTCCTTTGCTTAGAAAATATATGTGTGACGAGAAACTTAGCTCACAAGATGAGTTTTTTTGCACAGATTTTTTTTAAGAAATCCTCAATGACAAAATTCATGACTGGAAAAATAGTCTGCAGGTTGCATTTTGAAATGTTTGAATGAATCATCTTGTAATCAATGTCATTTCAGTTCTACTTTGAGTATGAATTATCATATGCACTGAAAGATGACAATATACAATAGGGCTGGGTAAAAAATATCGATTTCTCAATTTTAATTGATTCTCATTTTTACGGACCAAAATCGATTCTTAAATCCCAAGAATTGATTAGTCATCCTGTTTTCAGTTGATGAATGAATGGAACATTGTACCGCATCCCATCCAATAAATCGCAATCATCATTGTGCTATGTTACTATTGATATGAAACAAAGTCTCAGATTTCAAATTACGTCCATTTTCTTACGAAATTCAAAAACATAAATACCGTTTTGCCGCTGTGGCGTGAGATCGCTCTGGCAAGAGAAGCAGCACATGATCTTCTCTTCCGCCTTAATAATACCAGTTACAGCGTGAAATAAACATGAATGAGCATCTGAAAGTGTGTTAAAAGATAAGAGTACAAATTATCGAAATCCGTATCATGTGACGTGGAATCGCTCAATCAGTGTTTCAACCGTGGAAAGACGTCAGTAAAACAGCTTGTAAACAATGTCATGTAACAGCACATTTACCTCAGAAAAACCATATCCAGTGACCATAAACTTCTTAGTCAGCTAGAAATTCTAGAGAGGAGCATTTTGCTTAATATATGCACCATATTACATATTCATTATAATTTAATGTTAACATTAAATGTTCTTCAATATTTAATGCATGTTTGAATACATCTGGGAAGTTTTTATGACATCCACCATTTAAATGTTTATATTTCATATAACTTTATTATTATAAAAATAAATAAGTGTAGTTTAAGTGTTTGAATACAAATCAGCTCATTTTTACCTTCAATATTATAGGAGGCTAATGAAGCCCATATTCTACAACTGACTCCCATAGTTTACAGCATTAGTTAAGAGATTTGTTTTCCTTGAGAAAATTTGCCATGTATTGTACCTGATATCCAAAATAATCAATATTGAATCGAAACGGATTTGAAATTGAATCGAAATCGAATCGAATTGTGAAATTTCTGTCAAAACCCAGCCCTAATATACAAGCACTGTAAAAGGTTTTGCCACAAACTCAACTGACTGGCTTTTCTCCTGTATGATTGAGACTCATGTTAAATGTGCTTCAGACCTTACTGTACATGAATTATGAGCTTCCAGAACTTCTGATTGAGGATGTGTGTGACCTCATAAATTAACTCCTTTCCACAAATTGAACATAGAAATAAAAACAGTATAAATAACACTCAAGTGCAAACAATAAGTGCAACCGTAATCAAAGTACTTAAAGTATATTCAAAGAGCAAACAGAGACCAAAACAGAAACCAGAGCTAAGAGGTGGTTACCACTACACAGCCCAGCCTAAGATAGGTTTTGATATTGGGAGACAGGCTATTGTCATCAGCCTAATTTGTGCGCATCAGGGAGCTCGCGTTTTACTTTCACTTTTGAATTCGCGATCGCATGTACTCTGTGTATAAGGAGTAGTGGTGCTGAGCGTGCATTCTACAAGATATGACATTTATCAGGCTCATGGTTAGGCTCTGTTGCGCAACGAATCCTCTGCCGTGGTCTTATCAGTCATCTCACCTTACTCTCGTCACGTGATCCGTGAACCGTGACTCCTCATGCTCATGTTGGATGAGCAGAGCAGACGTGCAATAGTTTACAATTGAAGCGACCGTTATCTAACTGAATTAAATGGTTTTTATTTCTATAAAAAAGCAAAACGACAATGGAGGCGTAGTGTAAATGTAGCGGTGTCATATTCTATGCTAATTTCACCCTCACGCTCCTTCATGGGGATATTGCGAGACTTTTCACCTCGACGAGAAATTTCATCATGAGATCTCGTCACACCCCTAACATTTACGGACCCAAACAGTGTGGCGTCGTCAACCATAGAGCTGTTTTGGTCCCCGGGCTCCAGTGGTGGTGAATTTCTAATGGGTGGAGTGTGAATGAGCTGTTGTCTTTGCATGGCCCATGAGTGGGTTCTGGAATGTCGGATCCTTCTCCCTAATGGCAAAATTAGGAATCGATAAGAATCAGAATTGATAAACCGAATCGTAAAAATTCAAACAACACGACAACCAACCCTAGTCAGCATCAAGTCCATTGACGGTCGTTCACACACACCAACCAAACAGTGATTTAGATCTATTTCCAATAGAATCTAATGTTCCTAATGACTCTTTACTCTAATAATACTGCATAATAAATACACAGCACACACACATTAGGTATGCATTCTGGGATTGCCTTATCCACAAAGTATACATGTGATACTTCTACAGAATTTGGCTCAGATGTATTTAAAAGGCAGCTTCTAATAGACTTGGATAGTCTTACCAATAGTTTTAGGTAGAGCCATATATGTAATTTTTGACAGGAATGAAACCGAGGCTATGAGGGACTAAAGTACAGTGTGTTCAGTGGATTGTACTGTTGTTTAACAACATACCGATTGCTCAACTGACGAAACATCTTTCCAAAAGACTTTCAGTAGACAAAAAGTCCATAAAACATTTTTGAAAGTTGTGCGTTTTTTGAAAATGACCTTTACACAGTGTGTGCCATTGTAAAGACTGTAAGGCCTATAGAGAGAGAGCTATACAAATAAAAAAATTCAATATTCTAATCATCATAAAAAAAATCTAATATTAAGTAAAATGGACTGTGTAAATTATTGTAAATACTTTTTGAATTAAATAATATTCATAGTCGACATTTCTCTTGGCTCTGTGCCATCTTTGAGTTTTGTTCACTGAGCTTATTTTTTATTGGAATAAATATGTCCCATGGTACTTTTAGGTATTGAATGAAGTGATGTAGTTATAGGTGACATTGCTATTTTATTTTAACTGATTTTATCCATGAAGATTTGGAATATCTTAAAAGGCAGCTGTTTTAAGCAGCATTGGTGCCCGGAAAATAGTCTTGAGGCCTAAACATGCTGTCTAGTTAGGGACCTCATTAGAGTTTGAAACGGAGCCACTGCGAGACTGACAGGCACAGATGTCGGGTTGTGCAATGAAAACTGACATGAGAGAAATTGGGGAGCTCTGTCTCAAACTTTTCTCAATGTCAAGTCCCCATTTTATAAAGGCCGTGTCAATCTCCTCAGGCTCTTGGAATAGTTTCTGGTCATTTTTGTGTCTCATAGCTGAAAACTGAAGGATGTTAACCATTAATGAGTGTTTATTTTTATTTTTCCGTTCTCTCTGCTATCATTTTGTTTACTTAATGAGGAATTCTGAGCATGTCGTTGATCATTAACCAGGGTCATTTCAAAAGAGCTGAAAGCTAGGGCAGCTCAGTGCTTTTTTTTTAATCATTGAACAAATAGCTGCTTTCGTTTTGCGTTTTCGGTGTTCGCTCAATCAGCGTGGAGTTACATGTTCAGAATGGCAACAAAAACAACACCCTTCAAACCTGTCTCTGCAGTTTTGTTGAGCTGTAATTACAGGGCTGGTGCTGAGCTGTGTGTTAATCATGTAGTATAGTTTCATGTACAGGAATCTTTCTGTTTACTTTATCCCTCCTTCATTCTTTGAATTTCCATGGTACTTAAAGTTCCCTGGCCCTTTTGTTCTGGTAGCAGTGGTTATGAAATAAACTTAGACAAAAGAACTAGATTTGAAGAAAATGTGAGCGGTGCTTGGCCGAACAAAAGTTGTCGACAGTAGTAGTAGTACCTTAAAGAGATACTTCACCGCTGGAAAGATTAATGTGTCATTTATGTTAAATTGGGTCATTTATGTAGTAGAAATGTGAAATTATTTTAGAAGTTGGTGCCTTCTAGACTGAGAAAAGCCAGAAAATTTATTTTTGGCTCATGTGGATGAAAGACAACAACTCCCAGAATGCACTTGCTTCACTGCCCTACGAGGCCACTCCCAAGCCACGCCTACCGGTAACAGAGGGCAGTATCGGAAGAAATGATACAACTAGGCTACTAGTCGACTCGAAACTGAAAAGACGGCGTTTTATCGTGAGTCTCCGTGACGAGTTAGTCCGCCCCAGCTCGAGTCTGCCCGGGCTCTTCGGACACGTCCGGCCGGGCTTTCGAGATCGCCCAAAACGTCCGTGATTCGGCTTTTGCTTTCTACAGTCGCCATTCATTATGTTTACATTATTTGACACTGACACGTACGTGCCAGCTAGCTTTGCAGGTCATGCTTTCTGCTTCACACGGATCCCGACCGAGACAAAAACACAGGAATTTTCTTAGCAATGCTAAAACGCACATCAACCGATCACTTGTTTAGCGTTCATGTAAACACTACATTCAGATTCACCAATCGGAATGAATTCAGTCCAATTGAAACAAAAGGTGTGCATGTAAACATAATGAATGGCGACTGTAGAAAGCAAAAGCCGAATCCCGGACATTTTGGTGCGATCTCGAAATCCCGGTCGGACATGTCCGGGAAAATGAGGACATATGGTCACCCCTACTACTCAGCTTTCTCCACAGAGCAAGAGCCTGTTAGCTTAGCTTAAAAAAAAGATGGCTGACACTATTTGTACATTCTGTGAGTGAGATCCCCCTGATACTAGTTGACTCGAAACTGAAAAGACGCAGTTTTATCGGGAGATCCCCCTATGGGCGGGTTGAAGACATGCGGAACGAGCTCCTCCTACTGGCTTTAGTCTCTCGCCTCTGGACAAAAAAGCCTTATTTGAAGGTTTTTTTCCAGACAAAAAATACAGAAATCTCTCGTCTCAGGGGGACATGAGGGAGGGAAGCACGTCCATTCGAAAATACTACCGGGTTACTACTGATACAAAGCTTCATGCTAATCGGTGAAGTATCACTTTAAAGGATAAGTCCACCAATTTTCAACCTGCTTTGTATCTTTATTTATTTCGTTACTGTACGTACTTGTCATGTGCATTGGGTTATCAGCACAAGTCCAAGCCTATTCATTTCCACACCCAAATGTAGCATTTTAATCTACATTGTTTGATATCCTTTACCATATGTCTTGGAGTATCGCAATAATATCGTATCGTGAGTTCAGTATCGTGATATGTATCGAATCCTGACATGAGGGTATCGTTACACCCTTAGTATTTTTATTTTGGGAAACTTTTACTTCACTACATTCCAAAGCATAATATCATACTTTTTACTCCATTACAAACATATCATTCATTCCTCGTTATTTTGAATTGAAAAAAATCGATGTCCAATTTTTGAAAAAGCTGACTCTTTTCAGTGAACCTGTTGAAACGGTTCACAAATCGCAATTCCCAAAAGCATTGTGAAGAATCAACATTCCCTACTATCAACTTATCTCACGATGCTTTTGGAAAATGCAGCCCTTGAATGATTCATTTGTTTGTAACTAGTATGTTTGCATAACCTTCCTGTTAAAGCATTTTGTCCCTTGTGACATCTGTACTTTTCATTTTATACTAGTACCTTTTTCTTAAATTATAATTTTAGGTTTTCACAATTTAATATATATATATATATATGATGTATATGCTGATATATATATATCTATCATTTTTATTTTAATGATCATTTTTATGAAGCTTGTGTATATATAAGTTCAGTAATTTCACTTAAATGGCAATGAAGATTACCTATAAATTGTCATTTAAGTGAAATTATTTAATTTAAATATACGAGCTTGATAAAAATTATCATTCTAGAAGAACATTTCAGACTTAGAGGCTTTTGCATCTGAACTCTTCCTATGACTTTTCTTCTTTTTTTTTCATTACATTTGATTTATCAGTAACTTAAATTGATATTTTAGCATATTAAAGTTTAGTATTTTTTTTTGATAGTGTATACAGTACGTTTTGCAAATCAAATCAAATGTTTGCTCACTTGCAGCTCAATACATATCAGTTGTTTCCACTAACCTTTCTTATTGACTAATGCTGGCTAGAAGAAATAATAAACATGGTTCATCGATTACTTCTAGTAGTTAAGGACATTTACATATCAAGTACTTTTACTCAGGAAAATTGAAAACAAGTACTTATACTAAGGACCGGCGGTGAACAAAGTACACTAATCAAATACTGGAGTAAAAGTACAATAACCCTAATAAATTATTACTATATAAATTGCGGTACTCTTTCCTGATCCCAGATATTCACGTTTATATTGGTTAGAAAAAGCCCTCTGGATTCTGCAGACTTTTGACAGCTCCAGGACATTTGTTAAAACTACAGATTGAACGTCCTCATTTTTGTATTCCTGCCCACGGACAGTCAGATTGACATAATCAAAAGTGCATTTTGTGTGTTGGAAGTTTTTTTTAAAAGCCCATCTTGTCAGCTGTGAATTACCCATTTAAGTGAACATATTACTACTACTAATAGGTACTAGTATGCACCTTTTAGGGGTAGATAAGGTAAAAAGTTGTCCTTTTGTACTCCCCAAAAGTCTACATATTTTTCTGTGTTGTACAATTGTAATTCTTTGCACTTGGGTCTTCCTCAGTCGTCTCTTGCTCGTCTCCAGATGGTTCAAAATGCAGCTGCAAGACTGTTGACCAGGGCACAGAAATATGAGCATGTCACCCGTATTTTAGCATCGCTCCATTGGCTCCCGGTCCAATTTATGATCCGGTGGTTTGTTTTGACGATCAAGCTCCTCCTTATCTCAAAGATCTTCTTACTCCACATTCATCTAGCAGATCTTCAGATTCTATTGTATGTCCCTCGCCTTGCACCTTTTATTATCACTTTTAAAAAGAGGCCGAAAACGTATCTCTTCTCCCAGGCGCATTAATCTTATTTAAGTATTGTTTTATTGTCTGTCTGCTGCTTATTTTTTTAATTCTGTTTACTCTGTTGAGCACTTTGGTGTTTAAATGTGCTATATAAATACATTTTACTTACTTACTAGGTGTTTTCAAATTACAAGCGTTTGTCTTGGCAAGCACTATCGATTTAAAGTTGGTGTAACCTGTATTTTTTTTTAACACACACTTCCTTGTGTACAAATAAAACCTGTTCTGAGTATGTGGAAAATCCCCATGCAGATTCCGAGCCCTGTACCGAGACCTCGGCCAGACCATCAGCGCAGCGAGTGACACCGAGGACCTCAGGTGGTGGAGGAACACACACGGGCCCGGCATGAGCATGAACTGGCCACAGCTCGAGGTATAATAGTGCAAAATGATGCTTTGGTTATTATATTTGCTATCTCAGAATACCAGGAGAGACGTTTACCAGATGCAAACTTAAACGCTAACATTTACCTAGAAAAGATATGACATTTACGGACTCAAACAGTGTGGCGTCGTCAACCATAGAGCTGTTTTGGGCCCCGGGCTCCAGTGGTGGTGAATTTCTAATGGGTCGAGTGTGAATGAGCTGTTGTCTTTGCACGGCCCATGAGTGGGTTCTGGAATGTCGGATCCTTCTCCCTAATGGCAAATCCTTCCCAGCCCTCCCGACCAACACAAACACACACACACACACACACACACACACACACACACACACACACACACACACACACACACACACACACACACACACACACACACACACACACACACACACACACACACACACACACACCCAGACACACAGTGGCACTGTCAGCACCTCCATTTGTGCAAATGATGGTTGGACACACATGACGGTCTGTGTATGGATGCATTGTGGAATCTGAATGTGTCTGAATTTTTTAACCCAAAAAAAAAAAACACCTCCCCCCCACCCAGTGAATGTTTAATCGAGCAGTAGATTAAAGTTAAAAACGAAGCTTTTAGTCAAGTTTGCCCAGGTAAGTGACACCTCGGAGGAATCTTCTGGCATCCTCCCTGTTCTGCCAGCACACTGGAGGCCTTTGTGTATCTCTCTCTCTCTCTCTCTCTCTCTCTCTCTCTTTCTCTCTCTCTCTCTCTCTCTCTCTCTCTCTCTCTCTCTCTCTCTCTCTCTCTCTCTCTCTCTCTCTCGGATGATCGTCCAGCATGTGACTCTGAATATAAGTGCTGTTATGTCAGAGTCACATTGTGTGACTGTTCTCTGGAATTTTGTTGTGCTTTAAAGAGGGAGGGTAGGGTGGGTGTATATACAGTACCGGTCAGAAGTTTGGAAACATTGCTATTTTTAATGTTTTTGAAAGAAATCTCTCATGCTCATCTAGCCTGCATTTATTTGATCAAAAAAAAAAAAAAAAAATATATATATATATATATATATATATATTATTACAATGTAAAAAAAAAAAAAATATATATATATATATATATATATATTTTTTTTTTACATTGTAATAAAATATATATATATATATATATATATATATATATATATATATATATATATATCCCCGATCTGATCTATATATATATATATATATATATATATATATATATATATCCACAACAGAGTTTCAGAAGTTGTTGTTTTTATTATTAAAAATGTTGTTGTTACTGCTATTAATATTTTTGGTTACACTTTATTTTAAGGTGTCCCTGTTACAGTGTAGTTATACATTTAAGTACTGAGTAATATTAATTAGGTTAGGATTAGGTTTAGTCACATGTGATTATGTATTTTCACATGTGTGTTTGGTGTTCTAACAGGAGTGGTCACCAGAATCGCACCGATCCATCAGTCGAAAGGAAAGAAACAGTCATTCTGATGACGTTGTCACTCTGACTAATATAGTCTCGGCGGGACACGAACCCCCTCAGACCCCACAGGAAACCACAAGGTACATCTGACCAACACACACTCAAATGCTCTTGCACAAAAGAAAATATTCACAATTTATTTAATTTTTTTTAATGTTTACACCTGGTCACTTCATGTGTGTTTACTGATTGGATGGCTATCCGTTTAGTTAAATCTCTTCCGTTTTTACACTTGACCTCATAAATGTGTCTCTGCAAAACTAATATAAATCCGATCTTCAATTCCCGTGCTATTTTCATGGAACGTGTTTCAACAACCAGCAGTATTTACACTTGTCCGGTTTCATTTGAAATGTGTCTCAAACCACCTCATGAAGTGGTTCGAGTGAGCGGATTTAAATCCGCCTCTAAAACGTTTCGTAGGTCTTTTCACGATCTCATGGTTATATCCCATCAGAGGAAAACACATGAAGTGACCAGGTGTAAACAGGCCAATAGAGGAAGATAAATACCGTACTCCCACTACTATACATATTTGACTGTATTCAGATTAATAATAGCAAATAAGGCATGCACAAAAAAATTGGTGAAACATAAACACTACATTATATTTCCTCAAAATTCACAAAATAATATTTGAAAAAATATTTGTCAACCACCCAAAAATAGGTACACTGAGTTTCATGTTCTGTTACAATAACAAGCCAACTTTTAATTACAGTGTTGTATTTAGAAGTGGAGGATTGTTATTGTTTAGTTTTTTTAATTATCCTGGAAACAGTTCTTCCCTGAGGGCTTCGCTCACTGCTAATTGGTGTAGCTGTTACTAAAAGCAGTGAGTCAGCACATTCAGACAGTGTGTGTGTGTATGTATGTGTATGTATGTGTGTGTGTGTGTGTGTACCTGGTAAAGCCTACGTTGTTGGGACATTTTTTGGTCCCCATGAGAAAAACAGCTTATAAATCATACGAAATGAATCTTTTGAAAATGTGAAAGTGCAGGAAGTATTCTGTGATTGGTAGGAATAGGGGCTAGAATGTACAGTTTGTACTGTATTTCGTTTTTATATTAATCAAGCCTATGAAATGTCCTTATAATGATAGTGAAATATAGTGATATGAAAGTGTCTTTTTTTGTACGTGTGTGTGTGAGAGAGTGTACATGTTTTTCTATCCCGGTGGGGACTTAAACCTAAATACACACAGACTCATGGGAACTCGTGTCACTGTGGGGACCTAAATTGAGGTCCCTGTGGGTACAAAAGCTTATAAATCATACAGAATGAGTTTTTTTGAAAATGCAGAAAGTTTTCTGTGATGGGTAGGGTTAGTGTAACGGGACAGAATATACAGTTTGGACAGTATAAAACCATTTCGTCTATGGAGAGTTCCCACAAAGATAGTGAACCGTGTGTGTGCGAGAGAGAGAGAGAGAGAGAGAGAGAGTGTGTGTTGTGTGTTAGCATGTTAACACGAGATCAGGGAAGGTCAAAAGTATTAGCTAAATTAAGTGCCAGGAAGGAACTGATAAGGTCTGGTTCAGATACTATAGGTGGCTCAAGTTGGTGTGTGTTTGGTGTGTGTGTGTGAGTCTGGTTCAGATACTATAGGTGGCTCAAGTTGGTGTGTGTGTGTGTGAGTCTGGTTCAGATACTATAGATGGCTCATGTTGGTGTGTGTGTGAGTCTGGTTCAGATACTATAGATGGCTCATGTTGGTGTGTGTGTGAGTCTGGTTCAGATACTATAGATGGCTCATGTTGGAGTGTGTTTGGTGTGTGTGAGAGTCTGGTTCAGATACTATAGATGGCTCATGTTGGTGTGTGTGTGAGTCTGGTTCAGATACTATAGATGGCTCATGTTGGAGTGTGTTTGGTGTGTGTGAGAGTCTGGTTCAGATACTATAGATGGCTCATGTTGGAGTGTGTTTGGTGTGTGTGTGAGTCTGGTTCAGATACTATAGATGGCTCATGTTGGTGAGTGTTTGGTGTTGTGTGTGAGTCTGGTTCAGATACTATAGATGGCTCATGTTGGAGTGTGTTTGGTGTGTGTGAGAGTCTGGTTCAGATACTATAGATGGCTCATGTTGGAGTGTGTTTGGTGTGTGTGTGAGTCTGGTTCAGATACTATAGATGGCTCATGTTGGTGAGTGTTTGGTGTTGTGTGTGAGTCTGGTTCAGATACTATAGATGGCATGTTGGTGTGTGTTTGGTGTGAGTCTGGTTCAGATACTATAGGTGGCTCATGTTGGTGTGTGTGTGTGTGTGTGTGTGTGTGTGTGAGTCTGGTTCAGATACTATAGATGGCTCATGTTGGAGTGTGTTTGGTGTGTGTGTGAGTCTGGTTCAGATACTATAGATGGCTCATGTTGATGTGTGTTTGGTGTGTGTGTGAGTCTGGTTCAGATACTATAGATGGCTCATGTTGATGTGTGTTTGGTGTGTGTGTGAGTCTGGTTCAGATACTATAGATGGCTCATGTTGATGTGTGTTTGGTGTTGTGTGTGAGTCTGGTTCAGATACTATAGATGGCTCATGTTGGAGTGTGTGTGAGTCTGGTTCAGATACTATAGATGGCTCATGTTGGAGTGTGTGTGAGCCTCTCTCAGGGCACACAGGGAATGCCTGTTAAAGTGCAGTGTTATACGTGGCCTTCTGCTGCTTATTAGTCTGGTCTCTGTTGACTCTTAAACCCACAGGTGGCATGAGGTGGACTGCTATTACGAGAACCTAAGTGGCTATGCACCGTCAGTGCAACTTTCTTTACAGACCTCCTGTCTCAGAGGACAGACGACAGCTCTGTTCTGAAACCTAGTGAGCAGCCTAGCTAGACCGTATTCCTAGGCATCATGGGTTGTCACAAAAGTGGGCAGCAATATTACGCAGCCTTATATCATGTTAACTGTCAGTGTCCCGACATGCTTTTTAATTGCTTTTTTAAATTGAATTGAATTGTTTCCCCTATCGCATATTTCAGTAATCATCATAAATTAGGTATCTTTTGACATTGTGTTATCTTGAAACCGGTACTTTAAAACCTTTTAGTGGGCTCAATTTTTGTGATATCGACATACTGTATGCCTTTTGAAATAAAAGAAGACACTCAAAAATTATCCAAACGCATTCATCAAATACATTTAATTTCAGATCTATGCTCAAAAAAGGGGGTGACAGTTAACAGGACGATGCTAAGGCGGCAGTGGATACAGAGAAGATAATCCCAAAATGCACAGTGATTAGTTCAGTGCAGAGATTGATTGAAGTCGAGAGAAATTATGAATGTTAGATATGCAATATGTGGATGATCATCATATAGTTGAGCTGTTGAGACAGTGTGTGATGTGAACTCTGCTATTCGTGCCGATGTAGGATGTTCCAGATCATTCATTTTTAAGGTTGCATTTACTGTAGGTTAAATGTCTTCTCAGAAGGCAGCTGCCTATGTAGGCAGTAGATAGAAAGGCAACTCACTAGGTTGTGGAACAGAGCTAACAAGATCTCTAAGACAAGAAACTTTCTAAAATCATCAGTTTCTAATGTTTTGTTGCTATTACGACAAATCAAATTAACTCATTTGATCCCAGTCCGTTGTGAGAGCCAATCATTTGTGATCCTGGACCACAAAACCAGTCGCATGGGTACATTTGTTTGAAATTGAGATTTATACACCGTCTGAAAGCTGAATAAAAAAGCTTTCCATTGATGTGTTTGTTAGGATATGACCATATTTGGCCGAGATACGACTATTTGAAAATCTGGAATCTGAGGGTGCAGAAAAATCGAAACATTGAGAAAATCTCCTTTAAAGTTGTCCATTTATGTTCACGATTGTGCTGCATTCACTCACAAAAATACATGTTTTATATATTTACGGTAGGAAATTTACAAAATATCGATAATTTTGACCCATTCAATATGTAAATATACCCGTGCGACTTGTGACTGGTTTTGTGATCCAGGTCCACATTTGCGAATGTTGTTTCCCAGCTAAAAAATTGTTTAATGTAGTTAGCCTAAATCAAGGTTTTAACAGTTTTTGTAGATTCCTCTGTGAAAATCAGTATGCATCCTCATTCCTCAATTATATTTGAGTAAAAACTGAATGAATGTTCGGGGTTCAACACAGGTTAAGCTCTATCAACAGCATCTATGGAGCAAGACGTTTCACAGAGATAAACTTTGTTGACACTGTTTAGAAAGTATTTTCAAAAAACATTGTTACATGACAGTTTACACACAGAAATATCGCATGTGCGAGCTGAGCGTACAGAGTAAAGCTCAAAGTATACTTCTTTTTTTTTTTAATGCGTTGTATGCATAGCCTTCCATGTGACAATAAGTATGCGTACACATGCCTGGAAAAAACTCATATACACATCTTTATAATCTTTTAGGCTAGAGTTGTACAAATGCAGCTACTTTTAACCTCCTCTCTACCCTCTCATAGCCCACCAATTGCTGTTTCCATCCGAAGTTGCGAATTTAACTTGTGCGCAAATTCAAAATTGGAATATCGCATAAAACATTTGCGAATAAAGCACCGCTTCCATCCAGCGAGCCATTTTCATGCACGTTTTTAGACATTATTCACATCTTGCCATTTCTATCCATGTTTTATTTTTATTTTTATGATATTTTAGGATGGAAACATGGCTATTGTGTGCTGTGTTTGAAATCGCCCCCTATACCCTTAAATACTGTAGGGCACTATTTGAAGGCACCATTTGTAGTGGTGTTTGAAGCCATAGTTGACAATATCAAGTGCACTAATTCAATCCCATAATGCACTGCAATAACAAGTGTGCAACTAATGTACACTCCACGGCTAGAGAATACCCATAATGCACTGTGAGGGTCGTGCTGAATAAATTCCCGCGCTCGCAGCCGAATCATCCATACATCCATTTTCCAAACCACTGGTTCAACGTGGCTACAGCGTAATTTCATACAGGTATAAATTCCTTTTTAACTGATTATTAATTAAGGTTTATACATGCTAGTTTCCATGACAGCGTTCAAGATAAATCTTTTCATTACTACGTTACTACATTAAAAAGTGAAGTATACTTTGGGCTTAAATCTGTCTGCTTGGATACAGTACGCGCTTACTGTAGCCTAGTGCAAAAACCAAAATGTACATGCATTACTGTACATTAATTACTGTAAATGATATTTAGCTTTTGTTCATTTTTTTTGCAAACTGAGGAACACATTGAAATTAGTTTCTGTGATAATCCATGGCATGCCACGGATAAGTTTAATTCCTTCAATAGATTTGAGATTTGTATTAACATTTCAAATGTTTTTAGCTGAACTAACCATCACAGATCAGCTGATTACCCGAGTCAAATCTTCCAGCTTCTATTAAAATGATTCCTCCATGAATGTGTGCAGATTTGTAACTCCTCTGCTGTCCACACAGGGCGGGTAAAGACTACTCCTCGGACTGGTCTGATGACGAGAGCCCCAAAAAATACATCGCAGCCAACGGGGTGGAGGAGGAGGAGAAGGTACTCGGGGTTCGTGTTAGAGCGCTGTATGATTACACAGGGCAGGAGGCTGATGAGCTGAGCTTTAAAGCAGGTATTAATCCCTACTAATGCTTATTAATGACACACACATCAACATACACACACACACACACACATGGAACGGCTGGCTGTGGCTTGTGGATTCATCGATCAAACCCCTTTTCTGTGCTCTTTCAATGTCTCTCTGTTATTTCAAAAGGCATTGCGGAAAGGACCAGATGAAATGGGGTTTGTCAGTGTTAGCATGTGCGCATGTGTGTGATTAAATCGGCACGTTACATGGGTTTATTTGAGACGGCTTCCTCACATTTAGACAAAACCCATGAAACATGAACTAGTGAACTGACACAAAACACAAACGTACTCATTTCCAATACGGCTGTGCTTGAATTTCCACAAAATGGAGGCAGCAAAACAAATCCCTTTTAAACGCTTACGTTAAGTTGAAATGAGTCGTTACGCTGGTAACACTTTACAATAAGGTCCTATATTGGTTAATGCATTAACTAATATTAACTTGCAATAAGCAATACATTTGTACAGTATTTGTTAATCTTTGTTAACGTTAATAAAAATACAACTGATTGAAAATTTTAAATACAACTAATAATTATTTTTTAGCTCACAACTTTGGATTTTAAAAATGTATTAGGTAATTAATACATGAAATAAGATTAGTAAATGCTTTAGAAGTATTTTTCATTGTTAACTAATGTAGTTAAAACCTTGTTGTAAAGTGTTACCATTACGCTTGGGGTTTGTTCACATTGGCATGTTTGGTTGGACTAAACGGACTCTGGTGCGATTGCTCAGTTAGTGCGGTTCATTTGAATAAGTGTGAACGCTGCCATTCTGCAACAAACAAATTTAGTCCTGCTCCGCTAACCGTTCACATTGGCATTTTAACACTGAACCTAAAGATACCGAACCTAAAGGCATATGGATATGCTCACAGCCTGATTGGTCGGCTTTTATAACGTATATTTCGTGACGGAACTTACCGAACATCCAAAACGTTGCTGTGCGCTGGGATAAATGCACTCGTTGTATGTGCGTAGCTACATATGATGCTATTTTTACCAGCTGAGAACTCGTGAAGAGCTTATAAAATATCTAAAGGAGTCAAAACAGCGGCAGGAATCCCTCCGTCACACACACAAACGAAGATCTGCTGCGTGGAGATGCGGTTCTGATGCCTGAATCCAATATCACGACTATGATGAGAAAAAAAACGCTATGCTTGAGCACTCTCTCCTTAGGGTCGCATCTTGTGACATCATGTCCTGTTTTTGGTTCGTTTAGATGTCTTTGGTCCGTGTTGCGTTCATATTTCAGTCGAACCGCACCAGAGTTTGTTTGGATGCGGATCAAGACTCTTCTTTTCAGCGTCTCGGCCCGCTTATTTGGTGTGCACCAGGTTTCGGATGGCAGCGTTCACACTTATTCAAATGATCCGCACTAACAGAGCAATCACACCAGAGTTAGTTTTAATCCAACCAAACATGCCAAGTGTGAACACACCCTAAATGTATCATTTTCTTTTTTGGTCCGGACCAAGAGAACCAAGTGTGAACAGCCTAAAAGATGGTAACAACACCAGGGGAATGTTTGTTTCCATTGGAAAAAGGCACTTATTTCCCCCCAAATTTTTTTTTAACATTCCCTAGTTTTTCTACAGTTTCAAAGTTCACATCAGATGCTGATCTATGGACTTTCCTAATAAATCAATAGTGTGAGCTGCTGATCCCTGCATGTCGTGAATAATTCACAGGCTTCCCAAAAGTCACTAAATGGCATCAATCCTCCCCTCTGATTGGCTGAAGGCCATTTAGATCCAGCTTAGGAGACAGGACTGACTCTAATGCTAAGTTTCTTTGGTCTTCTGGTTAGATTAGCAGGATTCTGCGCCGCAGGAAGCTTTAAAGCAGACACATTAGTAATGTAGAATGAGGTTAAATCAAATCTTCACAGCACAAGGATAATGAAACAATCACATTTGGTTTTGTTTGCTAAAAGAGCAGGATCTACTTTGACATTTTTTTTAATCTGCATGCGTGTGTTAAATAGCATATAGAGCTTATTAGACTCAGTCTGGTCATTTATTAGCCCTGTTACTCTAGAATCTGCCAGAATTCATTATACCAGACTGAAGCTCTTGCACTATATGCAATAACAGACATGCCAAGAGTGACACCTGCTGGATGTGTTTTTTTTTTTTTTTTTTTTTTTTTTTTTTACTCAAGTAAAGCAGATTTAAAGGTGAGAATTTTTTTTGTTAAAATAAATTCTCTTAACTCAGTTTATTGTTCATTTACTGCTATTAGTATGCCATTCATTGGTTTATCTCCCCCAAAAGTGTAAAAATGTAGTCTCCCAGGCACCATCAAAACATTGAGAGCGGTCCACTCAGATCTGTCAATCACTTTCCAGCTCAGCCTATAGTTTGAGTTTGGGGCGTGGCTACTGTAGCAGGCTGATAGTTTGGGGGAGTGGCTACTGTAGCAGAGAGTTTGGGGGCATGGCTGCTGTAGCAGGATGAGAGTTTGGGGTGTGGCTACTGTAGCAGGATGAGAATTTGGGGCATGGCTTGTAGCAGGATGAGAATTTGGGGCGTGGCTACTGTAGCAGAGAGAGTTTGGGGGCGTGGCTACTGTAGCAGAGAGTTTGGGAGCATGGCTACTGTAGCAGAGAGTTTGGGGCGTGGCTACTGTAGCAGAGAGAGTTTGGGGCGTGGCCACTGTAGCAGAGAGTTTGGGGCGTGGCTACTGTAGCAGAGAGAGTTTGGGGGGCGTGGCTACTGTAGCAGAGAGAATTTGGGGCGTGGCTACTGTAGCAGAGAGAGTTTGGGGTGTGGCTACTGTAGCAGGATGAGAATTTGGGGCATGGCTTGTAGCAGGATGAGAGTTTGGGGCGTGGCTACTGTAGCAGAGAGAGTTTGGGGGCGTGGCTACTGTAGCAGGGAGAATTTGGGGCGTGGCTACTGTAGCAGAGAGAATTTGGGGCGTGGCTACTGTAGCAGGATGAGAATTTGGGGCGTGGCTTGTAGCAGGATGAGAGTTTAGGGCGTGGCCACTGTAGCAGAGAGAGTTTGGGGGCGTGGCTACTGTAGCAGAGAGTTTGTGGGCATGGCTACTGTAGCAGAGAGAATTTGGGGCGTGGCTACTGTAGCAGAGAGAATTTGGGGCGTGGCTACTGTAGCAGGATGAGAGTTTGGGGCGTGGCCACTATAGCTGAGAGTTTGGGGCGTGGCTACTGTAGCAGCGAGAGTTTGGGGGCGTGGCTACTGTAGCAGAGAGTTTGGGGCATGGCTACTGTAGTAGGATGAGAGTTTGGGGCGTGGCTACTTTAGCAGAGAGAGTTTGGGGCGTGGCTACTATAACAGGATGAGAGTTTGGGGCATGGCTACTTTAGCAGAGAGAGTTTGGGGCGTGGCTACTGTAGCAGAGAGAGTTTGGGGCGTGGCCACTGTAGCAGAGAGTTTGGGGCGTGGCTACTGTAGCAGAGAGAGTTTGGGGGGCGTGGCTACTGTAGCAGAGAGAATTTGGGGCGTGGCTACTGTAGCAGAGAGAGTTTGGGGTGTGGCTACTGTAGCAGGATGAGAATTTGGGGCATGGCTTGTAGCAGGATGAGAGTTTGGGGCGTGGCTACTGTAGCAGAGAGAGTTTGGGGGCGTGGCTACTGTAGCAGGGAGAATTTGGGGCGTGGCTACTGTAGCAGAGAGAATTTGGGGCGTGGCTACTGTAGCAGGATGAGAATTTGGGGCGTGGCTTGTAGCAGGATGAGAGTTTAGGGCGTGGCCACTAGCAGAGAGAGTTTGGGGGCGTGGCTACTGTAGCAGAGAGTTTGTGGGCATGGCTACTGTAGCAGAGAGAATTTGGGGCGTGGCTACTGTAGCAGAGAGAATTTGGGGCGTGGCTACTGTAGCAGGATGAGAATTTGGGGCGTGGCTTGTAGCAGGATGAGAGTTTGGGGCGTGGCCACTATAGCTGAGAGTTTGGGGCGTGGCTACTGTAGCAGCGAGAGTTTGGGGCGTGGCTACTGTAGCAGAGAGTTTGGGGCATGGCTACTGTAGTAGGATGAGAGTTTGGGGCGTGGCTACTTTAGCAGAGAGAGCTTGGGCATGGCTACTTTAGCAGAGAGAGTTTGGGGCGTGGCTACTATAACAGGATGAGAGTTTGGGGCATGGCTACTTTAGCAGAGAGAGTTTGGGGCGTGGCTACTTTAGCAGAGAGAGTTTGGGGCGTGGCTACTATAACAGGATGAGAGTTTGGGGCATGGCTACTTTAGCAGAGAGAGTTTGGGGCGTGGCTACTTTAGCAGAGAGAGTTTGGGGCGTGGCTACTATAACAGGATGAGAGTTTGGGGCATGGCTACTTTAGCAGAGAGAGTTTGGGGCGTGGCTACTTTAGCAGAGAGAGTTTGGGGCGTGGCTACTATAACAGGATGAGAGTTTGGGGCATGGCTACTTTAGCAGAGAGAGTTTGGGGCGTGGCTACTTTAGCAGAGAGAGTTTGGGGCGTGGCTACTATAACAGGATGAGAGTTTGGGGCATGGCTACTTTAGCAGAGAGAGTTTGGGGCGTGGCTACTTTAGCAGGATGAGAGTTTGGGGCGTGGCTACTTTAGCAGAGAGAGTTTGGGGCGTGGCTACTGTAGCTGAAAGAGCTTGGGGGCGTGGCATGGAAGGCGTGACACATAAGCGGCATTTTCAAGGTTGTTTGAAAATATGCTTTATTTTTGTAATTCCGCAAGGTGTCATTGGTGTCGCAAAACTACATGCTTCACCTTTAAAGGTATACTTTAGTATTTTTGTTTATTATTATTGCACTGACCAACATGACAGTAACCTTAGACTTAACTGACACTGAGTGTTAGATGTAGCAAAAGAAAACACTTTCAGTTACCCATGCCATTGTAGAAATGTCTTCATCTAATGTAAGAGTATATCATTCTAAACAGAAGTACCATTTCTCATCTGTGAAACTTTTTAAATGAAGGAAAAAATGAGTAGAACTGTTATGTTCCTGCAAAAACATAAAATGGCTCCTCCATAAACCTTCATAAAGGAAAAGTTTTTTGAGGAAGTTGAAGTTCATGGAGTACACACTAGAATATTTCAGACACATGTACTTTTAATATTTTAATGGACAAATTGAGCCTGAAGCCCGGTTTCATGCTTGACGTGTCCGCACAGGCACAAGGGTGTGCAAACCACAAGTGAGATCATTGCATCGCTTGCGAAACTCTGTGTTGACTCTGCAAGACTTCACTTCACTCAGTCCTGCACAGCCCAGGGTGGAGCCATTCGCTTGAAGGAATATTCTGTCCAGTCCAGTAGCAATAAACCAGTAATTATTCTCGTGGCTGTAAACCCATAAATGTTCAATGTTAATTCCCCGATTCCATGTTTTGTGTAAAGAAAAAAGATAAAGAAAAATACAATACAAATACCGAAAGTTAATTCAAAACTCATCATTTGATCAAAAACTGTCAAATATGAATACAATTTAAAGAATTGTTTTCTATGGAGACTCTAAAGGGACAATGTAAAGAAAAGAAAAAAATGAGATGGGAGGAAAAATAATAAATAGATGCTTTTGCGTTGCAAAGAACACAAAACATTTGTGACAGAACGCGAAAAACATTGATTTATTATTTTTCCTCCCGTCTCATATTTGTTTTCCGTCACCATGTCCAACTGGGGCTCTGTAGTTTCCTATTTGAATATATTTGAAATGTAATTCATTTCTATGATGCAAATTTTCAGCATCATTACTCCAGTCTTCAGTGTCACAGTTTTTGCTGCTTCATATTTTTGTGGAAACAGTGATGCATTTTATCTGTTGATAAATCTGTTGTTAAATTATAAATGCCTCCTGATCAATTTAATGCTTACTTTCCGGATAAAGGTATTGATTTAAATAGTTAAATAGTTCAATATCAACTGATTGCGATTATTCTGTAATATTGGACGATATGGAACAGAGATATAGTGTGGAAAATAAAGTCAGCTGGTTATAGTCATGAAATAAACCTCTTCGGGGTTGTTATGACCGGCTGACTTTACTTTATACCTTATATCGGTCACATGGAAGAGTAAAGGCCCGTTCACACCAAGGACGATAATGATCAAATTTAAACAAATATTCTAAATGTAAAAGAATAGCAGAGTCCACACCTCAACTATAACGATAACAGCACTGAGAAACGATCACTTTCTAGCCGATGAACGATAAAATCATTAAATCAAGATGGATTCTGATTGGCTGTCAAAGAGCCGGAGCATTTAAAGCGTCAGAATTAACAGATATCGTCGGCTGGTGTGAACGCTGATATAGTTGTGAACGTGCCTGAAGGAGTGGTGTTATGAGCTGTGTGTGTGTGTGTACACAGGTGAAGAGTTAATGAAGCTGGGTGAGGAGGACGAGCAGGGCTGGTGTAAAGGACAGCTGTCCAGCGGAGAGACGGGTCTCTATCCTGCTAACTACGTCCAAAACCTCTCGTCCTGAGAGCCCGTCTGCCCCGGGACACACACACACACCCCCTTACCTGAGGCGGTCGAGAGGTCGAGTCACACCGAACCACGATGCAGCGAATGCCACGACACGACCAGAAGATTAGAGAGGAGCGAGTTCAGTGTTTGAGTTTTGATTTTTGCTGACACACTAGAGGACTTTAGGAATAGTTAGTCCCCCTTCGTCCTCGGGCTTAATGAGAGATCAGTGCCTTTATTGTACAATGCCAGAGACATTCACAGCACTGCGATTAAAGCAGAACCGGCTGAATGGACACGTTTACTGACTGGAGGAAAATCTGCCACCGTTTTCTTCACGTGTGAATCGCCACTGTCGGACCGTTTTGGAAGATCTACCACCTTTCATCATCGCGGTCCTCTTATTATTTTAGTATTTCACATGTCAGATATGTATCAGAATCATTTCAAGTATTCGATCAAATCTTCACCGACGTTCTTTACGTTCAGGTTCGTGAGAAGCGTGTTTAGTGTGTGGATATATTTTGTATGATACGTTTAGATTGTTATAGTTAAACTGAGCATTTCTTTGCCTGTAGTTCAGAAGTGAAGGATTCTTCATTGCATATTTACGTTTTCACAAAGATATATATGGATTTATAATATACAAAGTATCACTGGGCGGATGCTCTTAGAATCTTGATCCTGGAGATTCTGAAATCTAGTCAGTGGGATCGTTTAACTTTTTTAATTCATCTTTTTTTTGTTTTTATTTGGAGCGCAAGAATGTTTCTGTTGTTAAATGATATAAAGTATCAGAGAGGGCGAAACCTCCAGGCTTCTTGTGGTCTTGTGTGTGTTTGTTTGTGTGTGTGTGTGTGAGCGGTCATGAGAAGTATGCCCATTCCCACACACTCTGCCTCCAATAAACATGGTTTTACATCAAACTACTGTAACAGCCAATACTAATCAATGTAAAAAATATCAAATAAACGTGAGATTCTGATCTTTGTATAGTGGCTATGATGCTTCTTAAACATTAAGTGAAGTTTTACATTATTGTTTCAAATTAACTTGGTTAATAGTTCACCCAAAAATGGAAATTCCCTGATTATTTTCTCACCCCAAGGCATTTCAAGATGGATTATGAGTATGACTTTGTTTTCTCAGCCAAAGAGAAATTAAGGTTTTAAAGAAAAACAGTTACAATGTTTTTTTTCCATCCAGTGCAAGTGAATGGTGCTCAACTTAGACGGTCCAAAATCCATAACTTCAAAAGGCTCCACACAACCCCAGCTCATTCATTCATTCATTCATTCATTCATTCATTCATTCATTCATTCATTCATTCATTCATTCATTCATTCATTCATTCATTCATTCATTCATTCATTCATTCATTCATTCATTCATTCATTCATTCATTCATTCATTCAGTCAGTCAGTCAGTCAGTCAGTCAGTCAGTCAGTCAGTCAGTCAGTCAGTCAGTCAGTCAGTCAGTCAGTCAGTCAGTCAGTCAGTCAGTCAGTCAGTCAGTCAGTCAGTCAGTCAGTTGTGAATGTGCTTTGAAGAGCTGAGCATTTGGAGTTAAAAAGTTTGTGTGTGTATAATATATATATGTGTATGTGTATATATTATTCATATTCCTGAAAATGACTGATCGTTTCGCTATCGAAGAGCCTTACTCATCGGCTGGGGTCGTGTGGAGACCTTTGAAGTTCCCTAAATGTAGATTTTGTATCATAAAAAATAGACTATGCATCATTCACTTGCATTCAATGGAGAAAAATCCTGGAATGTTTTCCATGAAAGTGTGATTTCTCTTCGGCTGAGGAAATAAAGTCATAATGCATCTTGGATGGCCTTGAGGAGAGAATCATCAGGAAATCTTCATTTCTGGGTGAACTATTCCTTCAAGTCTTACATTTAAAGAGTTGTTTCTAGGAGTTTTGTGGTTAGTTTAAACAATGCTCCAGTATGTAAAAGAACACGCCTCATTTGTTACGTTTAGTTCCTTATAATATTTAAATGAGTTTTCAGCTGCGGTTAACATACTTTCCTTGTTATTAACACACTGTATGAGTTAACAAATAGTTGTGAAATTTCAAGCAGGCTCCTGCAGTGTTACTGCATCTAGTACAATTTTACCTTTTGTGCTTTACTTTTGTTTTTTGTTAAAAAAAAAAAAAAATTATTATTATACATGCTGTTTTTATGACCATGTTAATTGAGAGTCTACTCCACTTCATGACATATTTTTTACTGGAAGCGTAAATGATACACACAAAAAAAGCACTTTAGTACCCCAAATCTTTAAATAGGCATAGACATTTTAACCTAAGATATATAAAAATAGACAAAGAATAACAGATGTATTATTAAATGTACTGTAATTCTGGAAATGATTAGAGATTAGCATGACTGTGCACATTCAGGAAGGCAGTCTGTTCACTGAAAGATGCGGGTCATAAGAGTAAAAAGCAACATCAGAACATATGAATATAATGCTTGTGAGCCAGTTAAACTGTGTTTGAGCTCAACTAGGCTGTGTTTCCCTGAAGCATTGTGAACCTAAAGGCTGGAATACACTACATGACTTTTGACCCTCGAGTTGTGGACGTTGGTTTCCTCAAAGGTGCTCTAAGCGATATCACGCGTTTTTTAGGCCGAAACATTTTTTGTCACATACAGCAAACATCTCCTCACTATCCGCTAGCTGCCTGTCCCCTGAACACACTGTAAAAAAGTGCGGTCTCTGTAGACAGCCCAGGCTCCACAAACGGCAACACAAACAAACTGGCCCAGCCTGGACCACGAAACATAACAAACAGTGTTCCAGCCAACAGCTGACAAGAATGATTTGGGGGTGGGGGGGGTTAGTGTGCATGCACATGAAGGGGGGTGTGGAGGAGAGAGAAGCATGAAGAGGTAAGTTAGCTAGAGGAGAGATGTCCTAGACAACGACTGACGTTAGAATTATATTCTCTTGAATTTTGATATGGCCGACACACGACCAAAGAGACGACGTTCTGATGAACAAATGGCAAAGAAGAGGGAAAAGGAACGCGCGAAGTCCCGAATTTACAACGGAAAAGTTTCCATTTCTGTTTCAGGAAGCACGGAAGTGAGGGGGAGGGTCGAGCTAGCCTCCGTTTGACAATACTTCGAATGTCAACAAGAAGTGATGTCACCCAACATCGCTTAGAGCACCTTTAAGTCAGGGCCAGTCTGTAGATTTTGGCCAGTCACAGCGTACGATGGGCACAGACTCAGACTTTCCTTCAGGTTATTAATCTGTCAGTTGTAGAACATCAAACATTTTAGAACATGTTTTCATCATGCTTCTCCTAGTAACAATACGCATGTTTCTGTGTGAGTTTGTTGTTTGATTCTGAACGTCTGATATGGCGTTATTTTTTAGTCAAAAGTTATGAGCGTGTAAGACATTATTTCACACGCGCAAAAATGAACCTTCAGCTGGCATGATAAAAGTACTCGCGCACAAATTCAACAACCGAGAGGTGTACAGGTAGCTGCGAGCAAGCGCCTGGCATACGCTCATAGGTTAACTCTGCTTGTACAGTGGAATCCTGCTCGCGCGCAGCGGGCTTCTGCTCGCGGAGTGCTGTTTTGCTCGCGCAGTGGATTTCTGCTCCCTCGAGTCTACATGACTTTTGACAATTTGGGGGCGGAAACCAAGGAGGGCACTGACCCTCTTATGATTGGTAATGAGAGCTGTCAAGCAAGGTACCGCTGAACCATACGTCATAGCAGTGTGAGGACGACAGCGCCAGCCTGACAGTCTGATGCCGGAAGTGGGCGGGGTCAAAGTCCGATGCCGGAAGTGGACGGAGTTCATGTTTAACACGGTAGAACAAGGAAAAGAAGAAGAGAAGAAGCTAAAAATAAGTTATATCTTTGTTGGATACAACATACTTAACGTTACGCTTATACAAAACGGCTCTAAGTATTTTGTAAGTTAATATTCAACAATACTATTGATCTGTCATTGACACCATTATATGAGAACTGAACTGAGCTGGATGATAACATCACAGTTTTCTCCAGAATGGCTAACGTAACGTTATATAGATTAATTAACTGAATGAATAACTTTTTTACAACAGAAATGAATCAACACTGAACCTACTTAAGCTGGATTATGACACTATTTTGTTCTAGATCTGCCGAGACAAACTTTGTTGCATTATTTCCCTATCCGTGTAAAGCTGCTTTGAAACAATCTGTATTGTAAAAAGTGCTATATAAATAAGGGTGACTTGACTTAATAAATGTGACTAAGTGAGAATTGTGACGATGGCACTTGATTATGTATTATTATTTTACAGCTGGATTGTATCACTTTGTTAGGTTACATATTTATGGTTTGTGGTTTAATTTGTTGTTAAGCGTTGTATTTTATAGAATTTGTTAAATTTTCTGACCATGAGAATTGCATTAATTGTATTTTATTTCACCTACAGAACCACATAATTCAGAGAGGTTCAGCGCTAAAAGCTTTGGAGCAATGCATAACATGCTGCAGAAATGTTCACTGCCCTTTTTTGTGATAGTAGTATTTTTAAACAGACAAAACGGGACAAATTGAATAATCACATTAAAATCCACTTTAAAAAGGCTGTTGTTCATGGAGGTATGAACATCTGGAGTTATTTTTTAATATACAGTGGCAATAGATATTATTTTACATTTATCCATTTGGCAGACGCTTTTATCCAAAACGACTTGCTTTGCATTTCAAGGTACACATATTTAATAGTAGTCCCTTTGGAATTAGATGGTTTTCTGCATGATTTAGACAAAATATTAAATTATCTTCATTAACGTCTAAAGGTTACACAAACAATCCACACTGAAACTTAAGCTAACAAAACACAAACAATGATATATTTCTGTGTTTATATTTTGTTATAATATTTTATATCTGTGAATGCATCCCATTAAACATGCAAACACATAGGATAAGTTTGAGTAAGGTTGGAATTAAAGGAGATGAAAGGCGCCTCAGGATTAACTCCATTTGTATGGAGTTTTGATTTATTTGATTTATTTTTCACTTGAGAATTATTGTTAAATGTGTGCCTGCATAACTTTTATAAGATTTATTTTCTTTGGTTTGATTTGATTTTTTATAACTTATTTATTATTTAGTTCGATTTTGTATTTTTATTTAATTACTATTATTTATTTGGAGCAATTAAATCAAATGTTCAAACGCTCAACCTTTGTTTTCATATCATTATTTTGTTTTAAGCTTTGTTCAATTTATATTGTTAATCATTTGACTCAACAAATGGATAAAGTATCATTTTAACTTTTAAAAAACTATTAACATTTGTTAATAGTAGTATATTGTATTTTGTTAATAGGACAAAACATAATTCTTGTATTTTATCATATTTGAGATATTACATTTTCAATTAAATCATTTAGATGCCTTCCTGCGCCCACTTCTGGCATCTGACTTTGACCCCGCCCACTTCCGGCATCAGACTGTCAGGCTGGCGCTGTCGTCCTCACGGCGCTGATCCACTTGTCCGACACGACTGTCGCGTGGTGTCGCGACGCCTCCCCACATTGGTACGTTGATGGGGGTTTACCGCTATGGGCGTGGTTTTGACCCAGCGGGAAATGTAGCGTATCAGAACAGAGGACCTGCGAGAGACTTCCCTCCGTCTCCATATGCTCTACTTCTATTGGATAGACGCGTCGCGTCTGACGGAATTCATTTGCATAAAGATGGGCATCGGCCAGCTTTTTGACGCGCAGCATTTTTTCAAATGAAGCGCCGCCTTCCCGGAATGCTTTGCGGGCGCGACAAAGTCGCTTGACGTCACCCATAGGAATATAGTGGAGCGCGGCGCGACAGAAGTGTCGCACGGACAAGTGGATCAGCGCCGTCACACTGCTATGACGTATGGTTCAGCGGTACCTTGCTTGACAGCTCTCATTACCAATCATAAGAGGGTCAGTGCCCTCCTTGGTTTCCGCCCCCAAATTGTCAAAAGTCATGTAGACTCGAGGGAGCAGAAATCCACTGCGCGAGCAAAACAGCACTCCGCGAGCAGAAGCCCGCTGCGCGCGAGCAGGATTCCACTGTACAAGCAGAGTTAACCTATGAGCGTATGCCAGGCGCTCGCTCGCAGCTACCTGTACACCTCTCGGTTGTTGAATTTGTGCGCGAGTACTTTTATCATGCCAGCTGAAGGTTCATTTTTGCGCGTGTGAAATAACATAATGTGCTCGTGAGCATGTCTTACACGCTCATAACTTTTGACTAAAAAATAACGCCATAGGGTCTGAGCTCGACTGATGGAACAGAAAAAAACCCGAATGAACGGGAGAAGATTTACACGTGAAAGAAGGCGGAGCCTGATTTTGTTCTAAATGATTTCGCAGCAGTTCATTCTTCGATTTCGACTTAAGTATACCGGGTCTTTAGTTTATGCTGCCCAGTTTTTCTCCGTAACCATTTACAAAGTCAGAAAATGTATAATGCCAAGTGTCTTAAAATCTGTTCAGAATTCAAAAGTTGTGTAGCGTGTTCCATTGGCACCGATGCTCTCTACGATCTACTCAGGTTTGCAATGCTTTTGGGAAATACAGCCCTGCACTAGAAAGAATGTGTTAAAAATAACACAACCTGTGTTACAGTTTTTCTCAGTCGCTTTGGTGCATTTCTCACATCACTATTTGCATTTGCACAACAGTTAATGCAGTTCTCAAAACAATTAGTACAAACTGCAAAACCTAGTTGATAACCTGCAAAAGTGTGTCACTTGCTCAAAATGGAGAGCTCATTCCTCAAAAGCAAGTTTTCATGTCAATGAAAGTGTCAGTGTCATCAAGATGAAAAGTCCTGACACCATTGTTTATGAACAAGATAATCAAATGGCTTTGTCACGTTTTCATTATGACAGTTTACTCTGTAAATGTTTTCCAATGCAAAAAAGTCAGATCTCGGTGACACTACCTGAACATGCTCAAGACAGCACTATATACTATTTGCACAGCCATTTGAAAAATACAGTAAAGTTACACATTACTGTATTTAGTGAGGTAACTGAGTACAAGACACTGAATATCTGTGTTTCACATTTTTACTGCATATGCTCTTTGCAATTCTAATTTGTTCACAGCATTGTGCAAAAGAAAAAATACACCCTTATTTACAACAAACATAAACTCCCTTTGGGTAGAGCTGTGCACAACTGTACACAATATTGCAGTACACATTGGAACTGAACAAACAACATACATAGTACTGTAATCATTCATGCACATCCAGACGTTCATCATCAGTGAAAGCTGAGATTCACCTGAGAGAAACTGTTCAATTTAGGAGACATTTTCAAAAAAAAAAAAAAAGATTTTAATTAAAAAATGTGTAAAATTTGCTTGACAGATTTTGACAACTAGTTCAACATTTTTGTATGTAATAATGACTCAAGCAATGAAATGAGGACTATTAGTTTTATATGGAGTGACTATTCAGCATTCACAAGTATAGTTAGGGTGAATTGCCCTAATGTGGGACATTTTTTGCACTTCAGACTTCTGTGACATATTGTGATGTGTAACCAAAACATTAAATCCACACCCAATACCATTTTAAAAAAAACAGGATGTATCCTAATCAAATCAAAAGAGAAAATTCAGATAACCCATTCATAAGATAAATAACAGACATATTAGTGCTCTTATTGCAAGTCGTCTGAGAAAATCTGCAGCTTCCTTGTTGTCCATACATGGGACAGAACGTGTCCCCAATGTGGGACACTGAAAAATCTATGATAAAACACCAAAAAATCACATTGATACATGTAGAATAGTAAAATCTTTTATTTTAGATTCACTGGAGAGTAGATTTAGGGACATTTCATGCCCTGGCCAACAGTCTCAGCTGAGGGACCCCACCATCCTCAACAATCTGCCTATACTCCTCTATGGCTCTTTTCATCCTGTCCTGCCTCCACTGATTAAGTTTCTTTCTCTTATCCTTTACCTGTTTCTAAAATACATTTCATTGAATTAATCAGATGCATAAAATAAAGTGGAAAGGCTTTGGTTTTCTATTGCATTTTTAAATTCAGAGCTATTTTTCATTTTAAGTCAACTATACCTTTTACACATACATGACACACACACACACACACACACACAGAGAGAGAGAGAGAGAGAGAGAGAGAGACACACACGTATGTAGACATGCACACGCACACATACACACAAAAAAGAGCCTTCAAACTGCCCTCCAAGAGAAAAAAATTCACATCACTGTAAAAATCTGCATTAACAGTATTGTGATATTGCATTACAAGACTAAAACCATGTAAATAGTCATGTTTGTCCCACAAACCATGCCCCACCACACATTTTTGACTCATTTAGGCTGATCATGCTGTTCCGGATTTGGAAACCACATTTACTAATGTGGGACACTAAGAAATTTGATAAAAATATAAAATATATAGTTTATACACAAAAAGTTAGACTATTTTTTGATGGACAAACATTTCACAAGCATATTAGGCTAAAAAGTAGCAGGATTGCATTGTTTAAAATGTATTTAACTCCTTAATATCAAACTTGTTAAAACTCATGTCAATGGCCTTCGGATGGTCTTCACACAAGGTGCCTCCTGTTTGATGATTGCTCCACCCTCAAATATGATTGGACATTTGATAGGTCATGCGATTTTGATCACATGACACCACAGCTTTGTCTAACCCATAGTTTCACTGTCATTCATGTATTTATGGGGGACCTACAAACACTAGACCTTAGGTGTCCCACATTAGGAAGTGTCCCACATTAGGGCAATTCACCCTAATTTTGACTGACATGGCATAAGCAAATGATAATGTTATAAAACAGCAGAGAGTTGTATGAAAGCAATTGATGCATGTCCAAAAGCATTTGCAGTTTGTTGGAAGGAATGAGAAACTGCTACTATGATGTGCACAAATGACTAAATGTTATGGAGGTTGAACTAACTGTTGTGCAAATGTAAATAGTGATGTGAGAAATGCACCAAAGCGACTGAGAAAAACTGTAAATATACTAGAATATTGCTAGCATCACCGGCGTGACTCGGCGCGAATCATCAAAAGGTGGTTTTCACGAACAGTTTTGATGTGAGGGGTAGTCGATCGATAACGAAGTGATATGTTATAAATGTTTTATTTTCAACAATAGAAGTAAAAACAAAATAGTTGCTGTCATTCACAGACTATTAGAACTGACTGGAACTGGATTCTGTTCACTCAAAGTCACCAGACCTTATCGGTTCAACTAGGTCATTTAAATAACGGTCGCGTTAAAAAAAAAAAACACACATTAAAGGGATAGTTCACCCAAAAATGAAAATTCTGTCATCATTTACTCACCCTCAAGTTGTTCCAAACCTGTATGAGTTTCTTTGTTCTGCTGAACACAAAGGAAGATATTTGGAAGAATGTTTGTAACCAAACAGATCTCGGTTCCCATTGACTACCATAGTATATATTTTTTCCTACTATGGAAGTCAATGGGGACCGAGATCTGTTTGATTCTGTCAATCTTCCAAATATCTTCCTTTGTGTTCAGCAGAACAAAGAAACTCATACAGGTTTGGAACAACTTGAGGGTGAGTACATGATGACAGAATTTTCATTTTTGGGTGAACTATCCCTTTAAGTGTGTAAGCACATCAGTCTACTCATATTGTGTTAAATGCTTTGAATGAATTCCCAAGTTGTGTTAATTTTTTTTTTTGTTAATATTGACACAAAATGTGTAAATTGTGTAATTTTTCTACACATTCCTTCTAAGAGTGTAACAGGTAGCATTGGTAGGTTTAGGATTAGTTGTGGGGGAGGGGTTAGGATTAGGCAATCAGGTACTGACTTCAACTAGGGGGGTAATAATTTGGCAGGGGGGTCGGAAACACCTGTCCAAACTCAACCTACAACCAGTGTGGGACAAAGAGAGATGACTCAAAATAATACATTATAATCTCCAGGAAGATTTCTGGAGGAGCTGAAAACACACGTCAGGTGACGACTTGCTGAAACATGTTCAACATGCTCGTGTGAGAGTGATTCTGAGAACTGAATTTACAGCCATCTTGTACAATATCTTAATCTGAGAATTGCTGCAGATGGAAGAACATAGTTATTATAATAGATGCAAGCATTTCTATACTCTTCATGGAACCATCAATGCCAATAAAAAGCCTTTATTATGAAAAGTGCATGGCTCAAAATGTGCTCTTACAATCTGTTAAATGATCACTCTCTACACCATACATTATTCAATCATACATCATCATCAAAGTCCTTTTATTCATTTGTCACATAACTAGATTCTTTTCACAAAATCAGTAAACACAAGAACAGTGTCGTATGATTAATGCGTTCTGTAAAAACTGCGCGATGCTTCCCAAGGGTGAATGAAAAGTTGCTAATAAGACACATTATTCAATAGATTTCATTTTCTGCAATATAATCATATTTTAATATGTAAAACATAATATTACCTAATCGTTTCATTTAACTAGAATGCACCAAAAAATTAATTCAAGAAGATTTAATTTAATTCAGTTCATTTAAAAAAATAAATTCACATTATTAATCCCAAAGCTCTCTCCCTTTATAATACAACCGCTTCCAGGAAAAGTCGGAAACTGAGAAAGTGTGACGATGTTCAAAGCTCTCTGAGTTTCCTCTCCACGAGGTCAGCGGTGAGGTTCTGTCTGCAGTCTCGGAGAGCTCGGATGAGCTCCTCCACCCTGGCGTTCTCTTTCCGGATCTTCATCCACACTCGGATGAGTTCCTGGACCTGTTCCACAAGATCACGGCTGTGTTTCTCCTGGATTCCTTCCAGCTGAGTGGGTTGAAGTCCCAGCTTTCTTCCAACTTGAAGCCACTTTCTGCCCAGGTGTTCAACTATCACTTCGGTTGCAGTGTTTATTTTTTCTAAAAAGAGACACAGAAACCATCTCAACATATAATGCAATGCAATTCAGTGATGATTGACAGATGTATAAATAAATGTTCAATAAAAGCCTGACAGATCACGTTTGATATGATTGATGCGTTCGGCCTAAGCTTTTCCGGGTTAGTACGTCTACCTTGGGTTGTTTCGGCAAGTGTATAGTGTATATATATATATATATGATATGGGTCACCTTTAAAAGAAGTTGATATTAAAAAATAGCAGATATAGCAAACAAATTGGAAATTAGGCATCAAGACCTGCAGTGTGAATGTAGCCGAATATTTACTTTAATACAAATCATTCATTTCACAGCAAAATAACATGAAGAACCATGACCTGAAGGGCCACATTTTTAGTATGACACTTAACGGCTTTTACTTGCAAAAAATGTATGAAGTGTCAGTCAGGCGACAGAAGGCATGTAGTAGTTTCTGTGCATCAGGTTTTTCAGCAAAGTTTGGATCCTGTTGATCATTTAGAAGCTTCATGTAGGCTTTACAGTAGGCTTTATAAGGTTAATGACCGTAAATTGTATTATATATTTAACAGCATTAAACCTGTTCATTATATTGGCCATAGAAAAACTCAACTTAAAATGTAATAATCGGCATCAGCCCGATATGAAATAATTATGCCGAAACGCCTTGCCGATAACATAACGTATTATATACCGTGATAAACAAATAACTAAGTTGCTTCTGTATTTCAATAAAAGCAGTAATTAATGTTATAAAATCACGAGTCTGGTGTTATTTAATGGTCAGAAGCTATGGCTTGCATGATAAATAAAAATCACAAACGACACTTGTAACTTAAATAATTTTATATATACAATTTAGTAATCTGTGTTAAACAATACACAACAACATACAAAAATAGACAATTATATCTGTGTACAGGTATGTAATTTACAAATGCAAGGGAATGTGAATAGGTATGCTAAATAAATATGAGTATAAATAGTGTTGTGTATTGCACAAGTGAAGGCGTTTAGCGGTTCGTGAGGTAGATGGCCTGGGGAAAGAAATAAGATTTGAAAAATATTGGCAAAAATACACTATCGTGCATCCCCACTTTCAACCAACATCCCCAATCCTCCCATAATACTGAAAATATGAGCAATTACAAGAAATGAAATAGAAGAATGGAACTGTCAAAATCTGTCACTATGCACTATTCTATTCTAATATAATAGTTATCAGTGAAAAAGATTCAAGTTATTGGATTACGTCATAGTACGTATAGTAAAGGTGAACAACTAAAATATAACTACATAAGTGGACCAGAGCCAATGATTTTGTCTGAGTTATGAAAAAAAAATATATAGAATTCATATTTTCTCATCTTATAATTTTTGCGTAGAATCAGTAAAGCTGTTTGTCGTTAGGATGACAAGTTTTAAAAGTTAAACTTTCAGGCATATTTAAATGTTTAGATTGATCTGCCTCGTGGTCTAACAGCGCTCATCAATGTCAAAATGATGAATTTACGAATCAGATAAGAGTGAACGTGCACATTTTAAAATAATATATAATTTGCAAATAACTTACTTTGAATAAATCATAACTACACTTAGACCAATATGTATTACCTTTCTTTTTATTTATTCCCTTACATCCCTTTTAATCCTTTGATTAATTTTTCATTTAACAATAAATAAGCATTATTTATCGGCCAAATTTTCTTATCAGGCGGATAATGATAACATTAAAAATGTACATCTATTGGCAGATAACATATGGTGGCCGATATATCGTGCATCCCTTAGGCTATTAGATAGCCTACTCATTATCCCAATAGTGACAGATTTAGACTGTTCCATTCTTCTATTTCATGATGGTTTAAACACACAAGCACAAAAGTGGAACTTCGTCTATGAGGAAGTATTCGTTTTTAAGGAATGAATGTTAAATCGGCTTGCCGTGTGTTTGCGTTTCACACACTGGCGATAAGACGGAAGCCGAGAGTAAACATCAGTGGAACTAAACGATAAAATACCTCGAAATATCATTGACATTACACCCCAGTCAGCCCTTAAGCTATCGTTTCACTTTAAACAAAAGGCATTTGGAGAGTTAAACAGAAATACCCTGACTATCTGCCTTATCTCTATTTGCTGTCAGAGAACAGTGTTACATGAATAGCAAGAGTTCAGTAAACAGTAAAAACATCCAAACCTCGCTCTTTCTCATCCAGTCCGTCATCGGGGATTCGGGTCGCGTGCGTCTCATAATCCTCTATTATGTCGACAAGAACTGTCTGACCGATTTCATTCAGAAGGTTTCGCAAAAGGTCCGTGTTATCGGGCCCAATTTCAGCTCTTTCGATCAAGCACTCGAAAAGTTCAATTCCCTTATTGATTTTCTCCAGCCTTTTCTTCCCGATGTTTTCGCACAAAAACTTTAAACTCTTCACATTATCCTCGGAAAGTTTATTTGATATATCTAGTAACATTGCTCTAAACCTGCGCGTGTCCATGATCGGTGTGTTTGAACGCTAACACAAGTACAACGCTCTACCGCATGACACCCGGAACGCTTCATCCAACGCTTTCACTTTCAACGCTCGCGATCCAGCGTGGAAATCCCTCAAATCCACCGCGTTGGTTAATCAACTGGAAACCAGAAATGACGCCCGCCAATAACCCACTTCACTTTATAGGTAACTTGCTTCACACACACATGATTCATTCTTTTGAATCTTGAGTCTTTTTTTTGTGTGTGTGCGTGTGTGTGCGTAAAAATGAATCGTTTGAACGCATTTGCTAAAGGTGTCCGACTCGTGAACGAATTGTTCTTTCGAGTCGGATTTTTGTACTTTTTTAAATTTATTATTATTATTTTATTATTAAACATTACAAAGCATTAAAGCAATACAGGTAAACATGAAAAAAGTTGCCAGGGTAACAAAAAACAAGAACAATGAAGAGGACAAAAAGGATGAATATAGTTTTCAATGCTTTGGGGTTAACAGAGCTTTGGATAATTTCTATGTATTTGTCTAGAATCTAGATCATATTTGACTAGAGAAAAGAGAGGTTTAAAGCCAGTACAGTTTTGCTTATGTGTGTGAAATTTAGAAGGAGACACAAATTAATTATGAACGATCCTGTTCTTTTGAGTAGCCAAACAAACCAAAGAAAACATCTTTAAAACAGAAAGAAAAGTCACTTACAAAATAAGATTGGATAAAAATGAACAAATCTGAACAAAATATCTCTGTGTGGGTACATTGCCAAAACAAGTGAATGACTTCTTCCTCAGGAGAGTGACAAAAAAAAAACAGCAATTCACTTCAATCGGATCATTGGACTGTATCGATTCGTTCACGAATCACACTGAATCAGTCTTAGCGAGTCTCGAGTCAACAACTCTTTGACTCATTAAGTTCGTAATTATCCGAGAACCAATGATTTGAGCTGTTGAACAAGTTCATTTGGACTGAACCGAGAGAAAATAGCTAATGTAATATATCACTGGATGATTATAATTGCATGATCAACACACAAACGAAACAGAATAGTTTTTTTAATAAGCACCATGGTTATTAAAACCTGTATTTCCAGCTAAGAGATGTAAATGAAGCATGCGGGACTTGGTGGAAACCTTTGGAGTGATGATTCAGCTGATGGCATATTTTTCTGAACCAAAAGAATCGATTCCCAAAATGAATCACACTTCAAGGAGGAGTTACCTCCGTATGGCAAGCCGAATTAACCTATTCATTCCCAGGTTATGAACAATTACATTTTACTAGTTAAAATGCTGATTTTTGATATTAGGAATTACGTTTCCACTAGTAAAAAATGTTAAATCTTGATATTAACAATGACGCCATCACTCGCAGAAAAAAAATTAATTCTTGATACTAGTAAAAGCTATAATTCTTGATATCTATAATTGTATTTTGACTAGTGAAATGTCACCATCGGCTGCCATTCACTGCAAAAAATGCTTTTCTTACTTAGTATTTGTGTCTTGTTTCCAGTCCAAATATATATATATATATATATATATATATATATATATAAAAAAAATAAAAAATCCAGATGCGTTTGCTAGAAAAGTAAAATGCCATAAGATATTATGTCTTGTCAAAATTAAGTGAGTTGTTGCTTAAAAAAGCAAAATGATCTGCCAATGGGGTAAGAAAAAAATAACCTTAATTCAAACAGAAACTAGATTTATTTCGCCAGAAAACAAGACAATATCTTATGACATTTTACTACTTTAGTAAATGCATCTTTATTTAAGAATTTTTAGATATTTGGACTGGAAACAAGACAAAAAATACAAAAAAAAGGAAGAAAAGCAGTGTTCAAATTCAATTGTTGATATCAGAAATACAATTCTTACTAGTAAAGCTATTTTTATATCAATAAAAAGTTCAATAATAAGTTCCTTATTTAACTGGAAGGAGAGCAGCAGGCAACAAAAAGAAAAAGAAAAATTAACATTTGACTTGAACAAGTTTCTTTTTCAAGCAACAACATGAAACTGGCCCTTCCAGTCGGCAAAAGAGTCAATAAACGTGTACGTGCCAAATGTATATGACATTTATTTTAGAAACAGTTCAAAAGCAAAAGTACAGTCATGACTTCCCATTAGCATTTTTAAAACACTGAAACTCCATGACGACACAAAAGACATTCTTTCTCAGAGGTAAACAGTGGATGATGTAACAGTCTAAAAATAGGTTTACATTGTACATTTATTAATAAAGGTAGAACCAAAGCCTTTTTGGAGATACATGAATGTAAAAAAAAAAAATTATTCTGTAGTACGTGAGGAAAAAACTTTGTCTTAAGACTGGATTTATATTTTATATTTATATTATATTCATTTCAATTAGAACCACTCTTTTATTTATCACGCTCTTAGACACACATACTTACTTTGAATGGAAGACACATGCAACATATTGTACCAATATATATATCGGTTCCATCATTTCATCAAAGACAAGAGAGAGAGAGAAAACATTCAGACAGGCAGACGCAAAACTCTGTCCATACGATGTAATATTAATAAATGCAGCGCATTTCCGTGATTATTAAGGCCTCTTGAACGTAATGGGTTTCTATGCAGCGAACCCTTTATTAACAGCATTATCAGATGCACTACCTAAAAACCAAGCTCTCGCATGCTGCCGAACACACCAGTCGGCATTCTGTCAAAATCGCATTGAATATTTAAAAAAAAAAGTGAGGTTGAAGTAACTTTGATTCATTAGTAGTGTTTTATGTCTATATTTGATAGACGCTAAAGCCTAAACAGAAACATTCATTACTATGACAGTGCAGAACTACGTCTTAGAACCTAAAAAGGAAACGATAGTTGCTAATTCACTCGGGCAGAAATATTCTGAATGAAATGTCTAATATTAAAATCATTTAAAAAAAATCTCTTTAAACGAGTCCTATCCTATTAATATCGCAAACATAAACGTTACAGTTTCATGTTAAAAGTCCTATAAAAGCATCGTTTTTTTGCTCGGATAAAATGCCGAAGCAGCAATGTGTCACAAAACTACACGATACGAACCCTAGAGCCCTCTCTCTGAACAAACCTGCAGACTGCATAAAGCTGAGAGAAAAGATGATTAAACAGAGCGTTTCGTTAACGGACCGAAGGAAACGGTATGCAAATGAGGTGGCAGTCATGTGACCTTCTTCGACGGTCGCGTTTTGTTCTGAGTTCTGGTGGAGATCAGCGGGTCTACGCCTGTGAACTGGGACGCGAGCGCAGCGGTTGAGGGCTCGGGTCACTGATGGTGTTCCTGTACTTCTTGCCCCGCTCCTCCTTCATGAACAACTCGACGATGAGGTTCCTCTCCTTGTGTATCTGAACGCTGATGTCCTTGGGAATGTCTGGGATTAGCCAATCCACAAAGTCGCTCATCAGCATTACCACATTCTGGACACAGAGAAGAGAGAGAGTTAACACTCTCGTACTAGAGTCCAGAAATACAGTCAAACCAAAAATTATTCAGACAACAGATATCATGCCAGATATCATACAGGACACTAGTTGATTTATGTAAGTGAGGATAGTAAAATACAGCAAACTGTGACATATTATACCCAAAAAATTCTTCTTACAGTGACTCCCAGTAACATTTATACAAATTTGGGACTAAACATTATTCAGACTCTTTGACATGAACATGTTTTGCTGAAGTGTTTTGTCTTTAATTGCTAATGCGACCTTTTTACACAACAGACTGAACTAAACTAAGCTTTGCTTGATAATTGGTTGAGCTAAATTGGTATTATCTAATTAGCCTTTCGCCGAGCCCCGCCCCGCTTAGTTACTTTCAATGTCAGCATTTTGATTTCGGCAAATCAGTTTAGGCGTAGTTCTTTGTGGCAAGCTTTATGCGTGCGGTCATGCGCTTGAGTGCGGCTATATTACGTAAACGCTCATTATCCTGTAGGCCATATAGCCTATTTAAGTAGTTCAATTAATATAAAGGGGTGATTTGTCCACTAATGGCTTAAATGAATAACTATAGTCGACTAGAAAAATGTTTTTTATCGGAGGCAGCCCTTATTCCACATATTTACAAACGCCGTGGGCGGAGAATGTTTGTCGGACCTGCTCACATAGTAACGGTTGCTATGATGTGTGATTGGACAATGGCCGTTTTGGGGGAGGGGCCGGCGAAAGGTCAATTGTGTAGTTAAATTTAACAGCTGACAGATATTCAACATTATTCATTTATGAGACCGTCTAACAAAACCAGTGAAACATCAACTGATTTCATAACTCTGAGTTCTTCTTATCATATTTTAGTACCATTTACTAAACTATAGTGAATAAACTGTGATAATAAATGTTGAAAGTGTCTGAATATGGTTTGGTTTGATTTTAGGTCAAATTGTACCACAAAAATCTCAAGACAAAATATTACAATTATCTATTGCATAACAAAGGTAAAGTATATTGTATAAGCATTAAGCTTTTCTTTGCATTACGACATTATTTTCATGACAATTAGGCACATTTAGCCGAACCGTAATTGAAAAAAATAATACTTTAATGTTAAAGTACACTTGTAAGCATATATTACAGTCAGTATAGGTTTCATTAACTGAAATAAAGCTGAAATATTAGAAACTGAAATGTAAATAAGATTTGTTGCCTTAAGTTGAAGTACTAAAATTACAAAAACTTAAATAAAAATAAAGCTAAATTGAAATATTTGGGGGGATAAACCTAATAAAACATGACAAAATTACTAAAACACAAACTAAATTGAAATATGTCAAGTATAACTAAATAATACAATATTAGTATATAAATAACACTGATCACAGAAGTATCTGAAATTAATGTATGCCCATTTTAATAATGGGTAGAAATAATTAAAATGGACAGTAAAGAAAATTAGATTTTACACATTATACTAAAGTGAGAATTAATGTATATGTATATGTATATATATATATATATATATATATATATATATATATACACACACATACATATACATACACACACATATACACATATATATTATATTATATTATTTATACACACACTTATACACCACATATAACATGATTAATCAATTTGACAATTTGATTAATTAGATCATTTTTATAATTAATATATATTAAACAACAACAATAATAAAAAGATTCATCCAGAAAGTAATCAGAAATAAAAAAAAAGTTATAATTTTGTGATTGGTGTTTAATGAATATGGTTCTGACCTGAAAGACGATGACGAAAGCGAATCGCGCCGCCAGAATGGCCCAGAATTCTCGTGAGAACTCGTACGGCGTGTCAGACCACGGAGGGTCCCTGTAATCTTTATATCTGTGGATAGTGGAAACATTATGAATATAATATACAGTCATACCGTCCACCTAATATCCACACAGTGCAACAGCGCGCGCACCTGCAGACGTCGACGCGGTATCCCAGGTGCAGCGGCTCCAGCGGTTCAGTGCCATTCTTGAAGTGACTGACGTTGAAGTACGACAGCGTGTGATTGACGAAGCCATGGAGAGTCCCGTCTGGACTGTACATGTACTGGTAGACCAGGCGTGGGATGAAGTCAGAGGTGAAGGAGATCACAAACGCCTAGAGAGGGACACAGGAACACGTGTTAATGCGTCTGTGTGTCTCTGATACTCTGTTTCCTAGGCTGCGTTTGAAATCGCCCCCTATACCCTTAAATAGGGCATCATTTGAGGAGACAGACAATTATAGTAGTGTACGAAACCATAGTGGACCAATCATTCAAACCCATAATGCACTGGGTGTACAACCAATCTCAACGGCTAGAAAATACCCATAATGCATGAGTGAATTCCCGTGTTTCACCAGAAGATGGCGCTCACAGCTCAATCATCCATTTTCCAAACCGCTGGTCTAATCATGGCTTCAGCATAACAATATACAGGTATAATTTCCTTTTTAGTTGATTATTAAATAAGGTTTATACATGCTAGTCTCCATGACAGAGTTCAAGATCAATCTTTTCATTACTACTCGAGCTGCCAGTTAGCTAAGCTTCAAATGATTATTAAACCGCACAAACTCAGTGTCCGGATTCACTCCTTCAACTGAACTATATTAGTGGAGTAATGTAGGGAACAGTGAATGAGGGTACGGGGGGATTTGAACACAGCTCTAGTAATTGCAAGTCCAATGGCTGAGATTTCTTTCACCTGCTGAAAATGAAGTCAGATCGTTTAGAAAAGTTACAGCACACCTGACCTGTGTGAAATCATAACTCTGAGTAGAAGCACTATACTGACACTCTCCACTATGCATTACTTTGAGAGCTGAGCAGAACGCACTTCATGACAGGTTGATCACAGTCAGAACAAACACAGGGAACTGTAAACCTACATTAACAATGACGGCCACTTTACTGAGTCCTCTGAGAAGAGTGTACCAGATTCCTTCAAGACAAAGAAACACAGACAGACATTAGATTACACATATTTTAAGTAAAATATCATCTTAAATAAATCTTTAATAAAATCTTACATGAATTAACATAAGAAAAAAGCAGGTTTCAGCCTTTAAGGCACATATTACCACTAGGTGGTGATGAATGATGGTCATAAAGCATGGGGATCAGTGCATATCAAGCCATTTTCCTTGCTTATAGTTGTAGATTTTGAACATAATTTCCCTTTCATTGGGATTAAACGGTGTATTGCGTTGAAAACATGCATCACACTAAAGACAGTTAGGGGAGTCTGGGGCAAGTTGTCACACTCCAGTGAATTTTTCTCATGGTTGGTTCATTGTTAAAAGTCAGTTTCTGTATAGATAGACACGTACCTTTAGATTTGGCTTCACAAAAAGCTATGGAGCATTTACATTATTTCCCAGAAAATTAAGAATCGGTTCATTTACCACACGCTGACTAACACTGACCCCACAGCAGGGCAAGTTAGCAATATAATATATATTTATATTTCTCCATTACTCCTTTGTAAATGCAATATATAAAATATGATGAAAACACAAAGATGTCACATCTGAAAGGCCAAATCAGTGAAAGAAATGAACTTTTAATTAAGGGGTGGCATTTGCTCCTGTAATTTGATTTAAAGGGTATTTTTTCCCCTTTATAAGGGCAATTTGTTTTCTAATCTTATTATTCTAATTGAATTTACTGACTGAATTTAAGAATTTGACAAAAGATGAAGAAAAAAAGAAAGAAACATTGTTTGATAAAACACTAAAGGGCTGTGACCAATCAAATTAAATCACTATCAACATAATTTTTTTTTGCAATGCAATGCAGAAGTGTCACAGATGATGCCTGAAGTGAAAATTGCATAAATAAGGTTATGAGATTAATATTTTAAATATAAAATTATGAATGAAAATAAACTTTACTGTTAAACTGCCACTAGGTGAAAGAAAGTCTTAAGTGAATTATTGAATCATTCATTCAAACGATCCGTTCGAAACAGACTCACTGGCTGCGTTTAACTGCACTTTTAGACATAAGGTGTGCCTTTTGTACTTTTGCACTATTCTATGAGGTTTTGTAGTATAAATAGTGCGAGAAAAAGAAATACCCTGCTGATGCACTTTGTCTTAATTAACCAAAAAAGCATAGTGTGCAACGTTGGACACTTCATTCGCTCGACTGTCACAGCTTTAATTATGTACCAGAGGGGGAGGGGCATCAGACTCTGATGTTAAATTACAAAATATGTGCATAGTGCGTCATCTGGGACACAACTATATACTCACGAACTTCCCTAAGCACTTCCCCTCAAGGGAATCAAAGGAAGTTTATCTGGATAGACCCTCGACCCCTCGATTTTGACAGAGGGAGCGATTCTACTCGTATGTACACTTCAGGCAGATCCATAGACCACAATGCAACATGATTGTGACATCATAACAGCAACTCGCAGTGCGCGTACTTAATTTACCCACAAGTAATCAAGGGCTTACGGCATGTAAACACATTTCAAGGGTTCCACCAGTAGTGGGCACTCGTGCAAAGATGTACATCCGAGTGAACAAGACGGAGAGAAGGGCATAAAAAAAAAGTGGAGTTAAACTCAACCATTCAGGAACGAAGCAGGTGAGAGTCTCTGCAGGAGTGAGTCATTGAATCATTCATTCACCTGAATTGCTCAACAATGCTTAACTATACTAGACGCGTAACTATTCTAATGTGGCTGTGTTTGGAACTATATTCACTGGCGAGAACATGCAATATTGTGTCTAAAATTATTCATAAGAGAAACTAAGCTTTTCGAAACTTTGAATCAATTGAGCCAATTGCTTTGCAAAATGATTCACTGTTTCAAAGCGCTGGAAACGCTCTGCTGGTCAAAACTGTGTAAACGCAATGAAAACTCAGCAAAAACATGCATCAAACACCTTTTACCAATAACAAAGGGTACAAACCAATAACAAATGGTTTATTAAAAGTGCTATCTATTAAATGCAACTTACAAATCATCTAATACCAGTGTCTGTATAAAATGCGTTATTTTATTAAATTGTAGGACTTGTTTTATGGAGAGTTTGGTTAATCAAGCCAATAAGAGATTATTAACTACAACTCTCCCTTTTAATTATACAAACGTGGCATTAAATGTCTACAAATGTATAAAACTGATCTGAGCTCGACTAAAAAAACATACAGACACTGGATTCTGGGTTGACAGCGGTTCACAGAGCAGTTCGCCATTGACATTTGGAAACGTTTCGAAATGATTATGACGTAACGAAGCCTTGTTTACTCAAATCACGTGTCCGTTTAATACGCTGTCCGAATCACTGATTAGAAACAAATGATTTGCAAAGGTTTCGAAGCACGTTTCGTAAAGCACACACACGATCTAAAATGTAAGTCACTTGATATTAAGTTCTTGTTTATTCAGCTGTTGTATAAAATCAATATCACATTTGCACATCACAGGTTATAAATAAGTCCTATAAAAAGCTTAAACGGGGCACTTTCTGTCCCCATATCTTGGAGTATGTATATTTAGAAGTGTCATATAAATCACAGAAGACACTCAAACATGTTTATATTACATAATTGCCAAACAAACAAACATTGGATGCACTGAAAATCGGTGTGAAGATACTGACCAATGTCTTTTGCTCTTACAGCTATCGGTCTTCTCAGTTCCGTCACAAACTTTTTGGCATCGAGACGGATCTCGATGATGTTGTTCAGTAGAGCGAAGAGCGGAGCCAGCGGAAAGGAGGCCACGAACAAGGTCACCATCCCAAACTGAATGACTAGATAAGAGAAAGAAACAAAAACATCCAGCTTCCACAGAAGTTCCACTGAAGCGAAACTCAGAATTATTTAGACTTACAGAGATCATCTTATCAGATATAATTAAAAGAAATCAGATGTTGGGGTGGAATAATGCCCTTTTCACAAGATGTAAAATAAGTCTCTGATGTCACCAGAGTGTGTGTGTGAAGTTTTAACTCAAAATACCCCACAGATATTTTTATATAGCATGTTAAAGTTGTCACTTTTTGAGGGTGAGCAAAAACGCGCCGTTTTTGTGGCTGTCCCTTTAAATGCAAATGAGCTGCTGCTCCCGGCACAGGGGGCGGAGCTTCAAGAGCTTGTGTCTTGAAAATTACAAAAACGTTGTCTTTTATGTTCAAACCGGAGTCAGACAAAGATGGAGAGACTCAAGAAGAAGTGACGACCTTTCTGAATGGTTAGTTGATGAATTTATGTAGCTTATGTGGAGTTATCTTCTAGTAATTGATTAGCATATTCTGTCATGATAATCTATAAATCGCATTCCCGGGGGCGGGGTTTATGTACATTTTAGGATTGGTTCCCGAGAGGAAGCTTGTGTAGTCCCGACCAGCCGTTTGTTGTAGTCCTTAAAAAGCAATTTCTTTAAAAGAAAATATCTCCCTTTGCTTTGAACTTTGAGCGTTGTAACTTTGCAAATGTTGTTTATGCTCAAACAGCAACATTACACACTAACTAAAGTTAAAAAAGTGAAATCATAATCAAGCACCCCTTTAAGAATCAAAAACAGAATAATTCACAAGGACTAACATCCTTTTTGTTTCCTTCTAGTGTGTCTGATGCTCCTGAAACCAGTTTAGGGTCTCAGGAGGAGTACGGTTTAAAGATGGAGGAACGGGACGGGAGAGACAGCGAGAGATGGAGTGATAGAAGTATGGATGGAGGATGGTAGGTGAGGGGGCGGGGTGTTATTAATGAATTCAAGCCAGAACTAAAGCTCATAATCTCACACTGCTCTGCCAGCCCCCCTTTGGACCCATAATGCCTCTCTCCTAGCAGAAGTCCAGCCCACGCTGAAGCACAGATGAGGCGAGATAAGAGGAGGGGCCGGTAACACACCAACTCCACGTATTATAATAATAATACTGCAGATCCTTCACCGCATGGATGTGCATTTACCCTGTTTACCATGCATGCTGTCTGAATTACACTCGTATACTAGTGCTTTGAACAGATGCGGTGTATAAATCTGTCTAGTAGTGTTTAGGCATTTCAATTAGTGTTTGTGGACGGCACGGATTTAATAATTCATCATCGGAAATTGTAATTATGCTACATCTGTAATGATGCCAAGTTCCTTCATGAGTGCAGAAAACAGAGCCAGCAGGACCAGGAGAGAATGGAAACAAACGTTTATACATCTGTAAGTGTGTGTGTGTGTGTGTGTGTGTGGGCGCGTATTGTGTTCTGACTCACTCATTTCCATGTACTCTGGGTTGAGTCCGACAAAGGGCCCAAGGAAGTGGTCCTTCTCGTGGCGATGAAGCGTTTTGTTCAGCTCTTCCTGATGGTTTTTGTCTATCTTGCGTTGTCGGAGCAGTTTCTTCAGTTTCCTGTGACACACATACAGTAATAAATCACTGAATTCAAGCAGATTCATTACATGATGAGCTCATTTGCAGACCCTCACGAACGCTCAGATCAGATTAAATTACACATCTGTATTATTTTCCGCCATTTTAATAATATATTCTACATACAGTTTGTGAATTTTATTTTATTTTTTTAAACAAAAGGAAATGTATAACTTTACTCAGCAAGGATACACTAAACTGATTATTAATATTTGAGCATAATAATAATAATAATAATTGACCACCAAATCAGCATATTAGAAAGATTTCTGAAGGATCACGTGACACTCAGCGTGACACAATTCAGCTTTGATCACAGAAATACATTACATTTTAAAATATATTAAAACAGAAAATAGTTGTCTAAAAATTCTAATAATATTTTACAATGTAATTGTTTTTACTTTATTTTTAGATCAAATAAATGTATTCTTGGTGAGCATTAGAGTTTTCTTTAAACATATACACACACACACACACACACTATATGTACTGTATATATAAATAAAATGAATTTTACATTTTGTAATACCTACATCTATACCTTTTATTATATGACTTATATGGCTAAAGAGCGACAGGTATATATATTTTTTCAAATCAGAAAAACAATATTTCCAACCAAGTAGTCAAAAAAGAAGTAATAAACAATGCTTTTGATTTGCATTAAAATATAAGACCAATATTTAAATATTGATATTAATATGCACTGATATAACAACAGATAGCAAACACTATTTACTGAGATTTTTGTACAATTTTTTTTTTTTTTTATATATGAAAAATGTCATGTAAATTTGCAAGTATAGCTACACAGGAATGGATCGCAAAGCTAGTCTAATGACGTAGTCTTTAGGAATCTTAATGGCCAAGTAAGAATCACAGGTTTCACATCGCCAGCAAAATAATTGTGACTATACTTCCTACAGTAGGTAAAGTCTTGACTGTGATCTTGTTAAGTTGTGACGTATGGGAACTGAAGTGAGTTCAAAAGCATTATTAATTTCTAGCACATCTTTATGCTAAGCTTTTAAAAACTCAGTGTACACATTGCAGTCTCTGGACTCATGGCATCCCGGACACCAATATTTTAAAGATTCATAAAAACATAATTTCACTGTCTGGTCAATCGAGATTTCGCTATGGAAATTAAGGTTAGGATCATGCTGTTGTTGTTTTGTTTTGGGCTCTGAAGGAGTAATTGGACCCAGAAATTGTGACGTGTAACTTGACTTAACATTTCGCAGATTTCCCCAAAACTTTGCTCAGAAAATCTGATTTTTTATTTGTAGATTCTGTCTGGATTTGCTGGATGCATGTCTTTTACCATGTGTTACTTTCAGAACCATTTGCATGAGATAAGCTTAAAATCCAGTATATTTGCATTTGTCCAAGAACAACAAAATGCATTTGCAAGCATGGCACGAAATAGGTCAGCAAGGTTTGTCCGTGAAAAGAGCTTCAAGAAAGGATCGTGCAAGGTCTTTAAAATGCTCTGGTATGAAAAACAATGTAGCCTACAACTATTCCCTAAAGAATGCATGTCTAGAAATGTACACCACGCCTATAATGCAGAGACGAAATTGATCAGATATCTTTCGTCTATGAGGGAATAATGACTTAGAAATGTGCCTACATGTTCTCTATGCTGAATGTACTCACGGAACGCCAATCTCAAACAGGTTATTCTGGATGAGCTGTTTGCCAAGCATTGTGATGCAGAGCTGAATGCACAACTCCATCAGACAGCCGGCATGAGCGCACTGTAGGGTGAGACAAAGAGAGACTTCAGTCAGTTACTGTGGCGTACAAACCTTCGCATGTGTTAGTCATAAGGACTGAGGTAACTAGGACAATCTGTCAAGTTATTTTTCATATGATGATGTGGTTACAAGACTCCAAAAATAGAGTATGGCTCAGAATATACACACACATACATGTACGCCAGTTGGTCAATGAGACTGGTCATTTATCTTCATTATTAGTTTATGACTCCTCACTCTTGAAAACCAAACACACACGTAAAGAAGGAAGTTGAAAACGAGATAAGTACCTCTTCCATCCGGTAAGACCCCAATACGTAGATATATTTGCCCGGGCGTCCGATGAGTCTGGAGGCATTGGATAGAGGAAGGTCAAGAGCTGAATTTACCAGCCACTGCACAAATGCAAGTGGAGATTCACAACACAGACATTACAGTAAAGGTACCTTAAAAGGGAAGTGGGGGGGATTGGGGGGTGAGCTCTGTTCCAAAACCTAGTGAGCAATATTATACTGCTCAGAAACCAAAGACCAGCATGGGAGGCACATAGAAATTCATGCTGGTCTAAGCTGGTATTCCAGCAAGGACAATACCCAGTTTTGGTCAAATTCTAAAAGGGTGTTCACACTGACAGGTGTGCATGATGATAAAGCCAACAATGATGAGTTGAGTTGAATTGGAGTTGAGTGGCGCATGAGCATAGGCGTCGATTTCGGGGGGGACGGGGGGACGCGTACCCACCAGATTTCGTCATGAGTCATTTTGTACCCACCACTTTTAACTTCCGTCCATATTAATTTGACTTTTGGCCGTTTTCAGTGGTTGTGAGGAGCAATATGAGAGAGAAATTTGGTAATCATTGTCTGACCCAACAAAAAAACATTATAATATTCATTTTATTTTATTTTCCGTGTTCGCATTTATGAGGGAAAAAACAACGTGTCAGTTCTCGGTTACGGACGTGAGCGCTCTGAAAGCGGCACTAAAAGACTGCTTTAAAACTTTCACAGAGACCTCAAACAGAACAGCTGCCTTTCTTTAAAGTGAATTTCGTTTTGTATTAATTATATCTTAATTTTAATCAATGTTTCATGAACCAATGGATTTAATAAATAAGAAGTAAATAGGCCTATAGCAGATAATCACGACATTGGAGGCGCCGGCGAGTGAACTGGAGTTCGTCTCATAAATGAACCGAAACTCAGCGTATAATGCACATTCACATTCACAGCCTATTTAGACACGTTTAGACGCAGTCATAATCATTACTTTTACCGGTTCTTTGTGGCAAGCTTTATGCGTGCTGTCGTGCGCTTGAGTGCGGCTATATTACGTAAACGCTCATTATCCTGTAGGCTATATAAGTAATACAATTAATATAAAGGGGCGATTTATCCACGAATGACTTAAATGAACAACTAGCCTACTAGTCGACTGGGAAAAAAACTTTTAGTCAGAAGCAGCCCTTATTCCACATATTTTCGAACCTGGCAACAGTGTTGAGCGAGCGACCCTGCGGAATGAGCGAGCGGAGCGGAATATTCAGAAATGCGCTCTCCACTCACGAGCTCTGATCGGAACAAACCCGAACCTCACTGTCTGCTGAACTTGCGCAGAAACATCAAAATATAACCAGCTTTTTAAAATGTTTTTTAAAACTAAACACTATTTTAGCACAAATTATGAGCTTATTGGCGATTTTTTTATAATTATTGACAAAACTAGAATATAGTAAAAGTTTTTTTTTTTTGGGTGGGCCTGTTGAAAAGTGCCTGAGCTACAGGACATCGTCTTTCAAAACATAACCTGCGCGAAAGAAAAAAAAAAAAAAAAAGAATGCGTCATTGTACCCAGCATTTCTGAAAATGCACTTCCGAATGCGTCTCTGTCCCCAGCACATTTCAAACCAAACTGACGCCCATGCGCATGAGGAGTTATAAGAAGCTGTGAATACCAAAGACAGGTAACTGCCAGTGCCAGTTAAATACCACTGAAAAGAAGGAATGCAGTGAGTCACTGTGAATGCACCATAAAAGAGCATCTAAGTGATTTGCCAATACAAGTCTGCAGTAGTAAGTGTATACGTAATACATTGTTTCTTTTGTTTAGAGTATTAAAAAAGGAGTTGTTGGTGTTTTAATTGCTCTTGTACTGAAGGGCAGTCCCAGTCTTGCAGTATTTTTGTTTCAGCCTTTGACAATATATGCATTGTTTCGCTAATCCAAAAGGCGTTTAGCTGTTTTTTAATTAACTACCGATACTCACTCAATCTAAAGGCCGTGACACCATGCCGACATTAAAAGAACTAATGGTGATGAAAACCGAACATGTTGTCGCCTAGTGCCGGCTAATAAGCTGCGCTTGAACACACCGCACAGATTACAGCTGACTGTCAACTAGCATGTGCGTTCTGAGCCTGCATGTAAGGAGATGACTTTCTATATCAGCAGGTCTCAATAGTCTTTATTCGTTATTCAAAAAGGAACACCGAAACTAGAACTGGAGATATACAAACCATTAACAAAGCAGTGCTTGTTTACCATTTTGAATATCATTCATGTTGATCACTTTCTTCATTCCAGAAGGTAGATGTTGTTATGAAAATATTTGTGCATTGGAATGCTTAGGTAAGATAGCGTAAAATTAGAACAGCCTTCTGTATGTGTCGTCTTGACTTCTTTGCTCGCTTTTATCACTTTTTGCTTTTATTCTCGCACACTGACAGCCAATTAGAGTTCTCTCTCTCACTGACGGACGCCAATTCAACATGCTCAATGGGCCAAAAAGCCCACTGACGGGATCTGACGCTACGGAGCACACCCCAAAAACTGGGCCGGCCGATGCTCAAGGACCGCCCAACGTTAGCCGATGGCTTGGTGTGTCAGGGTCTTAACAATCCGTATCATGAAGCCCTCCTTGTTTAAATAATTAACTTACGTATTGACCCGCATGTGTACCTGTGCAACTGAGGGCACTTATTTCTACCTTCATTCCTCTTTTATGTGTTTCAACCCCCTTTAATAGCAAGAGACAACGGCTCTTGTTTGGCACTTCCTCATCCACTCTGGAAATGCAAAAGTCAGGAGTAAACAAATTAGACAGCTCTCAATAATCCTTTTAAATTTCATGCAATTACTATGACAGTAATTCCGTAGGTCGTTATATATCATCCTCGACATCAGCTTGGCTATTATCCACTTTCCCTGAAGCTGGTTGCCCAATTGTGGTTTTTGGTTATACAGTCACCTGGACAAGCCTGTTTAACCTCACCATCTCACCAACTTACAAATCAGAAAACCTATTGGGCCTCATTTACACAAGTAACTGTACCACAGACAATGGCCTTGTTAATCCATTGCATTGCACATTTGTGATTTCCACCTTGCTGCACACTATAGTTTTCTTCCAATATAACCTCCACTCCCTCTTACCCACCAATCTTTTTTCTATACGCACCTACCTCTTCACCATGCTAAAAGCTCCTCCTCTCTTATGTAAATAATGCATTTACATCCACTTGAACATCTTGTCTAGACATCATCTGTCCTCTCTTCTCCAGGCCCTTTTGCACAAAACGCCCACTAACCCCTGGACATCAGATGTTCTTTGTGAAACCAAACTCAAGAGAGAAAATGGCATCAATCGAAGTTTCCTAGTGAAACGAGTATCATAAGTCACTGATCTCTTTTTGCCAATTTAAAAGCAGACACTCGAAAGCAGAAATGAATCGGGAGACCATCTCTCTGTCACTGAAGCCCTTGCGGCTGGCAAAAGATGCATCTAGATCAATTGTCCTGCTGTTTGCTAATGCAAATCCCCAGAACCTACTATGAATAAGGTATATTGGAAGGGAGCAGCATCTTAAATCACATCAACTATCCATGGGGGTACCTCAGGGTTCAGTGCTTGGCCCCTTCCCCTTTCCGTTATGCATAATCATTGGGATCTAGACACATGGATTTTGGATGAAGCATGCAGCACAATTCCTTGTCAAGGCTGTTGTCATCTCTAGACTGGACTACTGCAATGCTCTTGCAAAACTCAATCCTGCATGATTAAACCTCTACAAATGATTCAGTGTGTGTTAACATTGATAATCCCCATGCTGCCACCCTGGGATCTATTATTTTACCCAGTATTTGTGTGCTGTGACATTTTTATGGTTTTTAATTAGTTTGGTTTATCCTAGCAACATGTAAACATAAAAATTTCTAACGTTCCTCGTGTGAAGATCACTATTTGTAGAGAGTTACGGTCTATACGGCATTTCAAATTCAATTCCAATGTAGGCAGTAGACAGCAGGGCAGCTCACCAGGTTATGAAACAGAGCTTGTCGCTCTAACAAAGCGAATCCCATTGCAGACTTATTAATAACTGATAGTTTCAGAGTGACTGCTTGGTCCAATGCTCTTACCTGCCTCTGAAGAATGCCAGGTACACAATAGGGGTAAATGCATTTGCAAACTTCAGTATGAACGTCTTGAAGATCAGCCTCTCCTCAAAGCTTTTGTCAGTTTTTGGAACCTCTGATGAGTTGAAAACAACAGCACATACTATTACCACAGCTTTTTGCAACAAGCTAAATGTCTTGAAAACAGTATCCAGACGTACCCATAATAGTGAGCCAACGTGCAATTGCTCCATAGACCTCATCCATGATGATGATGATGATAAGGTTAATGACAGCCCCAGTGGTTTTAACGGTGGCCCGTATATTAGTGCGGAAAGTGGGAGTGGAACTCATGTGCAGGGCAGTCATAATGGAGACCCTGTATAGCACCACACCAAACACGATGGCCAAGGTCACAAAGATCTGCATTGAGCACACAAATGCACACAATAAGAAAAGTGACTAATCATAATCTAATGATTTACTCACACCAATTGGATGCAGGATCATGCAAAAGTCAATGTTTTAGGTTTCCAACACCAAACACACTTCACAGATGTAAATTTATTCTTTATTCTGCAAAGAAAATGTCTGATAATAGGGGGCTTAAATGAGATCAAGTGAGTTGTATTCGGCTGTTCGTGTGATTCCAGCGTGATGGCCACCCATATTTAAAATAAATTGACTGGTTGTTAAACAAAAAGTACTTTAACTACTAAATAAGTCTGGCATAATTCAATTTATTGCAAAAGAATATAGCATTATACCACAATAAATCTAATAAATGAATCAGGTCTTACCAAAAAAATCATCATGACGATAATGGTCATGTAAGCTGGCATTCTGTCTGTGCATGTCAGCTTCACATTTCCAGTCTAGAACAAGACATGAATTGTCAAATGTGAGTTAAAAACATACACCTTAACACATACATCTAGCAACAGGAGCTTAAGCAATCCTCCAACACGCTATGGCCTGCGAAGGGACAGATAGGGTCAAGCCAAGCAGAGCAAAACAAGCCCTTAGACATGCCTTACAGCTGTCCTGTCACATAACATTTATACTGCAACTAGGTCAACATCTACTGAGCATAAAACCCAATAATCCAGACATCCCTATGACAGCAAGGATGGCATGCATAAGTCTACAGACCAAAACATTGTAAGAGCAGCACTGCCTGTGCTGTGCCAAGCACAAATAAATGCACTTTTTTTTTTAATCAGCATATGGTCTGGTCCACATTGTAGATTATTCCAGCCAAGAACTACCCACTTGAACAAGGGGCCTACTGATCAACAATGACAAACTATATACACACACACACACACACACAGTTGGTCTTATATATGTACACACAAGACCAAACTGTGCCTTTGTGACAAGTTTGTTGAAATGTGAAAATACCTGTTTTATGATGGAGATATAAATCACCCTGACACCCAGAAATTGTGTAAAGCCAGCCAATTAGATTATATCTTGGATTTTTGAGAAAGTTATTGCCATTTCTGTTTGCAATATGCATCAGTGAATGGTCATCTGTAGATTCACAAAGACCTACCTTTGGAGATTTCTCTTTCTTCAAGGACTTCTTCATGACACGGAACTCATACTCTGCTCTAGGATGACTCTGGGAAAAACAGAGAAAGCAATTCATAACACGTACAGTACAGGAATTAAACCAGTTAAAAAATTAAAAAATAAATTAAAAAAAAGTGGAAAGAGATAACTGGTTATGGAGCCAAAAGCAGCCATGTGCATGATCAAGTGATTAGAACAGAAATTCTGGTAATAGCAACACATTAGACGTTCAGTGAAAGTATAATCCTTAAAACCAAAAGCTCTCAGCACCTTGAAATCATATTCCTTTCCACAATCAGCAGCTTTAGGTTTTATTAGTTCCACCTCCTCATTTTATCCACATAAACAGTGGCAAGCCCAGAAAGACTGTGACTGCCGAAAGGAAAGTGAGCAGCTTTTGACCTGTAAGGCCGGAGGAAGAGAGAGCAGGAATCTCCCAGACCTCCACAACAACAGACCGATAGGTAGTGCTGGTGAAATACTTTACACAAGCAAGAATGTGACGACAATGCTTGAAGACGACTTTTAAAGATATGAAGAATTTGTTAGTACTAAAATGCAACTGTAAGGTTAGGAAATAAATAAATTCAGTTAATACTATGAATGAACCAATTCCAAACCTTTTGTTTCTCCTATACAAAACAGGACAAAAAAACAAAACAGTGAAAAACAGTTTGATTTCATGGCACTGAATCAATAAAAAAAAACAGACATCTTTAATTCTTTACACCCAAGCCTCAGGATAAAGTCATTACAAGAAACTAATATAACGCCACATCATTATCTTATCAACATGTCTTATATTGACAGTTTTCTTGATCAACATGGGTGTGTGTGTGTGTGTGTGTGTGTGTGCGCGCGCGCGTGACTAACCTCTGTGTCTTCAAAGCCGGTCATGTCCCAGATGTAATTTAGCCTCATTTGCCTTCTCTTCCAGTGCTCCATAAACATGGTGGCTGTGGGACACAGAGGTAAACTTCACCAACAAACCCACATTAATAAACACGGATCGGCTCAGCGCTGTTTATGTCAGTTTATGGAGCTACAAGTGAAGTCTTTTTGTTTATACATCCAGGCTCGTGAAATATTTTTCGTGAAATAACTTTGGAAAGATGTTTTTCTAAAGAGCCAGTTTCTTCGATAGCATTGGGCTGTAGTTTAGGAATCTGTATTTTAATAGTGTTTTCACACTTGGTTCGTTTTAAAGGGGTCATATAATGGTACATGCACTTTTACAAGTTGATTGTACTGAAATGTGTGTTGGCAGTGCCTGTACACAACCATCATAAAATGATAAAAATGTGTCCAGTGTTTTTAAATCTTATATGTTTTCCCTTCTCTCAAATCAAGCCGTTCGACCTTGTGACGTCACAAAATCTACGCCCCTCCCACGATTGTTGATTGACAGCAGCGTTTCAACACAGACCCGCCCTCGCTCGTGAGCGAGCTGTCAATCATAGTCCGCGTGGACCGGCGCGGTCATTGTTGATACGCTGGAGCACTGTCTATGAGCAGAATGGCGTCTAAGCGATTGTGGTGTTCTGTTCTTGGGTGTAATAAGGAACACAGTGTCATTTTGAAGTTCCTAAATCCGAACCGCTGAAGACGCAGTGGCTGAGTTTGTTTTCGAAGGGAATATTCCCCACGATCAACGTCAATGCTTTCATGTTTGCGCGAATCATTTCACACACCAGACTGCTTTACAAACGAGGGTCAGTATAAAGCTGGTTTTGCTCAGAAGCTGCTCCTGAAAAAAGGATCGGTACCAACTATTCGTGTTCCTGCTGCACCTCCAGAAGAAGAAGAAGTGAGTGTAACGTTTTATTAACCTTTATATTAATATTAATATTAATCTTTGCAAATCGCTTGCTGCACGCTTCACGATGAATGCGGCTGTTTACACTCAGGGTACATTACGGCATGTTTTCTATGTACGACGTTCTCAATATAATTCATAATCCCACGTTTATAATGAACAACGCGTTATGGTTATTGTGTTATTGTGTTACAAACGGTGTACGCACAGAACAGAGGGGCGGGGTGAGCAAAGCTCATTATCATTTAAAGACACATGCACTTAAACGGCGTGCTGAAAACAGAGCTGTTTTTGACCAGGTAAAATTAGTGTTTTCTTACAATACTAATGAGAATTTTTAATTAAAGTATATTACAAACTTTTAATTTAGACCCTAAAGAATCATATTAGCTTGTACAAAAATGGCATTATATGACCACTTTAAGGGTCTGAGTCCGGTTTACAATTTTAGGTAAAGTGCGAATGCTTCCAACAACCTCAGTCAACCCAACAAACTCCTTTAATGAAAACTAAACCGAAACCATATGAGGAAGTCATCTGAGTACAGTTCACTTTAGGTAAGTGTGAATGAAAAGTGGACTGAAAAAAACTAAATTTAACTAAAAAGAGACCTGAGACCACTTTCAGGACCAGCGACAGTATGAATGCAAAAAGAACCAGTTTCTCTTTCCACTCGATTCACTTATAAAGGTTTGAATCTTTGGTGCTCTTCTGTCATTTTTGACCAAACGTTTTGTTTATTTAGAATTTCTTACTTCATCAGAATGATACAAAACTTGGTAAAGGTTTTGGCACTTGCTATGTGAACACACACAGACACACACAGACACACAAATCGTAGACATGATTCAAAAAGGTTAAATGGTCCTGAAAAAAAAAAAAAAAAAAAAAGTCACTGGTCAAAAGTTACGGCATTGGAAATGAATGGGATACGAACTTCATCTAGTGGAAACGTTTGGTACTGCACCCAAACAAAATTTTTGAGATATCAACCTCAAATTTGGAACACATGATTTATGTTTAGATGTATGACTTTGATTTCTCACAGGTTAAGAATAATAAAACGTTTTGAAAAATACACATTTCATATAACAATTTAAGGTAGTATTTTTGTGCATTTTTCATAACAATAAAAAACTTTTTAACAATTAAAAATTAATTTTTTTTTTTACTTGTTTCACTTCAGGAATATATACCATGTGTCTTCTTTAAAGAGAGACCAAACCAAACCAAAAAGTCTGTGCTCCAAAGCATTCCAGATTTACGACAATTTAAGTTGGAAATTTCATTTTCAAGTCTATGCTCAAAAAAAGTGTAATAAATGGATTATAACTACTGCATAAATATAATTTAGTACCATAAAATCCCCTAAAAATACAAATTATTAAATAAAAAACATAATTGAACTAAAATATAGTACATTCATTTCAAAATAATAATAATAATAATAAACAGCACCAGAGGGTTAAAGTGGACTTAAGTTATCAAGTAGCTTTGTCACAGGGTGTCATTTTTCATCTCAAAGCCTGTAACTGCAGGGGATCAAAACAGGAAAGGCAAATTTAGGGCTTTTGCTAAAATAACCAGCTTTTTAAGAAGCTCAGCATCTGAGCGGGGATGAGTACGGGGGATTTAAAGAGAAGTGTAAAACCAGGGCACAAATCCCTTCCAACATTTGCCAGATCAAATCTGTCCTCAATATGTACGGACACAACAGTTGGTGTACAGAAACAAGAAAGCGTGTGTGTGAACATGAAAGGAGAACGGAGCTGCTGACCCCACAGTGCCATGAAGATGGCGAAGAAGACGGTGGCCGCGTTGTCGAACAGGTGGCTGGCCCTGGCCGTCCCGCAAGCCGTGACCAGCTTCCAGTAGCTGCAGGCTCGGTCACACATTGGGCACATGGTGATGTTGTTTCTCTCATCGCAGATCTCCATGCTAAAAAAAAAAAAAAAGCTTTCAGAAATGCATAATATCTCCAGACACCAAGAAAAGCTATTAACAAATTGTATTTTTGCAGTCTAAAAGGAAAAAGCATTATTCTACATTCTTCATCTCTGTTGTAATATGTAGTGAGCTGCCTAGATGTCAAAATAGGCAGCCACTTTGGCTTTAAGTATCTCCTAAGGATACTTGCATCCTCAACAAAATGACTAATATGAAACTGAGTGCACTGTATAAACAGCGATCTTCACATTAAGCACAGGAAACTCAACTGATTTCAATTAGAGTTTGGCTTCTGCATGTTGCTACATGATACTCTAACACAGTGGTTCCCAATAGAGATGCGCGGATGGGCTATTATTTCATCCGCAACCGCATCACAAAACTCATCATCCGTCCGGCATCCAGCCGCACCAACGTTTTTGACCGATTTTCAAAACCGCACCCGCCCGCCATCCGCTGAGCGCTGTATACGTAATATTTTTCATTTGATTGGTTCAACCGCCCGCCACCCGCCCGAATTGAATTAAAATATTATTTTTCGTCACGTCATCCGCCCGATCCGCGGTTTATCCGCGGAGTCCGCGGCTGTAACTGCCAACCGCGCATCTCTAATTCCCAATTCCAGTCCTCGTGACCCACTGCTCTGCACATTTTGTAGGTCTCTCTTATCTGACACACTCAGTTCAGTTCATGGAGTCTCTCCTAATGAGCTGATGATCTGGTTCAGGTGTGTTAAATAAGGGAGACATACAAAATGTGCAGAGCAGTGGGTCACGAGGACTGGAATTGGGAACCACTGCGGTCTAACAAGCATAAAATACTACAGTAGTGGCCAAAAGTGACGACTGGAAAAAAACTTTTTTATCCTTTATTATAAAAATTTTGTGAAAGATATTGTGAGCATATAGTTGTGCTTGGTGTCAATGGTTATAATAATGCAATGAAACAATTTTTTGGCCATGCTGTCATACAAAGAAAGGTAACACTTTAGTTTAGGGTTCAATTCTCCCTAATAACTAGTTGCTTGTTAGCATGCATTTATAATACTTAGTAAGGTAGTTGTTAAGTTTAGGATTAACGGATGTAGAATATGTTCATGCAGAATATGCATAAATGCATCATTCATTCATTCATTCATTCATTCATATTAATAAGCAGTAATTAGGAGTTTATTGAGGCAAAAGTCGTAGTTAATATTGAGAATTGGACCCTAATCTAAAATGTGACCCAAAGAAATTATGAACAAGAGAGAACCAACACATCATTAATAACTGATAATGTTGTAATCAATGTTTGCTTTTTCATGTGAGCTTTTAGTTTTTCTATGCATTGTTTTTTGCATAGTAACATAAAACCTGTAGCTGTAGTTTGCCTCTTTTTTTGCCAAATAATTTTGTCAGATCAATACCTTAACCAAGTTTAGTGTTTTGTTCTTCCCTCATATTTAAAATATTAAAAAAAATATATAAAAATGTTACTCCTATTTTGATGGTTTAATCAAACTTGTAGGGTCATTCAAAACAAATATAAATTAAAATAGTTGTGATATCCAGATAATTGTGGTAATATAATATGAGAATGTCTAAATAAATGACAAATAAAACACTAAAAACTAAAATCAATCATTAAAACAATTAAAATGGGAAAGCATTTCTGTCAATGGCAGGGAAAGAGTTAAAAGGAAGGGTGATGTGACACAGTGGGAAACATGTCCCAAATTTTGGAGTGTGTTGCAGCCATCAAAACCCCAATTTGATCAGGTGATCAAAAGTTTGTCAGTGATCTTTGTACTTTTGTCAGTTAAATAAACGTTAAAGAGAATTAACAATTCTCTTTAAGAGAAGGGGTTGTATATATACACACACACACACACACACACACACACAAATATATCAGCCAATAGAGAGCAAATGTATTACCCACAAACACATACACTGTTTTGTACAGACAATTATGCCTAGGTAGGCATCGCACTAGGTTTTGGAACAGCTTGTTTTCAGCAGTGGCATCTGTGGAATTAATGAACGTCGTCGTGAGACAGCCAGCGAACACTGAGTCACTCTCATTATACACTACATTACAGTCCATTACAGTCGCAGCATTTCAAACCCACTCTAAACTCCCTAATTGCCACGCACTTCAGCATCCAGACGTGTTTCTTGCAAAGTGCAGCAGTGGTTTCTTTCAGAAATGCCTAGGCATATTCTTCTTTAGAAAATCGTCCTGCAAAGTTCAAAGGCATTGCAAAAGAGTACACACCGCAGTCCGGAGACAGCGTTGAGACTTGTTTCCAGTGCCAGTGGAATGTGTTTAAACTCCGTGACACAGATAAGAATGTGTCAATCAAAAGTATGCGACACAAACTAATTATACATAATTAAATGGCAGAAAATGTATGTACAAAGCTCTAAGTGGTTTAGGGAGGGGTCAAATGCTAGTTAGCACATTGTGTATAAAAACAATCCAAATAAACCATCACATAAATGACAAAGTTGACCTGGGAATGTTGTCGTCCACAGTGGCACAGCCGTACAGGAACACGATAACACCCACAACCGCTGCCGGGATAAGCATCTGAGTATACACACCCAGCCAGGCGAAGTACAGGCCCACTTTCTCACCAAAATACTTCCTGAGAGAGAAATAAAGAAGAGGAATTAGAAATCACTATCTAGTAAACATCAGAAACAGATCCTCTTCAGGACTCGACACTAAGGACTGCATGACTGTCGCTTGGGATGGTCGACGCAACTGTCTCAGTGCTGCATCACGAGAGTTTATCATTTGCACGTGTTTTTAAGCCTTGCCTATTTAAATTGTCAAGCCCAAGAAGACGCGAAAGAGAACTCAATTCAATAGTTTTGTGTGCGCACCCAGAAAGCCACTTCTCAGACAGCGTGCAAATGCTGAATTGAGCTCTCTTTCACGTCTTCTTCCACTTGAACAGACATTTTCACACAAAATGACGTAAAATAAAAGCCGGTCTTGGCGAGTATACTAGTAAACATAGGCCCGGTTTCACAGACAGGGCGTAGATTAAGCCAGGATTAGACCTTAGTTCAATTAGGGCATTTAAGTAGCTTTTATAAACGTGCCTTAGAAAAAAAATGACTGGTGTGCATCTTGAGACAAAACAATAGCTGCGTTTCCATTACCCTTCAAATTGCGCAAATTGAAATTGCGAATTGAAAATACGCCCAATGGAAACACGTCAATTTCGCAAAAACTCCCATTTATCGCAAAAAAGTTTTAACGCTCGCATGAGGTGCTTTTTCAGGCAATTCGAAAAAGGAATATTTCGCAAAACTGCAATGGAAACAGTTTTTGCGCATTTACAGGTCACCTGACGTAGATGACGCGGTGTGTTTGGACAGAATACGAGACAGAGCTCTTTATTAAATTCATAAAAGACAAAAGAATGACAGGAATACTGGATTCTAAACCTCAAAGAAATGCCACAATCAAGACCTTGAAGCAGATATGAGGGAGAAACACCCAGAAACACCTCATATGTGCCGCTCTCAGTATAAGGGTCTTTCCTTGCCATTAATGCTTGGATAACACACATACGTCTCCTTCCATTAATAATAATGTCTAGTGCGGTACGTGGCTGTGATATATATAAACCTACCAACGTCCATTGCCATGATTTTTGGAATGACTTATCACGAGAGGAAAAAATAACGTTTTAGTCGCATAACATCGGTTAATGGAAACGCCGGTCAGTTTATCGATATATAAAATAAAAAAAAACGCCAGTCAGTTTTTTATCGATATTTAGAAGAAAAAAAAGAAAAAAGAAGAAGAAAAAAAAAAAAAAACGCAAAAGTTTTGCACAAATCTGAAATGGAAACGCGCCTAATGACACTGACCTATTTTAAGATATATCAGTGCAAGTTGCTTTCAGTTAAAACATCTCAAACATGCCTTTTAGTCTGGAACTATCTTAAGCCTCGTCTGTGAAACCGAGGGATAGTCCGTGATATCTTGAGTAAACACAAACAGTTGAGAAATAAAACGCATGTTTAAAAGTATATTGGATCCATGCAGCTTTTAAAGTGACATCAGCCTAATAAACCTGCTGCTGTCTTTGGTTTAAAATCACTCACTGCTCTTGACTGAATAACTTTTGTAACTTTAATAAGGATTAATCTATATTTAATTTATACAGTGAAGACTATGCAATGCTATTTTATATTTGATTAATCATTTTCTCTACCTGAAAATTACTACAGTTAAACTTACCTGAAAAACATGAAAAGCAGTGTTTAATTTATTTGTATGTTTGTTCTATTGTATTTGTGCTATTGCTCGTAATTTGATTGTTTGTTCTTATTTTATTAATGACAGTTTAAATATATGCTGAAATTTATACGAGTAGTTTTTGGTGTCACAGTCTTATTTATTAAAGGTATTGTGGAGGATTTTCCCGAATTTTAGAAAAGAAAATGCACATGCGCAACACTCTACCTGCTCCCGAGAGGGAACGCCTATTAAACGTGTGCACGAGAGAGCATGAGCCTAGTTCTCCTCGTGCACGCTCTGTTTACAAGTTGCTGCGTGACTTGTGCCAGGGCTAGCATCGCTAATCATAGCTTACATTAACTTTTACTAGCAGTGATTTTAAATGGATTTCTCCAAATAGCATGCCAAACTTTACCTGTCGAGTAGAAACTTCGCGACTGAGGCATCAGAGGGAAGCCCAACCTGCGCTTTTAGCGCACGCCAGCGTGTGAAATATTCTCCCAAAAACACTCTGGTCTTGTTTCTTTCTTCAGAGGCCTTTCTCTTCTTGTCATACAATTCGTAGACACTTTTTCTCTTGCGACCCTCAGACATTTTGAAAAAAACCCGGTGAGAACAGGCGAGCTTCAATGAATGGCTGAAACCGTAGCTCACCACACACATACACATGAAAGTGCGCATGCACAGAAAGCGAAAACTACCTAGGGACGAGCACGTACGACGGCCTTACGTAAACATATCACCGGAATGATTGACAACTAGGAGGACCAATAGTCTTGATGATCCACCCGGAAAAAGAAAATCCTCCAATATACCTTTAAGGTTATGGGTCAAAAACAACGAAGACTATAACTAGGCCTATTTTATGTGTTTATTACTTTTTTGTGGTGGGGCCAGTTGACATTTTGTCAGGGCAAGTAAAAATTTAAACGGGCCAGTAGAAAAAAATCTGAAGGTCTGGCTACGAGAGAGCAAGACTAACCCAAATGTTAATGGATTGTTGATTCTAAAAATGTCATGTTAAGTAATGACAAAAGTAAAAAATAATAATTATGTAATAATAATTGGTTGCACCACATCATTTAAAAATTGCAATAGGCAGTAAAGCAGTTGTTTTTTCATTCAAATAAATAAATAATATATAATAATAATAATAATAATAATAATAATAATAATAATAATAATAATAAATTAACCTGACTTTTTTTTTTTTTACTTTTTTTTGAGAGAGAAAAATAAAATAAAATTTTACATTCACAGATACAATTTATCCTTTTTTTTCCCTCCTTTCTTTTTTCTTTTAAACATATATGCATATGTACACGGACATAAAAAAAAAATAAAAAAAAAACACTCTGATAAGAATGTAGGAGAAAATAATTAAATTAGATCACAGTTTAACTTGACATTTTTAACTGTTTAACTTCATAATATAATTTTTTTTTCTTTTTTCTTTTTTCCAGAAAATTAAAACATGCTCATCATAGAAGAAGTGTATTCAATTCATTGTATGTATTAATAGCATTTATGTTTTTTTTTTAATACATGAATAGATCCAGAAAGAAAAATGAGAGTCATGTCATTGACATCATCCCAACAGGTCACGACAATAACTGCACATTTAGTCCAGTAAACACACACGTTTTGGTCATTTCTGCAGAGATCGCTCATTTTATGCGAAACCGAGTGAGTCCTTTAAACAAATCCTGTCTGAATAGGACTTTTGACAATCTGATTAATGCATATCAGTATAATGTATTTCTATAATCTCTCCTCTTGCTTCATAATACCCAGGCAAACCTGTCTCTAGCAGCATTCAGCATCAGATAGTGTATTATGTATTATATATAAATAAAATACCTGATCAGTCCGATGGGCTGGTACTTGTAGAATATGCTGTAACTCGCCCACTCTTCATACAAGATCTGCAAAGACAGAACTAAAATTACATTCATTCTGGAATAACGATACATGCAGCGTGTCTGAACTACAGCGAGTGCACGTCTTAGAGCTTTAATGGAAATGGCGAAGTAACTGATTGATCCAGTGACAGCTGATGAAAAGGACAAATGAAGCCTGTCTCTACCATCATGTTACTAATTTCTCAATGTAATGACTTCGATTCGGTGTGCCTGCAGGCATGTAATGTTATAGTTATTTAATGTAAACATTATGCATGTAAACATTAAGGTTATATGACAAATAATCTACTAACAACACATCCAACAGCGATACCAGTGGATAATGTTTTAGAAGCGGAAAGGGTCTGTTTTGTTTCCCTTGAGCTTGTCGAGTTCACATTGAGGTCTTGAATGTGTAAGGAATAGCCAAATACAGTCAAAAAGTGCCTGACTATCACGTTTACTGTCCACAAATCGCCTCGAATGGGTCAAAATGGATGGATTAATCAAGTGAACAAGCGGTTATCACTCAATTAAATATACATTACATCTCCATGCATGCAACCATTAGTGCATTGATTTGTTTTTTTGTTTTGGTACAATAACAATAGCCAGTTGTAACATAAAATACTTTTGACATATTTTTGAAGCAATGGAGAAATGTAAAAAAAATTAAAAAGCCTAAACTTGATATGCACGTTATTTTAAGAAATATTACAGTAGTATCAGTTCACAGATGGATCAACAAACGGAGCTACTGGCCATTTTCCCAGTATCGTATATATTAAATAATATATTTTTTAATGTGTATTAAACATGTGATATTTTGCCGTTGTAGTTGTTACATCAAAGCATCAAAGTTTCCCACAAATGCACACTGCAATTCATCACTGCATGCATTAAAATGAACAAATAATGGCAGCTCAATCATAACTCCAGGTTTTCCCGCTTCGAAATTACAAGTGGGAAACGTTCCTTCCCCCGGGGGTTAAGCGCAGTGTGAAAAGCCCTAATGAGGGTGAGTAATTGATGACAGAATTTTCATTTTTTGGGTGAACTAAATGTATTCTTTATGTGCTATAAAATGCAAACCTGTGAGAGAAGTGAACTCTAAAGACATTGTGTAAGACTTTGGGCTCTGTTTACACCTGGTATTAAGATGCGTTTTGGTCGATCAGATCACAGTTAGTTCAAAACACATTCCTTTTTTCGTTGTGTAAACACTCATGTGGTCGAATGTGTTCAAACAGCCACAAAAGACTAGCCTGGAAATCCAGACCTAAATCTGAAAGATTAATGGTCTGGCATCGACTAATGAAACTCGGCCAGCTCGAGGGGCGGCACCAAGTATGCATTTGAAGATCTCACTGCACGCAATTGGATAACACTACGACCAATCACGACAAGCCCCATACGCTTAGCTACCAGCGGAGCTAACTGGTAGATTAGACTCTTGCCGTATCCGGTCGGCAAAACAGCAAAAACGCCCTTCTTGCAAAGGAACGATTCGAGCGCCGTCTTCTGTTCCTCTTTTAGATAAAAAGCCAAGTCTAACTCGTTCATTGAGGCGGCCAAAGCTGTTTCAAACAACTGGTGTTCATCCATAGCCATCTTGCAATGTTTACTAATGACTTCGACGTCACAGCGCTGTCGTCATCTGTTTAGCTCGCCTCTGGCCCGCCTATATCAGATAACCCGATGTGATTGGTGCAGCTCGGATACAAGGGCATATTTAATGAGCATCATTACTCGACGCCAGAGTAACTCGCTGGGCAAATTCAACTTGTGCTCTCGCGAGAACTCTGGATTTCCAGGGTAACAAAAGACCCAAGTTTGGTTTGAAGATGAAAAATGTACCAAGCACCACCTGATTTCTAACACACACACTCGGCTGGTCTTGCGTCTGTCAGAGCAGAAATGAAAGCTGATGATCTTGATGTATTTCCGTCTTCTTCAGTCGCATTCAAATGTAAATTGCACGAGCTTATTTGGTCCATTAGATCGAAAGATCTGAAAAAGCCCCTACATTTACCCGTCCATAGACCCTCCCCTCGAAGAAATCAGGACAGAAGTGGTTGAAAGTGGACAAAAGAGACGGATTAAAACACCAGGTGTAAACAGGAATGCGTCTCCCTCGTACACTTGTGATCCGATCGACCAAAACGCATCTTAATACCAGGAGTAAACAGAGCCTTTGTTGCTCACGCTTGTATGCTCCAATAATAGAAATCACATGAGACAGAGTCTGGAATAGTATGCGATTGAATAAATAAGCCATCATTGGTGGGAGCATAAAAACAGTTCAACAAAACCACACTTCACATATTTTTGGTGCATTTGCTAAATGCGTATACGTATAAATGTGTATACAGTATCTAAAAAAAAGGAGAACTCCGGTCAATAATAAAAATGATGTTATTTCAGCCAGCGCTCATACCTGTATTTACATCCTGTTTTCAGTCGAAGTCCACAGTAGTCGATTGTCGAGTTCACACGCATAGGTTTAGTACCTATGATCACGCGCGTGAACTCGACAATCGATTACTATGGACTTCGACCGAAAACAGGAAGAAAATACAGGTATGTGCGCTGGCTGAATAAACATCATTTTTATTAATATCTTTCACATCTACTGCAGTCAGATTCACCCGCGTTCACTCAGAAGGAATCACTCACATGACCTGTGCACTTGTAATGACACATCAAGGATGTTAAGAGGCTAAAAGCAGGTTTAAACATTGCCCCATTGAAGTCAACAGGGTGCAAATTTTAAAACGAGGATAACACGTTGTAGGCAACACCGATTTTTTACGTTGTTCTCTGTATTGACAGCACTCCAAATGTACAAAAAAAATGAGCTCAATGTTAAAATTGACCGGAGTTCTCCTTTAAGACTGGAATTAATTAATTGTGTTTAATTTATGAAGCCACTGCAAACATTATCATTACATATTATATTGTTATATTATAATGCCATCATATTCTGTGCAGGCAATTAGCTTAAATCGCTGTAAATAGAAAAGCCTGACATTATCACTGCTAAATTCCTTAAAGTATTGTGGTATCCCGTCATGTTTCTCACTGACACACACACAACTCGTGAAGATCGCGGCTTAAAGAAAATCCCGAGCTTCCCACTCGTATTTACGACACTGTTCATGTGCGTTAACACGATCTTTACGAGATGATCTGAACGCACTATAACACACAGTGTGTCATCAACACACTACAAGCCCCAAAACTCCAACTCTCTCCAAGGGACCGCAAGGTTTGTTGTGAAAAGACTGAAACATTTACTCTTTTTCAGTTCTTGAAAATAGCGGTGCTGAATTATTTAGAGAAGGGCTCCACTGCCCACTAAGACTCAACAGTGCGCCTGCAGGAGTGCGGATCACAGATGGCTGACGTGGGAAATGATCCTGTTGCCTTGGTGACCTGACAGTTATTGGAGGTTTTTCTGCAGGCGAGTCCAGAGTCCCACCAGGTCTCCGCTATTAAAGCTATAGGTCTAGATCCTGGAGCCCATTTATGGTGTTTAGTTATATCAAGTGGTCAATATGAGATTCAATGAGCATGCCATAAAACAGTCTACACAGGTGAAAGAAAGGATGAAAATAAATGTGTGATAAAACCAGTTTTGGAGAACAGATTCAATGATAGCATCTCTTCCCGCTACAGAGGGTGAAGTGAAGAACGCTGACCAATATGGAAATACTCATTACTTTTTATAGCCTATTGAATATTGCTGGAAACCTTACCGCCGGCTATATTCGGGCCATGCAGATCCTCTGAATTACGGACACATCATCTCCAAAGGAAGCTTGGTGTTTTAGGTTATCGTGCTTGAGATGTTTCACTGAGATTTCGGGACAAAACAGGCTATAGAATAAAATTATTTCTGATTAATCTGTTAAAAATGTTACGAAATATTTATTTGAGTTTGGGGGAAATGTCCTGTTATACACACGAAATGTTCCTCCTGGTAGAAACAAAAATGTGTATATTGACAGACATATTTATATAACTATTGAGTTATATAACTGAGAAACTGAGAAAACTAGAAATCTATTATAATTAAGAATTAATTGAGGTAGTTATATTACAAAATTAACTACAACATCATAATTAAGTAAAAGACATATATATTTTTAATTATATTATATATATATATATATATATAGTGGGGTTTTTTTTACTATCATTGAGATACTATTTTGTTTTTTTGTTTTTATGAATACTTTGAATCGTTTTTTTTATATACTTTTCATTTTAAAGCTTTAATTTTGATGTGTGTTTTTGTTATTTTTAATATGTCTATAATATATAGTTTTTATTTATTTTATTTTATTTTTGATTATTTAGCACACCATGTTAAACTAAATAAAAACGAGAAATATTGCCTTGGCAACTAGTTGAAATAAAATAAGATAAATAACAAGTTGAAATAAAATATATATATATAATAAAATTAAGGTTAGATTAGTTTAAATCTGAAACCATATAACAAAAATGTGTATATTGACAGACATATTTATATAACTACTGCCAACTGAGAAAACTAGGAATCTATTACAATTAAGAATGAATTGAGAAAGTTATATTACAAAATTAACTACAACATAAAAATTTATTAAAAGGCATATATATTTTTTATTATAGCCTATATAAAAAAAAAATTATATAATATCATATTGTATTAAAATTATATATATATATATATGTATGTGATTTTAATTTGCATATGAAATGCAGCCATTTTAAAAACAAATGGCAGGTTCTGAACGTTTTGTTGCAAGAATCAGTGTGAAATACAAGTCCAAGATTTGAGTATGTATTCTAGCATATTTAAAAATGTATTTTACCTTTCTGTCATTTGTTTCAGCGTGTACACCGTCAATATCTCCCTGTAATGAAAATAATGAAATCAACACAAGAAATAGAACAAATCAACTGAAGAGATTGGAAAGATGTAAAAAGGGAGTAAAATATGACGTGACTCACATCGTGTACAGGATAGGCCTCAGTGTAAATGCCACTGCCGAGGAGACTGCTGATTCCTGTCCACACCAAACACAAGCTTTATTAAACACAGAGTACAATACAATCAACCAATCACTGTCCTTGGATATTATGGGACGGTTTTGAAGACCACGTTGTGTTGTTGAAATTCTGGTACACACTTTACACAACTAAAGGCCCCCAATATACTTCAGGCGAAATCAAAGAACGAACCGGTGTGACGTAATTTAGAACAAAATCAGGCCAAAAGTTCGTTTCAGGAGTTTTAAACCGCTTGCCAAAGCGAACTGTCCGTAAAAGTTCACTCCGGCTGTTAAATACCTTCGAACCATTGGTCCGTGGCGATGATGTAATAGGTGGGTGTGGCTCTGAGGCTCCGCCTTCTTTTACATGGAAATCTTCTCTGGTTCTTTTCTTTTGTTCAGTAAGGAAAATCATAAACACTTGAGAGCTGCTTTATAGCAGAAACTGACACTGTTTTTCATGTTTAATACTGTAAAGCTGCTTGATTTTGAGCAATCTATTGTATAAAGTGCTATATAAATAAACGTGACGTGATTGGAGAGCTGAATTGTAGAGCTGGTGCAAACATCCACATTGCTACGATCAGATGCTTTCTGAACTGCTGTTTTCTCACCGCTGTCATTTTAGTTGTTTTTTTTCTTTTGTTATTGAGAAGAAAGTGCGTAGCACATATTTACATATTCATCTAAACGCCCCTCTCAGCAGTGTGGGATATTCTTTAAAAGTATTCATTTTACCCCTTAAACGAAGAACAAAAAATAACTTCACTGTGAGTATATCGGGGCCTAAATTGTACACTAGGTGCTTCAGTTGCAAAATAACAATATTCTAGCTATTGTACGGTGGCTGAGAGAGCTCAACGTGCCACAACTGAAGATAGAGAAAAAGACCATGAGGGAAAGATGTTAATCTATACATTAGTTACATTGTTCAAATGTTGTCATGTTATGTTTAAACAAGTTTCATAAGAAATGTTAGGTAGTGCATGGTCCAAAGATGAGATGGCAAGTTTTAAAGTTGAGACACTCACACACAGATATATAACGGATATAATTTTTTTTTTTAAATGTATATTTATTTGCAACAGTTATGTAAACAGCAATAATAAGATATTTCTGGTAATTACAGCTATTCAGCTGATGGACACGGTGTTGCGTTGTCATGGGAACATCCCAGGTGAGAATAATGAGGAAATTACGTTGTCTTTCGTCGCTCCCTTCATCAAGTGCGATCCAAACGGCTTCATAATGGCACACAAGTGCCATGCTCACTGCAAAGTCCCCACTTCAAGGTCTCTGCCGTCTGCCCTTCGAAGGGAGTATGTTATAGGGATGCTCACGAGCAAGAAGCACGTCCCAGCCGGGTTCGTCACTTATTGGCGTCCCCTGGAAACGTTTCCGTTGTGGTCTGTGCTATTTACAGCGCGTTTCTGTATTTGGTTGTGTTGTGAGTATTTGGAGCACACATGTGTTGTGAAACTGATGAAGATGTTTTCTTAAAGGGATATTTCACCGCTGGAAAGATGAATGTGTATTTAAATTGGGTCATTTATACCCTGGAAATCCAGAGTTCTCACGAGAGCACAAGTTGAATTTGCTCAGCGAGTTACTCTGGTGTCAAGTAATGATGCTCATTAAATATCCCCTAGTATCCGAGCTGCACCAATCACATCGGGTTATCTGATATAGGCGGGCCAGAGGCGAGCTAAACAGATGACGACAGCGCTGTGACGTCGAAAGTCATTAGTAAACATTGCAAGATGGCTATGGATGAACACCAGTTGTTTGAAACGGCTTTGGCCGCCTCAATGAACGAGTTAGACTTGGCTTTTTATCTAAAAGAGGAACAGAAGACGGCGCTCAAATCGTTCCTTTGCAAGAAGGCCGTTTTTGCTGTTTTGCCGACCGGATACGGCAAGAGTCTAATCTACCAGTTAGCTCCGCTGGTAGCTAAGCGATAACTTGTTGTGATTGCTCGTAGTGTTATTATATCCAATTGCGTGCAGTGAGATCTTCAAATGCATGCTTGGTGCCGCCCCTCGAGCTGGCCGATTTTCATTAGTCGATGCCAGACCATTAATCTTTCAGATTTAGGTCTGGATTTCTATTTAGAAATGTGAAATTATTTTAGAAGTTGGTGTCTTCTAGACTGAGAAAAGCCAGAAAATGTATTTTTGGCTCATATGGATGAAAGACAACAACTCCCAGAATGCACTTGCTTCGCTGCCCTACGAGGCCACTCCCATGCCACGCCGACTAGTCGACTCAAAACTGAAAAGACGTTTTTTATCGTGAGATCCCCCTATGGGCGGGTTGAAGACATGCGGGACGAGCTCCTCCTACTGGCTGTAGTCTCTCGCCTCTGGACAAAAATGCCTCTGATGACCCTAAAGGATGATTTTTGCGTCAGAGTTTTTTTCCCAGACACACAATACAGAAATCTCTCGTCTCAGGGGGACATGAGGGAGGGAAGCACGGTCATTCGAAAATACTACCGGGTTTCTACTGATACAAAGCTTAACGCTAATCAGTGAAGTATCCCTTTAATTTGCAGGTGTTTTTCTATTTGCATGCGTTTTCTTCAGTTGCAGCGAGTTGAGCTCTCTCGGCCGCCGTACAATTGACAAGTTGATTTGGTTACACTTCATTTCCTTGTTACAATGTAATTATACATTTAAGCACTGGGTAATATTAAATGTACTTACTATATTAGGGTTTGGTTCAAGGTTAGTGCATTTAATTGTAATTATGCACAATTTACTGTTATTACTATAGTAGGTACACATGTAGCATAAAAAGGACTGTAAATTAAAGTGATCTTTCAAAACATTTCAACAAACAACATGGTGGATTTTGCAATAGTTTGTCTAGCAGAAGTAATAATAAGATGAAACTTACCCATGACATACTTAGCCCGTGTGCATTTTGTCCGTTTTAAAATTTCATACACCTGTTGATGATTAATAAATACGTTTATAAAAGAGGATTATAAATAAAGATTATTAGAAATAGTATTCACTGATTGGTGATACTAGACTCGAAATGAAACTAACATGACAACTAGATGAGTAAAGTTTGATGACAAACTTTGTTGTTGGCTTGACAAAGCCTTGTCTGAAAGTATGTTCTAACACATTGCTAACATGTTTTAACAAGTTGCTAACTTCATTGAACACATTGTTAACATGTTTTTAACTATTGCTAACATGATTTAACACATTGCAGGCATGTTTCTACCATGAATCAGCATATTGCTGACATGTTGTAACATGTTGCTAACATGATTTAACATGTTAATCTGACTTAGTATGGTGTTAGCATGTTGCTAGCATAATTTAACACATTGTTAACATGTTTTAGCATGTTGCTAACATGATTTAACACATTGCTAGCATCTTTCTACAAATAGATAGAGGTTAAATAATATAGTTTTGACCCCCGTCAATGACAGTCTTTGGGATTTTTCATAGTGTTGATTGTCCAATCAGTTAGAAAAGATTAGCAATCCGAATCAAGAACAGTCTGAGTTTTCTGGTCACAGCTAGAACGTTTTGAGCCGCATTCATTTTACAATGTTGGCCTCATTAGAAGAAGCTTGAATAGTAGATCAGTATGTTAGCTTTGTCAAGCCAATGTGACAAAATGTCAGACGATCAAAGTTCTTAATATCATTCGATACCTTTAAGAGATCTAAAATAGCCAAAAAAACAAACAAACAAAAAGTCCTGCTGCCAAAAAATCAATATGAGGTTAACCAGCATTTTAAGAGGCAGCTGACAGATCAAGTGACTGAAATTATCGTTCACAAAAAGAACATCTTTGACGTCATTGACATTTTGGTGTGGAGACACAAAGGCCCTTTTGCTAATCAAATCAGGGGATAAATGACATCAGGTCTTAAATGTCACGTCACTGACTGGATGGGCTTTTCACAAGAGACTGGTACTTACTATTGAGCTCCTGGTTTTGCTGTTGAAGAAGGAGTTTCTGTCTGATAAATCAAAGCTGTGAAAAGAGACCAAAAGTCATTTCATTCAATGTTTTGTGCCTCTCAATTCAATTTTACAGGCAAACACATACCATGGGACTGTAAAACTGAAGCACATTTATGGGCCGTTCACACAGAATGCATTTTTCCATTTTTCCATTCCACTGCGCTACTTTTTTACACTGTTTTTTCAATGTAAACGTGCGCTAGACGGACGTCTTTAACCGTTTTACTAATGTCTTTTGCATCCCCCAGAGTATTTTGTTGTATGAATAACTGAACATGCAATAAATCAAAAGAAAGAACAGACCCACTGTTTTTAAACAACAACAACAAAAAGTTTTATTCTAGCTTTTATCAACACTTGAATGTGGGTAAGCTTAAAAAAAAAAAGGCAACATTTTGATAAAAAAAAAAAAAAAAAGGCAAAAATCGCGTTTATGTCAAAGACTACGTCCGGATCAGATTCAGAACGATGATCAAAACACAGATGGAGTAAATTGAGTCCATCAACACCCCAAAGCTTCACAGTACTGTAGCTCGTCCTGGGTCGACATTTCATTCAGTAACATTAGGCAGTTTTGATTTATATGCTGTTTAGTGTTGATGATCACATTATTTTACATATGCATCTGCTTACATAAGCTATCGCTTGTTTCTGCAACTTCTTCGCATGTGTTTTGATCTGGAGATTCTGTACCCTTTCAGAAGATGTTATAGCGCCCCCTATCACATAACAGTGAAAACACGGGAAGCCGAATTTTCGTCAATGGCGGGGAAAGAGTTAAAGCTGCAGTCCGCAGTTTTTCCTCTTTGTCGCCATCTCTGTTCGAAATCTGCAATTGCAGTTATTCGCAGAATTATCAACTTTACGTGGGCTGTGCCTCGGCTTCACTCGGATGAACCCAATGTTTTGAGGAGAATGTGCGGCTGTCAATCACCGCGCCCGTGTGGATACTGGCATTCGCAATCACAGATTCTGCTTTTTGGAAGTATGACCAACATAAGAATTTTCACCGGAAAATGTCGTCTGAACAAGTAAGTAACATCCACTTTTGTTCTGACCAACTTAAGGGGAAAAAAGCATTGCAGTTAATCACGCTGATTACATGATCTAACGATCGCTTATCATATCACGTCGAACCGTGCAAATTATACTTTGTTCTCAAATTGTTAATGTTAACAACATCAGCATTGCGTGACTACGTTTAATGCACTTCCGATAATTATCCTTGTTTTCATATGGGCCGGTTGCAGTCTCTTTTTTTCTCCGAAGTCTTTCGCGTTTTACAGCGGGTGAATCTCCAGTTGTCACGGGTGATTGTCGTTTGAACCTTTCTGGATCCGCCATCAAATTGATAAGTTTAATTATATCAAGTGCTGCGAGAAAAGGCTATAAATCTCCACCTCCAACATCCTCACACTCATAGCCTACTAGCCGAGACTCTTCTTTATGTGGACAGATGTGACAATGACGCAAAGACATGCTCGAATTTCCCGCAGAAATCCACCAGTACCACTGGAATTAAAAACATTATTACAAGCTTACCGTTTTGAATCGAGCTACGGCAAGCGGATAGTTATGAACACTGGCTGGTTATGTACTTGCTCAAATTTATTTTGGATCATTTTTAACCCAAAAAAGCTACGGACTGCAGCTTTAACAGCAAAAATGCGTTCTGTGTGAACCGCTCCTTACAATACACTGCATTTCAGAGGATTATTAAAGAGCGTCCTTTATATTTCACAACATAAGCTTCACCAGAAATGTGAACGTTTCTAACAATCAAGTCTTTTTGACTTCTGACGTTTGGCAAAATCATCTGTTATGATTTTCATTCATTCAAGTCTTTGTAGAATGTAAGGAATAGATCATTTACAACAGTTGGCAAAACTCTCTGAGGTCAGAGATCACCCTAAACATGATCTTAGCATGGCCGCGAATGACCACAGACTTACAGATGCCGCTTTTCTCGTGAGAACGGGTAGGAGAGGTGTTTCTCATTTTCCGTTCGGCTGTCCACAACTTTAGGTTGCAAGGGTGCAGTGACTTTCTGTATGAACATGTTGACCTTCTCCGCAATGCCGCTTCCATGACTGACTTCATATTTCTGAAAATGACACGACAGCACATCAGTGCACGTCACGTGTGTACAGAGTACACAGATTCTATTACAGATCACTTTATAAGATTGAAGAACAAATACCTTTATTGTTGGCATTTTGAGCTTCATGAACTCAGCTTCCCGACAAAGAACTTCCCAAGGCGCATGTATCTTTACGAATCCCACATCTGGGATTTTAGTCTGAAAAACAAAGATGAACAAACACGGCCTCAGCATATGAACATAACACTGCTCTACCAAAGACTTTAGATATGCAAAGATGGTGCATTCATATTACTGTGAATGGAAGAAAGTGGAATGCGCAAAATGGCAGAATAAGTCCCGCCTTTTAAATAAAAGAGCCAATCACTGATTGGTAAAGTCATTGTGGCACTGCAGCATTGAAGGTCCAGCCTGAAAAATGCAGTTTTTTGTGTCATGATTTGAGGGTTTTGAAACTAAATTTATGAGATCAGATTTCATTAGTGATTTCAAATATGAAATTTAATCTTAAGCTTGGTGAACAGCTTTGGAGAATTTGATGATTTTCCATTCAAAGAGACAGAAGCTGTACGGGCACAGGGCCGTCGCTAGTGGGGTGAAAGGTGGTGACAATTATACAAAATCCAGCAGTTATACTATATAGCCCCCTGTTATATGAATAATTCTAATATTTATATTAGTTGTATGCCTGAGATTTAAAGGGCACCTATTATGCAAAATTCACTTTTACATGATGTTTGAACATAAATGTGTGTTGGCAGTGTGTGTACACAACCACCCTATAATGATAAAAATCCACCAAATGCTTTTTTTAAAATCCCCATAAATCATAAGCACTGTCTCAGAACGAGCTGTTCTCAGATTCGGGGCAATGTGACATCACTTTGCACAGGCCCCTCCCACGACTGTTGATTGACACTGCAGTTTGAGCATAGACCCACCCTGAGTGAGCTGGACACAGTCCGCCATTGTTTCCACGCTGGAGCAACTGCAGACAAGAATGTCTCCTAAGCGATTGAGGTATTTTGTTGTTGGATGTGAGAATGAATTTAGTCTTCATTTACTCTTGTTGTTACTCAAGGATGGATCTGTACTGTTCGTGATCCAGCTTGCAGTCTCCAGAGCGACAGGACTAACGTTACTGATCAGGGCAAAAATGAAAGTGAGAGCGCGCACTTTATGACAGCTCATCCAGTCATGGATATACAGTTTACCAGTTGATTAAGCACCCACTGAAAAAGTGTGTATATATTTGTTTACTGTTAGTTCTAACGAGTGTTTTGTGTATTTCGCTGTGTATGTTCCATGATAATGAAAGGGAAAGAGAGTTTATGGATAAGACTTTAGAGACTTATTTTACATCTTGTGAAAAGGGGCATAATAGGTGCCCTTTAAATGAAAACCACAAAAACATGCAATTTGGTTCAATATTTTTTCCAAATATCTGCTTCTCTTACCTCCCTAAAAATGGTTTAGTCCGATCTAAAGAATTTATTAATTATTCAGTCAGTAACAAACATCAGATGGACCCAATAAAATTGTAAGTCCCACCCCAACTCGTGAACAGGACCAATCAGTGTTGAGGCGGCAGTGCCTGAAGTTAACGATGAACTTGCTGGAAGAGCAGGAGACTGACTGACTGACTGACTGAAAAATGTCGGGGAAAAGAAAACATAAATCAGTGTACCAGAAACGAATAGAAGGAGAGGGAGGCCGGGAGAGTTGTTGTATCCCAGTCGATCAAGACGTTCTTAAAGACAGCTTGTATTGTTATTTCGCTGGGAATAAGAAAACTACCGGTACTGTCACTCTTCATTATCGGTGCGCGCCACAATCGACCGAATGATTACGTGGTCAAAATTCCTGTCTTTTTACACTATTGTAATAATAATAATAATAAATAATAATACGTTTTATTTATATAGCGCCTTTTCAGGGCTCAAGGACGCTTTACAAACAACAATAATGGCAATGGACAATAATAACAAACAAAACAACAGTAGGTAGATGATAGTAAAAGTACTGTAAAGGAGAATTATGTATTATGTCTTGTAAACAGTTAAAAAAGAGTCACGACGCATTGCATTATGCACCTGACTTGCCAGCTGATGATGTATTTCATTACATCAAGAAAACACGAATACAACACACCGCACTTGGATGAATACATTTATTAGATTTATTTAATAATATTACCAGTTCCATATTATCTTTATTAAAAAATAAGACAATAAATGATTTTATTTTTTAAATTTGACTGCATTTTTGTCCATTTCTAAATGTTTACTTTTTGATTTATGAATTATTACAGACTGATGAAAAAAAAAAAAAAATTATTTTGCTGTTACTTTTTAAAAAAATGGTTTGATTATTATTTAACAATTTCTTGCTTTTTGTTAGTTTTTATTAGTTGTAATTTTTATATAAACACTTAACTTTTAAAATAAAGGTTTTACACCAACATCACCATCTTCTGTTATATGTGGGCCTCCATGCTCATCTATTGTACTGTATATGATATTGGTGGAGGGTGGAGGCCCACATCAATATTTCTTTCAGGGGGCCCCGAATCCTCTAGCTATACGGCCCTGTTCGGGCATGATTGAAATAGCTGCCCGAGAGGCGTTTCAAAGTGAATTTGGCTCTACTCTCAGGATTAAAATCGCTGAGGGAAAGAGGGTGATATCTGCAGATAATGTTATAGCAAATGTAACTGGCTTTCTGCATTTTCTGAAGAAAACACGAGAGGTGTTTGCATGTGCAAAACGTGCGTTGCTTACTGCCCCACAGCAAGTTAAAGAGCCCACCGGCAAGTCTCTATGATATTCTGACCCCTGCGTATTGGTTGGGTCTGTTTTTCAATCTAAGCGCCAGATTCACTAAACAGGGCAAATTAGCATGAGAGCGCAATCCCACAAAAGTGCAGATGGGAGTGAAAAGTTCTGTGCGTGATCGATTGACGACACGCAGATTAAAGAACACATTTCCATAATGACCAACACAATCTACCAAGAGCAGCGCAAATTAGTGTCTGGTTTAAGACAAGCTTTTTTGGGGTGTTAAATAATGGCAAAAACCAGTAAATTGACTAGAGCAAACCTTGTGTGATTCATTTAAATATTCTCCCATAAACTCATGCATTTGTAGGAGTTTCCCTTTCAGATGCAATGCAATAAGGTCAGCCGCCAAAATAACCCTGTCCACGCCTTTTAGCAGTAATTTTCTTTAGTAAATCCTAACAGTCGGTTTTTAACACCAAAAGAGGTTTTGCGCTGGTGCAAGATGTTGGTAAATCTGGCCCTAAGTCTGGAATTTTTCTAGTATGGTAGGCAATATTCCCAAGAAAGTAACAGCACAGCTCTTTTGACCGAGCTACAAAATTGTAGGCATCATTCATGTCTGTATGTCAAACAGTGTGAGATTAGTTACACAATTAAAACAGAATTTATTGCTTGGGTTAGACTCAAGGTTTGTTCAAATCACTAACCCCAAGTATGAGAGATATTAATAATGAATGATACTTGTCATAGAGTAATGTGAAACAAGCAAACCATTCAGAAACGATTCACGAAATGAACAACATATTTTTACTAGTTTAACACACAAGGGGCTGGATTCACAGACAGGGCTTAGATTAAGCCAGGATTAGGCCTTAGTTCAATTAGGACATTTAAGTAGCTGTTATAAACATGTCATAAAAAAAAAAGAGAGTCTAAGAGTTAAAACAGCTCAAACATGCATTTTAGTCTGGGACTAGCTAAGCCTTGTCTGTGAAACCGGGGGTTTCTTTCTTCACGAAGGACCTTTTGAGAGAAAATAAATTCACAGAAAAAAGAAAAAAAGAAAACTCTGGCATGAAGAGAAGGACTTCTCTCTTGGTTTTCTGAAGCTGAAAAGAGGGTTATGTAAGATTTGCTTCAAATGACCCACTCTTGTTATAACTCGCATCCCACACACGGGGTCTGACCCAGTCTGTTCAATCCCAGCCACTGCTTTCAGTGAAGAACACAAACAGGTATTTCTACTTTTATCTTACATTATATACACACAAGTATTTCTAAACCTAAATCAACTCCAATTAAATTAGAAATGACATCTTGACACCCAAGACAAAGACATCCGTTAACACTGACATGATTCCCTGAAAAGTATTTCCCTTCCGATTTCAGAATGTTGTTTTACAGATATAACCACATCTTACTAGTGATATATTAGTGAATAAAAAAGGACTTTTAGAATAACAGATTTTTTTAGAACATTTTAAATTAATCAAAATACTAGCCAACATGCCCTTCATCACTATTATATATATATATACACAGTGAGGAAAATAAGTATTTGAACACCCTGCTATTTTGCAAGTTCTCCCACTTGAAAATCATGGAGGGGTCTGAAATTGTCATCGTAGGTGCATGTCCACTGTGAGAGACATAATCTAAAAAATAAAATCCAGAAATCACAATGTATGATTTTTTAACTATTTATTTGTATGATACAGCTGCAAATAAGTATTTGAACACCTGAGAAAATCAATGTTAACATTTGGTACAGTAGCCTTTGTTTGCAATTACAGAGGTCAAACGTTTCCTGTAGTTTTTCACCAGGTTCACACACTGCAGGAGGGATTTTGGCCCACTCCTCCACACAGATCTTCTCTAGATCAGTCAGGTTTCTGGGCTGTCGCTGAGAAACACGGAGTTTGAGCTCCCTCCAAAGATTCTCTATTGGGTTTAGGTCTGGAGACTGGCTAGGCCACGCCAGAACCTTGATATGCTTCTTACAGAGCCACTCCTTGGTTATCCTGGCTGTGTGCTTCGGGTCATTGTCATGTTGGAAGACCCAGCCTCGACCCATCTTCAATGCTCTAACTGAGGGAAGGAGGTTGTTCCCCAAAATCTCGCAATACATGGCCCCGATCATTCTCTCCTTAATACAGTGCAGTCGCCCTGTCCCATGTGCAGAAAAACACCCCCAAAGCATGATGCTACCACCCCCATGCTTCACAGTAGGGATGGTGTTCTTGGGATGGTACTCATCATTCTTCTTCCTCCAAACACGTTTAGTGGAATTATGACCAAAAAGTTCTATTTTGGTCTCATCTGACCACATGACTTTCTCCCATGACTCCTCTGGATCATCCAAATGATCACGCCAAATGATTTTTTTTTTTATTATGTCTCTCACAGTGGACATGCACCTACGATGACAATTTCAGACCCCTCCATGATTTCCAAGTGGGAGAACTTGCAAAATAGCAGGGTGTTCAAATACTTATTTTCCTCACTGTATTATATATATATATATATATATATATATATATATATATATATATATATATATATATATATATATATATATATATATATATATATATATATATATTATTTATATTTCTGTTTCTCACTTTCTGTTTAACCCTATTATACCATCATTTTCCCAATGGTTTGATCTTTCTGACATCAAGTTTAAGGGAGCGACATCATCTTTTTTGACAACATGGTTCAAAGGGAGTTAAGTTTTTCTAAAAGTCTTATCAGTGTTTTATTATGTTTACATTCATATTGCCCTTGTCAAGCTCAAAAGTTATGGGAAAAAACCTTTTTGTGATTCTTTTTGTACAGCAAAAAATATTGGTTTTGGCACAAAGCAGGGTCTGAGGTGGAATAACATGATTCTTATAGGTTCAGTAAGAATAATAAGAATAATAATCATGCAATATAATTCAACTCAAGAGATGAAGCAAAGAATGTCATGATATAAGACCCTGTGTGACATGAAATATGAAACAATAATCAGAATATTGAAGTGAACCCAAATTATTTTTATTCTGGAAACAATTCTCTTCTTTTTCAGAGAGCTGCTAATCTTAGTCCTTTAGACTAATACTTCAGTTTATTATCATCTGCACGATAAACACTTCACTTTGTTTATGATTAGCCCACTACGACCTCTTCACCAAATTCTGGTTTAGCGCTCTGTGAGAACATCTAGCAAAGTGGAGGAAGTTAAATCCCTGTAATCTGTGAACATCAAAGCAAATGGCCTGGGTTTATAGAAGTTAAGCTTGAAAGACAAGCCGCTAATCATAATAAGGTTGCAAATTAGTAACATTACACAGTAAAGTAAGCGCTAACTTGTTTCATAGTTGCCAACAATCAAATCAACTTTGATTTTTCCAATCAGAAATAATAGCATTAGCGGAATTGGGGAACATTTTAGAGAAATAATTTAATGTATCCTAAGGGTGACATCTCTCTCTAACATCAAACATGCTAAATGCTCGCGAGGTGTCTAGTTTTCCCACGTTATTCTAAAAATAAGAATATATATCTTCAGCATTTCACTCTGAGAAATGTCACAGAGAAGATACTTGACAAATAAGACTTTAAGTGAAGTCCTCCACACCACTGAAGTGTTTCTAAACTGGGTCAGCAACAGGGAATAATTATGCTGCTGTACAAGGGAATCAGAGTTAAGAAAAATTATTGGTCATAATACACAACATTTAAAAGTGACCTATTACACCCCTTTTTGCAAGTCTCAGGTGTCCCCAGAATGTGTCCGTGATGTTTCTGCTCAAATTACCCCACAGATCATTTATTAAAGGGTTAGTTCACCCAAAAATGTCACCCAAAACACATAGGCTAGCATTATGCAAATGTGTTACATTGTTACACGGGTATGTAACAGGAAGTGAGACTGGAATTGATGACGACTCGTTTCAGCAGTTCAGAATCGATTCTTTCTTTTGCTTTCTCAAACTTTGCAGACCTTTAACATTCACAATCAGCTCTATGACACACTGCATGAAAGTGCAATTCGAAAAAGCATAATAGGTGCACTTTAACCATCTGAAGGAGTTAAAATGTGCTTATTATGTTAGTGACCTATACATAGTGTCGAATCCTCAAAATTTCATGTTAAATTCATGTCAAATGAGATTATGAATCCCAGATTTTCATGCAATGGCACTCACCCCTTCCTCTTTCTCAATCTCGAGGCCCATTTCACGCAGGTTCTCCTCAAACTCTTCCCGGCGGAGGCACAGGTCGTCCTCGTGGTAATCCAGCCTCTGCTCTTGTGCTGCGAGTTCGGGGTCCTCGTGGGCCGGTGAGCTGGTCCGGTTACGCCCGCGTAGGCAGCAGGAACGGGACTTCTGTTTGCGAGCGCTATGGGGCTTCTGGACGTGGTAGGTGAGCACGTAATCTATCCGCCTCAGGCCATCCTGGAAGTACGGCCACAGATTCGAGTCCTTCGGTCTCTCGTCTGACTGTCGAGGTTTCCGGAGCTGAGAACGAAATCAGTGTGTGAAAGAGGATTATATGCAGCATCTGTATTCAAATATAGAGAGATTTGCGATAATAATGGTTTTCTTTTGACATATATATATATTTTTTTTTAATTGTATTGAATGCCGATATTTTGTTATGTCTGTTGTGCAGCACTTTGGTCAGCATTCATGTTATTTTGAGGAAGTAAAGAGATTTAAAAATGATATGGACAGAAGCAATAATGGGATAAATAAATAAATACCATTAATCTTGGTAAGATGTAGTAACCTTTGTCAATTCCAAACAGATGTAAGCATGCCTGTGTATGTTGAATTTCCTTTGGGATTAAAGTATCAAATCAAATCAAATTAAATCAAATCAAATCAAATCAATAGACGTCTCACTAACATGCCAAACGATTTCCTACTTTATGTGAAGGGTGTGGTAGATTTCTGGTCCTATCAAGGTGTATTTTTCTGTAAAATTCTTTATTACATTCCACCTTACCATGTTGAGACAACTATAACTAAACCATTCATAGACTGATTTTCCAGGAGATGGTAAACACTGTGGCTCTGTTGGTTTGAGAGCAGTTTGGGGCGTTGGTTGTTTGAACAAGGACACATAGAGAAACAGAGGCAAGAGAGCGACTATCCACCAACCAAACCCCAGTTAACAAATTACCTGTTTGTTTGTTTGTTTTACATCATAATGTTGAAACCTATGCATATACACTAAAATGTTGGGGTCAATATGATTACTATAGGAGAAAGAAATACTTGTATCCAGCAATGCATAAAATTGATCAATCATTACAAATAATGCTGCTCTTTCTATATACACCAAAGAATCCTGAAAATAAAAATGTACCACAGTTTCCACAAACATATGAAGCAGCACAACTGTTTACAGCATTGATAATATGAACCCCATATGTGACCCTGGACCACAAAACCAGTCACATGGGTACATTTTTATAAATTGAGATTTATACAACACCTGAAAGCTGAATAAATAAGATTTCCATTGATGTATGGTTTGTTAGGATAGGACAGTATTTGGCCGAGATACAACTATTAGAAAATCTGGCAACTAAGGGTGCAAAAACTCAGAAACATTGAGAAAATCTCCTTTAAAGTTGTTCATTTATGTTCGCGATTTTCCTGCATTCACTCACAAAAATAAATGTTTTATATATTTACGGTAGGAAATGTACAAAATATCTTCATGGACCATGATCTTTACTTAAAAGCCTAATGATTTTTGACATAAAAGAAAAATCGATAATTTGGACCCATACAATGTATTTTTGGCTATTGCCACAAATATACCCGTGCGACTTGTGACTGGTTTTGTGATCCAGGGTCATCATATTAGAATGATGATTTCTGAAGGATCATGTGACACTGAAGACTGGAGTAATGATCACAATTATTTTTTGGGCAATTTGTTTTGATCACAGGAAAAAAATTGCATTTTCACATAGAAAACAGTCAAATTAAATTGTAATAATATTTCACAATACCTATTAACTGTATTTTTATTTTACCTTTACAACAGTAGTGTATATTTGCATTCCAGTTTACAGATTACAGAACCTGAAACTATTTGTGGATGTATTAAAGCATGTACAGGTGGGATTGTCTTACAGAGAAACAGAGAACATTTTCTTCAAAACCAATGATGGCAAGGTGACACTGAGAGAAAGTCTAATTTTCTTTTTCAACAAATGAGTGCAATAATACATTTATCAAGGCAGGGAAGCAATCGGCCCGTGATCTCAGATTTAATGTGTGTTCCTCAATGCCACACGCAGGAGTCTTTTGTGTAATTTATCACTAGATATACCTAGTATAGTTTACTGCAGACAAAGTGTTTAAGAAAATTCATTGCACTTTGCTTAAAAACAAACTCAGCAACTCTACGCTTCATGTATAATCCCTTGTGAGGTTTGACCCCGGGACCTTTGGGTTTCCAGACCAGTTATTTAACCACTTGCCATGCCACTTCTGTGTATTGAGGAAGCGAGAACCACAATGCTGAGATTTACAACAGTACCAACAAACAAATCACGTTAGCTCAGAGTAGGAAGTCAAATAGGCTAAATAAATTCCTCAAGTTCTCCCCGTGCCTGATTGTAATTGACAGGAAGCTACTGCATCTTCTAATTAGTCATATTCATGAAACTCGTGTGATTAGTCTTGACTCAAACAATTATAATTAATGAGATTATGTTATAATTGAGACTTCCTTCCCTATAAAGGATGCAAAATTAAGTTTACCGCTTGTCAAGTGCTTTTTTTTTCTTCAGCGGATGATTGTTAGAGGGGTCATGAACTGGCTTTTTAAATTATTTTATATTGTTGTCTGAGGTCAACTTATGACGTTCACTTGGTTTTACATTCAAAAACAGTAATAGGCTATTTTCTACCCTGGTTTTGAGCCTAGCTCCTGAAACGCTCGGTTTTTATGGGCGTGCCGCATTGAAGACTTGGAAGTAAACGCCCACTGCTATGATTGGATAACAGTTTTGCATATTATAATGAGTTTCATGTAATGCGTGAATCGGTGGGCGGGGCTAAACAGGCAGTGTTGAAGTAGGCGTTGATCATTTTCTGCGGAGGCGGGGTTTGAAACCCTTTGACGTCATAGATCCCCACTTTGAAAAACCTGTCGTTCGCTGTGCCTGGTGTCAATAAAAGCTTTTACTGGATTAACAAGTGACTTTTCAGTTCTGAAACTTACAGGTTATTCTTATAGTATGATGATGACCTCTTATATGTCAAAAGCTCAAGGAAAATTAGATTTCTCAGTTCATCACACCTTTAAAAGGTACATATTTTTATTCAAATTAACGATTAAAACATTGAGTCATTCAATTCTTCTTCAAAAACGTGTTTTTTACGTGTTGATTAACTACGGTGAGCATGTTATAAGAGTTTAAATTTCAGACCTGTTGGTTTTAGTGGGAAATTGCATACATGCGTCACTCGCCTGTGCGTGTCTCGTCATATCCGTTAATAGAGTAAGGTTCCTCTGGCTACTTTGACCCGTATATGGAGTTTCGTAGGTTAATTGTACAACGAGCGAGAAAGATTGACATGGAGCCGCTAAATCTCCAAACTCCGGAGAATCACACGCCGAACATAGGAGAGTCCGCTGGCAAAAAGAGAATGAGACAGAGCTCGTAATAAAACAAGAATCAACATTAGCTTGGCATTTTCGGAGATGGCAAGAACTGAGGGATTTGAAATGTTGTAAAAATGACGGTGTTTTTATTACTCCACAGGTGCGGTATTTTACTGTAGCTCTCAAACAGAGTTCATTGTAACACTATCTATTGTGAAGATCGTTTTAATTATGGTTGTTGTAGCGTTTTATTTTCAAGGAAGCACCTTGTCTATTAATGGGTAAAGCTACAGTAACGTCTTCAGCTAGTCAGCTCGAGATCCTTTCCATCTAAACTGGTTAAATCTCTTTAACGTAGTAGTGAATGTTTTATGAACAGTAGGATAAACGTATTCATTCACACGGTCACGCAGAGCCGAAGAACAACCAAAACAATGTTCTTCTACAAAATACATGCAGTTTTGCTTTTTAACAGCTGGAGGGCCAAAATGTACATAGCGTACCTTTTAACTTATTTGTCGTTGCAATCTTGAATATGCGGTTATATCCTTATAAGGACGTGTAACACACCACACTCAAATAGTACCACATCTATTAACAAGCACCAAACACATGGTTGAATAAATTTGAATAAACTCATTCAGGATTAGCAGAGGGTATTTCAAAGTGACCCGTCTGTCCTGTAAATTTGCACACAAAAAAATCAAATACGCCCTCAGCATGCAAAATAGTTTTGCACACCCGCAGAGAACTAAAGATCGGTAGTGCTTAAATTTCATCACGCCATCTGGAGCACGGAAACGAAGGAAACGTGTTCTAGCCGAGACGTGGTTGGCAAGCTTTAGCTTTTCGTGAAACACACATATTTGGTTGTTTTATGAATTAGGGTATTTGCCTTGCATAAACACAAGCATCACAATGCAAATGTGACTTTATGTAATTTAACCTCCCTCGCTTTAATTTCACACGTCACCTGTTTCCAGAGACATCACTGCAAAAGTCTAAACTGAAGCATTCAAATATTCATGTATTTGCTCAAATTTTGCCTTGCAAATTACGCTGGGAAAAAAACATGAGCGTTTAAAGAGAAACCGGTAATGTGTCTTTATTCCTGAAGTGAAATGAATGAAATGTGTGCAGAAGAGGAAGGTTTCCTCTGTTGTTGTGGCTTACAGCAGAGCCTGTCTGGGGGTTTAGAGAATCCATCGTGCCTTTCGAGTTGCCTTCATCAATCCCCTTCACATCCAACGGGACAGATTCATATCTCTCATTTCGCCACATGCTGTCCTGTCCTCCCGGCCCTGACGCCTGCTCCTCTGTGCTGTTGAAACCCAAGAGTTTCTCACCTGTTGAAGAGAGAACATCAATTCATCAATGCAAACCTTACTGCTAAATGCTAAATTAATCTCGACAACTATTTGCGTCATACAGGATTTCAAATAATCATCTGGTGTGAAGTTTAGTTTGACTTGCGTTTAAAGAGAAAAAACATGAGTTTAAGTTCGATAAAAACATAAGAGGCCCAGTTTCACAGACAGGGCTTAGTAATTAAGCCAGGACTGGGCCTTAGTTCACTTAGGAAATTTAAGTAGCTTTTATAAATATGTCTTAGAAAAAAACATTACTGGTGTGCATCTTGAGACAAAATAATGGCACTGATATACTTTAACTAAGATAGAGCAATGCTATCTTAATTTTTTTTTATGCAACAAAAATTATACAAAGATTTGTATGTGCATATACACCTCACAACAAGTAGAAAATAACATGCATAAGAATATGTAAAATAAAGTAGGTCATGCCAGGGGTAAAATTACTATCTTAAAACAACTCAAACATGCATTTTAGACCGGGACTAGTTTAAGCCTTTATTGCAATTAAATCATAAATATTAAAGGAGTCATAACCTAGTATTACATTGGATACCTACTGCTGTATTATAGTCTTTCAGGCCCTTCTAAAAAAGAAAAGTGAAAAAAAAAAAAACACAGACCTACTTTTACCCTTATTTCTGAAGCCATTATTGTCTCGCGAGATCAATGCGATGTTTTGGCTGTCGTGGACGCTCTATATGGCTCTGCACGCCAGTTGAAAGGGTTGTTGGGACAGCGTCATTAAAAATGAATTTCATCCACTGGTCCCTGATAGTTTCGTCCGATTTTGGGAGATAAAACACATTTACATGTTTTTTATGGCAATCAACCACAGAGCAAGTCCGGTGTGCACTCGGTTTCTCCATCTTTCCCGACTGAACTGAATATGAGGGGGAGAGGGGAAGGGGGGGCTTCCTGCTGCGGTGTCCATATATGGTATATCCTACTACCTCATGACGTCAAGAGGGAGCTGAAATCAAAATCTCGTATTTGAGTGCGCGTGCACGCGCGCTGGTTTATTTACCCTGAGGTAAACAAACGCTTCACTTTTAAATATCGGCTTCCCGGCCAGTGTATAATCGTTAGTCGATCATAACATACATTGATTCTGGTGGAAAAGTGAAAATTGCAGGTTATGACTCCTTTAAAAAAATATATTTAAAGTGGTCATATGGTCAGTATTCTAAGTTTGATTAGTGACAAATAAATTGTGCAGAATCTTAAATATTTCTTATTCTTTTCACATCATAATTTTTCAAAATCATCTAAAAGTCTCTGAGTTTTGGAACATGCCATATTAATACCATCATGACATCGCTTTTTATGAATCACAAATAAAAGAGAGGGCAGCAGGGGTCAATGTATTTTTCTAAATGAATGTAAATCACTGCAGGAAACAATAAAGGCTCCCAATCCAATTACAGAGGAGCTGAAAGCAAATACATTTAATTTAAGATAAATGTACACGTCAAATATTACATCTTAAGACCTTGACTAAAACCTAATAGAACATATCATGTTCTTAAAAAAAATGGAGTGGTAAACAACCGTGTTATTCTATGGTGAAACATAAAATCTCAAAAAGTAATATCCTATAGAAAGCATGGCTAAATTTTCCTCCCTAGAATGCATATGTAGGTCATTGTGGGAAACAAGAGCGTGTGTGTGTGTGTGTGTGTGTGTGTGTGTGTAACCTCAGATTGCTCCAAGGGGATTGTCTCTGCAATAATGTCAGCTTGCCTTTTTTTTCCCTTTTGTACTCAAATTAAATTTGAATGTGATCACAATAAATAACACAAGAACAATATTTTTGACAGACATATGGAAACAAGGGGCTTTAATACAGCATCTTATCTAGGGGTATTAATACAAATACTCCTAATAATAAAATAGCATATTAAATGTGAAAATAAATAATAATAATAATGTCATAATATTATATCATTTTCATATGATTATATAATATTTACTGCAGATCTAGATTGTTGAATTAGATTTATGTTCCAGCTGGGAAATCCATGTCATATTAGTGTAAGGTGGTCAAGTTGGTCAAGTTGAACACGATAGCTAGTTTGTTATTGGTCAAAGGTGGTTTAACTGGTTTGGTCAAATTCTAACAGAACAATCTCAGCCCGATGAGCTGGTCTCTGATCCATCAACTAGATCAATGCAGACAAGCTAATAACCAAAACTGTTCCAACTAGAAACCATGTAAAAGCAGCTGCCTTTAGAAGGTGAATGCAAAGGCTACTCTTTAAAAATATATATTAATTTTAACTGTAAAAATGCAACTTTTTAATTCGCTAACAGTGCATTCCTATATAGACCTCATGTAGCCCCGCCCCTTTTCAGTCTTCCAGTTTGTTATTCCACAGCATGAAGGTAAGATATTACGGATTTGATCGTTTTAAAATCTTGACATTCATGACATCTGCTTCAGACATTACAATGCTCATGATAACTTTCCTTAACTCTACAATAAGTAAATCCACTTCACCAGCGAATTACTCTTCGACAGCGATGCCACTGAAATCGGCGCATAAGGCATATATATGGGGTAACCTTACATTTCATATCATTTTACACTAAAATACTGTACCATTTTTGGAAGTAAATTAACAAATCATCTCATAATTGAAACTGAAAAGCCGTAAACTGACATGCCAAGGATTCTCTGTATGGCACTTCACATTTGAGGTTTTTAATTTTAATAATTGTTTCTTAATTTTTTGTTATCAGTTATGTACAATGGGGTTTTATGTTACATCTTCTGTTGTTAAATGAATGTTTATTGCATTATTTTAGTGTCATGTTTGTTACCATGAAGGTGTTTTGCATTTGTGTCAGTGTGCATGACCTTCTATATGTTGGTATTTACCTCAGCTTGTGGAAAGGCTACTTGTGATGAACTTTGATTCATCGTGTGGTTTCCTCTTTATCATCAGTGTTATTATGGTGGATGTCAGTATATATTAAAAGTACAAAAGCGATTTAGCAGCAATGTGGACTCGCTAATTCATCAGAAATAATTTTTACAGAATTTGTGATTGAGAAAAAAATATTCTTTTAAAAGTGTAACAGTACCATATTTGAGCTACTGCACAGCTACTGATGTATGATATATGCTTTGTGCTTGCTTGCTCATAATAATATCCTTATTAATCATCACAATTCATCCGAACCGCTTTAAAAATTGTCCTACCTTAACCTGAAAACGAATAACCCCAACCCATCATCACTTTTCATATTCTTTATGTTTAAAAGGACCATACTCACTTGCCAGTGTATAAATAATGAAGCTTGATTACATCCACTTTAATGATGTCAGAAAAATGTAAACATTTTTCAGAATGACATCCATTAAATGAGTGATACATTTGATTGTCTCATGGAATTTCAAGGCTAATCAATCATGAATCTAGTCACACTTTGATTCTCTGTTGCTGATTTTCAGAGAAATATGGAAAATATTACAGGTTTTATGTCTACATTCTACAATATAGGTTACGTATTAATATTCTCCCTTAAAGTTCTCTCTGAAAAGACATGCCTTCCCTTTCCCCGAATGGGAAAATCCCCTTTGCCAGCTCAGGTTGACATGCATCGCCCCCTCAGAAGAGCATATCTCTCTCTCTCTCTCTCTCTCTCTCTCTCTCTCTCTCTCTCTCTCTCTCTCTCTCTCTCTCTCTCTCCTCAGGTGAAGATGATGCTGAGATGGATTTTCCTCATGCACTCTGTGTGTGTGTGTGTGTGTGTGTGTGTGTGTGTGTGTGCGCGCACCCGCGCGCCTGCCTGCAGGCAATGCGTGACTAAACCCACAGAACACTGATGCTCATGTAATAACACAAGCATGTTTATCTGAGATTAATATTAGTACTATTTTATAATTAATAACATCAGTCAACAGGTTATTGCTCAAATGCATTATTTATAACATTCCTGGATGTTATAAACTGTCTTGCAAAGCAATCTGGGCATTATAACCATGCGTTAGAAATTAATGTTGTCTGACAATTGAATTCTGTTTAGCTACGTAGCGGTTCAATATCTGTCGATCTTATAATATTCATTGTTAAAATAATAAACGCGCACGAATCAGGAATCTGAACACAAAACAGGAGAAACTCACCCGAGCCATCAGCCTCCTCATCTTTCATCGCAGTATTTACATCATCTTCACCCTTCATTGGTGCAAATGTGCGTTGTATCTAGTTTCCAGGTGGATATAGTGGAAGTTGTGTGTCGTGTACGCGACGCGCTTGTGTGTGTGTATAGTGTGTGTGTGAGTGTGTGTGAGAGAGAGATCGCGATCGTTTCTAGAGTATTTACATGAAGTCTCAAGCAGAGCACTGACTGGATCCGTACGAATGCGTTTTATCTCACGCACCAACCACACACACACACACACACACACACCTACATCACTACAGGCACACGCGTTCCTCTTATCAGATGCGCTTTTGGGCAGTTCCTGAAGCAACACCAGTTGAATGCGGGCTTAGCTCATTCTGCTCTGGTAAATTATGTGTTGAACTCACTCTACACCTTGTTTGTGCACAGAGCCGATCAGCCCTATACTCACACTACGCAAGTTGCGTAGGCCCCGCAAATTACTCAAGGCCCCGCCTCCCCCTCGTGTCAAAGCTCGTCAATCAAAGTTTACAATATCGATGAGAAAATTAAGCAGAACTATCCTTCTGGTCACGATGGAACACCATGAGATTGAATTCCGGGAACAGCAGTCAGGTAGACTTGTGTTCTCTCATGACCTGTGTCAGAGATGTGCAGACCTATGCCGGCCACTTCCAGGGCTGTTCTGTGACTTTGTGCATGACAAAAAAAAAAAAAAAAAAAAGTGAGAGTGAGAGTGAAATACAGCTAGCCTAATTATTACGTTTGATAAACGACAAAGGGCAACGGTGTTTGTTTATAAACTGCAGCTTACATTTAAACTGCAGCCATTTTAGCTTTTATTCATTCACAGGATGCATTTTTGATATCAATAATTAAATTTGTACTATTTAAAATGTGAATTCTTGATATTAAGAATGTACTTTTAGTGTCTATTTCTGATATCGGGAATTACATTTTCATTAGTACTAGTTAAAGGAGGAAGGATTGTAGTGGGAGCACTGGGGTGTCAGGTGTGACTGTGTGGCAATGGCAGGTATGAGGGTCCCATAACAGAACTTTGTTTAGGGCCCCAGTTAGGTCAGGTTTGCTCTGTTTGTTATTTACCTGGACGCATGCATATCGGCTATAAATGTGAAACGGGGCTAGTTGTCACATCTTTTATTCCAGCTAGTGAATTTTCACAGAGTGTTTGACAGTTTTTAACGGTAAAACATTTGTTAAACACAGAAAAATACATGAAACTGCAAAAATGTAAAAGTACAAAAATAATATAAAATAAATGTTTTGTTCAAAACATTCTAATTAGAATGAATACTAGCTGTTTTATATAAGCGAAGGGCAAAAAAAAAAAAAAAAGAGGCACGGTCGCTACCTTGGATTAGCCACCATTCAGGATGTAATGTTACAAAATACAAACCATTATTGTTGATTACCTACAGTTTTTAAAACAATGATTTCAAAATGGCTGTCGTAGAGTAAATCTGATTGGACGAGAGCTTTTCAAGAGTGCAGACCAGCTACTATAGCCTAACATTTGTACCACGCCGTCACTACATCGACACACCAGTAGGTGGCAACAACTGGGTGGCTTGAGTAGGTACTTATTTTGAATAAGTAATTACTTCACGACCACTTAAAAAAGTAGGCTACGTTATATAGTATGAACAGGGGCATTCGCTCCGGAGGAACCTTTTCATAGTTCTTGGGCGTGTTCGCACCGCATTACTAGGAACGATTTTAGTTCTAGGAACTCCTTTTGGGGGAACTAAATTAGCTCATACTTCAGAGTATCTAAACCAGCACTACCAGTGCCATAAGTGTATGTTGATTGGCCAAATGCATAAAAAACACCGGCAACCCGGCAATTACAAAAAAGCCATGTAAACATGGTGATTTCGGACGATAACACACATCATTCCAGGAAATCCCTATGGGCATCATCACTGTAGCCGAATAAACAGAAGATTGAAACGCTTTGATTGATTAAACATGACTAATAAACACACGACTGCCTTATTCTGTGTAAGAAGCCACATCATCTCACAGAAGGATGCACAACTGTCGTTATGGAGTGAGTTTGGAGTAAAAGCATGTAATTAAATGTTGTTTTGTTGGACAAGAGGTTCATAATGCCTCTCATGTTTGGAAAGATGTTTGACTCGTGTTGTTTTTTCAAATGCACGTTATAAGTGACTCAATCTCACAGTGCTTTCAGATGGAGCAGCGTTTACTGAGCCGTACATCACTGACAAGCTGCGCATTAAAAATAATCGCAGCCGTTGCCATTTCCAAATCGGTTTAAGTGCGATTACATGTAAATTGCGATTAATCGTGCAGCCCTACTTGGGATTAATCAGTATCTAAGAGCAGCATCTATGAAATATGCGTTATTTTCAAGCATTTGAATTGTCACGTTATGCTTGCAAAATTAAGAAACGTGAATGTAAACTATTTGCAGTCGCATTTCAAATGCATTGATCAATATATACTTCGGTTATATACACGGTTTCTCTCCGCATTCTGAGCTGCATGCGAGTCTCATTGACAAACACAACAAACGCAAGCTATCAGCCCCACCCAGCGCATTTACATTAAATGTGATTAATAGTGGACACTTTCACACACTTCCATGTCAAAGTGTCTGTTATCAGATCTGTTGAAGATGCTGTTTCTCTTCATGTGTGCCAAGACATTTTAGAAATCCCGACCGGATTTGGAACAGTTTGTTCCATGTCCGTAATATACATACAGTTATGGTGATATTAAATGACTTAAACCGTGATATAAGATTTCGGATATATTGCCCATCTCTAAGTCATTCATTCCCTGTGTGACTTCTTGCAAAGGCACATCCATAAACCTCTTGCGTTTCGGTTGGTCACACCACAAGGTGTCGCTGTGGTCTCAAAGCTTCAGCACTGCCACTCTGAGCTCGATTGCTATGTCTGAGGTAAAACACGCCCACCCTCATTAGCATACAGAGGAAGAAATGTATAAATAAATAAATGTAGACATAAATACATATATATATATAAAAAAATGAAAATAATTAAGTGGAAATAAAATGCATAAATAAATGTGGAAAAAATTTGTATTAATTATACATACAATTATAATCAATTAAACAATTATACATTAATAGGAAATACAAATTTTTATTTTTTACATTTGTTTGTATATTTACGGTTTTCTTTTTTTTACAATTCTTCGTATATTTATTTATTTGTTTGTTTGTTATTATGTCAGCTTTGGCATTCCATAGCTCTGCAGCATCAGCAATAATCAACAGCAGCATCTGGCACATCTATTGCGTCAAGACCAAATACACTAACTTTGTCATATCCATTATACCATGCTACAAATCTTCCGAGAGTTGTCAGAAATAGAAATTATTACTTGTATTGAATAATATTATTGTTATTTGCGATTTAATAATTAATTATATAATTAATTAATTTTGTTAAATGAATCAAATGTTAATAATCAATGTTTTTTTTTTTTTTTTTTTTTTTTTTTTTATTAGCGTAGGCTATGTCTTTGAAGTAGGAACTAGTGATATTTTTTCGGATCCCATGGCCATTTTTTAGCGCAATTTTCCACCGGACAAAATTGCGATTGTTAACTCATGAATTCTGTTCTGTCTGTGCGCACCAATCTTGCACTTCTATCTACTCCTCAACCAGACCACCTAGAGACTTCGGGTTTTCGGCATTATGTTAAGGAAGGTCTAATCTCGGGAACGCACAAAATTTTGGATTTCCTGGAAATTCCAGAAAAAATTCCGTTTTTTGCAAATTTCTCGGCAACCATAATAGCTATCGAGTTGAAACAAATTGCAATCGATAGCTTCTAAAATTTACAATAATATTAGAAAAAAAGAGATTTGATCAAAAATCTTTCCTTTATGCTTCAAAAATTGAATTTTGAGTGTTGTGATCCCATGACGTGAGAAAATTGCGCTAAAATCACTCTGTTGCGCTAAAACAAACTGTTTTTTCCAAGGATTGGTCCGTTTCAATTGTTATTGAATATTGTGCGATGTTAAAAGTTTCTTATATAGCCACATAACCACCATGTGTGGTAACATTTTGAGATTATTTCAAGACAATTACCACCTGTAGGCTATGTCAACTGTCGTACGGGCGACTGATTAAACTTTCCAGAGATCAGCTGAAGGCACACACACACACACACACACCTTACAGATTTACACCGGCTGCAACACTGAATCGGCAGTCGAATCATAAAAAAGCTAGTCCATTCTTCCCGAAGGAGAGTAGCCTAATGTCTTAACGTTTAAAAGTCACCTTTGATTAAACGCTGGAACCGGCAACTTTATAACTTGAGATTGAGAAGAAGAATGAAAATGTCAAATCTTACTTGTGCTCAGAGAGGAACTCACTCCAGCGCTTCAGCTCTTGACTCCTGTTCACCTGCTCAAGCACTTTATCTCTCAACCACTCAAGAACATGAACACATCTTTCCGCCTCAGACCTTACAAAGAGCGCAGTCTTAACAATTAAAGTAACCCACTATACCTTTCGTACAAAGGCGTAACGCAACGTAAATGCGCGATGTGTGGACAGCGCGTGCACGGCACAGCTATGACGTATTTATAGGTGTTTCCCTCACTATCAAACCTGGGCAGGAATGTGGGTGGGCAGGCAGGGGACTGACTAAAAATTATATTTACCGTTTGAATTAATGGGTAAATGTTTTCTCTGAGTGTGTTAACACACACAACGCTCATGCACGCACACTGTTTGAACATCGAGTGTTATTGTTACGAAGTTATGCAGGTGAAGTTTGTCACATTAACTACAGGTCTCGGACGGAAGTTGGGATTGATACGGACTCTTAACACTTACTGTAACACAACAAGGTCCCATTTGTAACGTTAGTAAATGCTTTGGAATTATTTTTAATTGCTATATTGTTAACTAATGTACTTTACTAATGTTAACATTGTGTTACCAATTGCTTTTTGTAAGTGTAGCCTATACAAAAATCTATCCAGTAATTACAAAAAAAAAAATCTCTCTCTCTCTCTCTCTCTCTCTCTCTCTCTCTCTCTCTCTCTCTCTCTCTCTCTCTCTCTCTCTCTATCGTTGAATATCACTTGTAACCTATATTCCTGCTTTAGGAATCGAAATCCCTAATTTTCTTGAACAATTTCTTCCTTCTACCCCTAATTTATTAACCCTCTATGGTAGGCTACACACTATGATATCAATGAGGATTTTTTTTTTTTTTGGTGCTTTCCTGCATGCTTAAAATTGGACACTATAACAATATCAATAAACATTTTCATAAATGTTTAATTTATTAAATTTTTTAAAAGTTTGGTGCCTCACCAACATTGTACCACACTGGACAAATTGAAACATTTTCACGTAGAAAAAAGAAATATATTTATTGAAAACATAAATTTCTTTAACCAGACACTTTAACAAACACATTTATACAGTTTTTAATGTATTACAAATTTCATATTTAATAAAAAATTACATTTCATATCCAGCTGTTGCTCTCAGGCAACATTGTAGTGGAACACAAGTATTACCAAACCATCATATCATCAAGTTATCATATCAAGTTATCATATTCATTCATTCATTCATTTATCCTCATCTCCATCTACAATCTCACCCTCACTCTCTCTCTGCAGGATTCACTATGTCAATATGACCTCATCTTCCTCATCTTCATCTTCATCCTCACCCTCATCAACTGGCAGTTGTGTTTTATACCTTTTTTAGCTGCTATGAAATGTGCAGATCATAACGTGCAGATATAGTATGTGAATTACTATTCTTATGAGTGCATTACAAAATCATGCAAAAATACAAATATATTTAGATAATTCTAACTCTTTTCCTTACAACTATAATATAATATAACATTTGAATTCCTATGCCTGGTATGGCCTTATGCGATTCCATTATGTACAATGCTGCCTTGAGGCAACACACAAACTTTTTTGCTATGTCCTCTAAAACATTTGATGATATATAATGTAAAGTTCTTGACAATACTTCCAGTGAAGGGGACTCATATTTTTTTGTGGGTGATTAACTGGACGCAAAATAGTGAAAAACGTTTCACTGGGGAAAATATGGAGCATGTGATGTGATTGAAAATGTGCTGAAACAGGACACAAAATGGACCCCTGTGGGTCATGTGACCTTTTTTTGCACTTTCATTGATTAGTATGTGAGTTCTTCTCCCCTCAGATAGATTTGACCAATACATGGGTGTCTCATTTTATTAAAAATAAACAAAAATAGACTATGTTGCCTGGAGGCAACACCGTACCATATGGGTTGATCTTCACATGTGTACACTGTTAAAGTTCATATCTTGAGGTAAGTATGTGGTTTGCTTTGACCTACTATGTTAAATATTTCTTGGTACACTATGTTCTAGTTCACAGCTGATCCTCCCCATTGTCTAACAGTTGGCAAGATGTTCACCTTTAATTGCAATCAAGCCACAGGTTCCAAAACGCCTCAGGCTTTTCTGAGAGCTCCAATGACACTTCCATAATTGTCACACAACGCTGCACATTTACGTTACAGATACCGCTTTCCTGTATGTTATACAGTGATATGTTGGGTTTCTGATGAGGCTATATTAACAGATATGCCAGAGACCTTTAATAATATGTGATTTCTTTTTCTTTCAGAAGACCTAACCTAACCTTCAAGAGTCATTAACATAAGCAAGATCACAAACATTTTGTTAGGTTTAAACTACAAAACAATAGATTTGCAGTAGAAAAGGTACTTGGACACTTGTCAAACTAGTCTATATTTAATGTGAGGAACCTGTGGATACTTGAGGGTAATTGTCTTCATTGACTAAAAATGTCCTTGGATTTGGGTTGCCTGAAATGTAATTGCAAATATGACTCAGAACAAATGCTGTTATGATTTTATGCGTTAATCATCATTTTCATTATGTGCAGATGAATAACCAAGAAAAGTCGCATTTGCCAGTGTGAAACTCTGAATTCTCAACAACACTCAATCTCAACAGTGACACCTGATGTTAGAAGAGGTGAGCCAGTGTCAGATATGGTGGACAAGAAACTCTACAGTAGATGGATATGAATGATTAGTTCAATGATCAGTGTATAATTCAGTAACATTAAGGAGGTGTTGTATAGTCAGCTAATGTCAACCTAAAAACTCACTCTTTGTGGTTTGCTTTATGCAAATAAGTGGGGTTTTTTTGGGGCGGGGGACTTTATGTACAAATCATATAAGTTGTGCAAAAGTGATACCCATTTAATCAGTTCACTTTTATCTACTGGTACAAAAACAGGTTCTGGCTACTCTCTGTATTTTGCTTCCAACTTGCCTAACTAAAAGTAGGAGGTTACCAATGGCCGGTTGCATAAACTGCTTAGACTACTTAAAAGTTAGTCTTTTTTTTTTCAAGACTCGTCATAATTTTACAGTAAGTTACATAAAAAGGCAGATCGGTCTAATTTGAGACTTAAGTCACAGTCTTGACATAGTGGCTAAGTTTCTGCATCTGGCCCCATGCAGGTATACTCGAACTAGGCGGCATTATATTTCCGAGGAAAAGTCCAGCATCATCCGTTCGCAGAGAGACTTTGCTTGATATTTTGTTATCTAGTGCAATGACATGCAACAACAGAGGCCCCAAACAGCCACACATGAATGTTTTAACTATACAGAACAGACAGAAAGTGAGACTGAAAGAGAGAGTGTGTAAAAAAGATAAGAGAGGGGACTACTGTTGTTTTTTTTTTTCTAGAGGTTACATTATAAACTGATGTGTTAAAACCATCTCCTAATAGTTCAAAAGAGCTATGAATTGCATTCTGTTATGTCAAACGAAGTCTTGTTTAGTTAGTTAGTCAGCTTCACAGTGAGGGCAATTAGCATAAAATCTTGTGACACAAGAGGAAGCAAATTGTTTCCCACATGCACTGTCTGAAGTCATCTGAAACCAAGCCACAACACAACACAATAGAGGATAGTGGCTAGTAACGACCAGACACATAAGAGGAATGTACACACTAAACCCCATTGCTTTGCAGCAGGCAGGTTAGGTGTATTGAATGACTCTTGAAGGTTAGGTTAGGTCTTCTGAAAGAAAAATACATTTTCAAAAGTCTCTCTGCGAACGGATGATGCTAGACTTTTCTCGGAAATATAATGCCGCCTAGTTCGAGTATACCTGCATGGGGCCAGATGCAGAAACTTAGCCACTATGTCAAGACTGTGACTTAAGTCTCAAATTAGACCGATCTGCCTTTTTATGTAACTTACTGTAAAATTATGACAAGTCTTGAAAAAAAAAAAACCTACCTTAAGTAGTCTAAGCAGTTTATGCAACCGGCCATTGGTAACCTCCTACTTTTAGTTAGGCAAGTTGGAAGCAAAATACAGAGAGTAGCCAGAACCTGTTTTTGTACCAGTAGATAAAAGTGAACTGATTAAATGGGTATCACTTTTGCACAACTTATATGATTTGTACATAAAGTCCCTCGCCCAAAAAAACCCCACTTATTTGCATAAAGCAAACCACAAAGAGTGAGTTTTTGGGTTGACATTAGCTGATACAACACCTTAATGTTACTGAATTATACACTGATCATTGAACTAATTATTCATATCCATCTACTGTAGAGTTTCTTGTCCACCATATCTGACACTGGCTCACCTCTTCTAACATCAGGTGTCACTGTTGAGATTGAGTGTTGTTGAGAATTCAGAGTTTCACACTGGCAAATGCGACTTTTCTTGGATATTCATGTGCACATAATAAAAATGATGATTAACGCATAAAATCATAACAGCATTTGTTCTGAGTCATATCTGCAATTACATTTCAGGCAACCCAAATCCAAGGACATTTTTAGTCAATGAAGACAATTACCCTCAAGTATCCACAGGTTCCTCACATTAAATATAGACTAGTTTGACAAGTGTCCAAGTACCTTTTCTACTGCAAATCTATTGTTTAGTTGTTTAAACCTAACAAAATGTTTGTGATCTTGCTTATGATAATGCTTGTGAAAAATAAATGCCAGTTAGTGCAGTGTTTTGTTTCTAATGCAATGACATTCATACATTTTTAGATGCAGCTTATAATTATTTGATGCAAAACACATGCATGAAAATGGGTTTAATCATCTTTTTTCTTTTTTTTAAAGTGTTTTAGATATATGTTTACCTGCTGGTTGGATTGTCCCAACAATATGTCTGTCTCTGTCAGTGCCTCTTTCGTCCTCCCCTTCTGTTTAAAACTTCCTCAACTCGCTGAAAATGTAGTGTACAGAAAGATGCAGTGTATCTGTGTAAATGAGTGAAGGCTGGACTGCTAAAGAAACCCTCAGCCTGAGTGGGACGTCTTAGTCCATGGGAGACACTCATTTTCACTGGTCTGGAAGTACCTCCCAAGTCCCACCACAAAAAGATCATTAAACTGGTATACCATTAACCATCAAGGCTTGGTCTTTACAGTTCTCTGAAACACACAAAGTTGTTTCCTGGAAGAGTTTATTTTAGTTTATTTTATTTTATTTTATTTACTGATCATCATGTCGTTCCAAGCCTGTATGACTTTCTTTCTACTGTGGAACACAAAAGGAGAAAATACAACAAAAGCACACAGTGTTCACGAACTGCCAACATTTCCCCTTCCTCTATAGTTTTTAATGCTAGCTTTGACATCAACGAAGCCTTCAGTTCATATACAGGGTTAGACAAACAAATAAAAATAAAACAGAAACACTGGCCAGTATAGTGTTGGGTTTTACTCCTATATGCATGGGCTGGTGGCCAATCTTCACTGATTTCACATTTCGTCAGTAAGAGTAGAGTGTGAAGGTTGCAATAGAACAGCTGTACATGACATATTGGAAACCACACAGCATAATGTGAGACATATCAAAGTTTAAAAGAATATAAATTGATGGTGCGCGTCTCACTGACTCATCTGTGACCAGGATTGTAACTCTTTGTGGTGTATCGAAAGCCACCGTACCAGGGTAAAACCGGCATACCTCCATGAAGGTCGAATCACATCCAGCAGAAGTAACTGTCGACGCAAGAGGAAGCTGAAGCTGTCTGAAAGGGATGTTCTTACTAATCCAGTTTGTATCATAAAACCACAGCTGCCTAACTCACTGCAGAGATAAATGCGCACCTCGACTCTCGTTTCCATCAAAACTGTTTGACAGGAGCTCGACAGGGTTAATGTTCATGGTCAAGCTGCTATAGTCAAACCTTCGGTCACTCATGCCAATGCCGAACATTGGCTCTGTTGATTCCCAGAGTGAAGCACGATGGTGGACCAGTGATGGTTTGGGTTTGATGGACGCGCCATTGGAAAGGACTACCGAACCCTTCTGGTGGACCATGTGCACCTAATGTTTCAAACATTGTACCCATGCACCATTACACACAGCAAGACTGTTGACCAGGGGTGTAACGGTACACCGAAGTCACGGTTCAGTACGTACCACGGTTTTGGGGTCACGGTTCAATAGGAGTTCGGTACATTTACATTCCCATTTCAAGGATACGTATATTTCAGCACTGGACTGTAGTGAGATTTCAACGACACAAATCGGCATAATGCCAAATGATTTTGTCTCATTATAACAGTAGACCTTAAAATACTCTAAGATAAAATAAAATAAAACTAAGACATAATTTGAAACTGTAAAGACCTTTAAAAAACTCACAATAAAAACAAAACATTGTGCTTTTGTAAAATAAAGAAAACAAACAGAATGCCGCTTTCTCAGTGTAAACTCGGTGTATATAGGCTACTAGCAAGCTTTTGCGTGCCATCTGAACTCTTGTTTTGGGTTGGTGTGTAGATCAGTGGTTCTCAACCCTGCCCCTGAAGGACCCCCAACACTGCACATTTTATTTGTCTCCCTAATCAAACACACCTGATTCAACTCATTAGCTCATTAACCCATGTGATAATGAGCTAATGAGTTGAATCATGTGTGTTTGATAAGGGAGACAAAGAAAACGTGCCGTGTTGGGGGTCCTTCAGGGGCAGGGTTGAGAACCACTGGTGTAGATCATCTCTTCTTCTTCTGCTCTTTTTCCTGTTTTGGCGGTTAGCAAACAGCATTGCATTACCGCTCACGCCCCCTTCTGGATTGGAGTGTGGATCGCCTGTGACTGACTGTATTCATCGTCTGACTGTACGCATCAAACCGTGACGTCCATAAGGTGACGGTTCGGGGCGAATACATGTACCGTTAAGGCCAATTTAAACTTCTGCGTCAGTTGCACGCAGTAGGTACGTCGTACCCTTCGCCGTACCCTGACGCGCACCTCCTCAAAAATGTAACTACACGTCGCGACGACGCGGACCGCAAGATCTGTGATTGGTCAGCTTGGTAGCATCGCATTTCCTCCTACGCATTTCCGCCGTGTTCTTCTGCACCGCCCGTCATTTTTAAATTCGGTTCAACCGTCAACAGGTTCACGGGTCGCACGTGTACCATCTCCTCCGACACAGTCTCTCGTTTCTGCCTTGTAGTTTTAGTAATTTCACTAAAATGAACAGTTTTTCCACCTCGATAAGCTCCAACTCCAACATGACCCGCTCTCTTTCAGTCGCTTAGTAGCCTAAACTCAAAACACCCACGAGGAATCTTCTTCTTCTTCTTCTTTGGCTGCTTAATGGCGGATGCGGACTAACTTAGCGCACTACCGCCACCCTCCAGATAAATTGTGCCTGATCATCACTATGGCTTACATCTTTGGAAATAAGCCACGAGGAATCTAAACACAGTGGAACATTAAAACCCGCCCCCGCCAACTAGCGTTTCGGCGGTGTAACTGCAGAGCAACGCAGACATAGCGCAGAAGTATAAATGCTCACGACGGCGTCGCCAACGTGCACCTACGACGTAGCCTACACTACGGCGTACACTCGACGCAGAAGTATAAATTGGCCTTAACACTCCTACTGTTGACAGAATGGTTTGATGAACATGAAAGTCAATATGGCAAGGGGGGCGTGGTTCAGTGAGGTCTGTGACGGGAGAGAGCGAAAGGAGACGAGCGTTGCGTAAGTGGGTCAAGTGCAAATGACAAACACCTGTGTCTCGTTTCAGTAATTGGCGTGAAGAGACCGGATAAAAGCCACCTGGGAGATGTGAAGCGGCAGAGAGGGACTGCCTGAGACTCATGAGTGAAAACCAGTGGAAAGAGTTTGACTGTTTTAAAGCTCTGAAGAGCGCTGGTGGAAAGAGTTATTGACTGTGGTTTGAGATCTACTAGCTGTTACTTAAGACAAGCCGACCCCGTCTTCTTCCTTCACCTATTCAACGAATCTTACTACAGTTGAGTTGAACATCTCCCATTACCTGCGCAGTCACCAGATCGTAATATTATTGAGCCACTTTGGGTTGATGTGGAGGAGCTTGTCAGAATCACGTGACCTGGCCACTGTTCTGGAGACGGCTCGAAATCCCTCTGGCCACTGTGCAGGACTTGTATCTGTCATTTAAAAGAGTTAAAGCTAAATTCTGCAGGGCTGAGGGTATTGTGGTCTATAACCAGGTGTTTCAGTTTCATTGTCCAACCTCTGTATGTCTCATACAAAATATAACATGCCAAATGAGAAAATCTAAGTGCACAAGTTCCTTTCCATTCCAGTAAATGTCATGTTAGAATTTCCAAATGGTGAGAAACAACAAAAAGCTTACATCACAAATGTTTGTCATTCTACGTATCAACAAAAGTCAATTTCAACGAACCCACGCTAGGGCCACTGTTTTAAAACGTAAAAGGTTTAGATGTCACTTTCAGTGACAGCTTGATGCGACTGCATCTGACAGTATGTAAACTTTATCTTGCACTCTGACCAAGCCAAAAAAAACATGATTTTGTTTTTGTCTGTACAAGTGATGCTATATTTAAACTTCTAATCCTGTTCTCACAGTAAATGACAAACATTTGTGGTCAGAATCTCTGCTGCATGATGCAGCATTAGATAAAGCCGGGAAGCTGATGATGTTTTAGAAAAAAAAAAAAAATCTTTCCACTGGGAATTCAGCAACAACATGGTCGCAAAGCTCCACCACCATTTCCCGTTTGTCAGAAACTTTGTCCTGACCTTTGAGCCCAAATGGGTTCAATCTAACCCCATGTTTATTTCCGCCCTTTAAAACACAGAGACTCAAACATTTGGCTTAGCTTCTTTGAGCCCAGAATAACCGGACAACTAAATATATCTTTTATACTCACATTCAACCAAAATTTTTTATTTTGAGGGATGCTTGCCCATTCAAAACTTGCTGTCACAAGGGTAATAGGTGATTGCTTACTGTCCCGAGTCAAACGTTTCCGATGTTGTAGTCTCTAGAACGCATTCTAATGTATTTCTGCAAATTATGAGTCTAATTCACCTAAAAAGTAATAACCTAAATGTAAATCTTTTTCTATTTTAAGCTTCTGGAGTCACTTACCAGTTGTTCTTCCAACTAGTGTTTTCATTTTCGGGGCTTTAACAGGACATGAGACTCCTAAGCTTCTAATATTGAGAGTTTTATGTTCACCATAAAGGAACTGCAGTCCTCAGAGGCACTCTTTATAGTCAAGATGTCAATTATGTATGAAAAGAGAGAAACTGAGAGACACAGGAGACATTAAAGTAGAAGTATGGGATATTGGCTTCCCAAATGAGCGGGATGATTTAGAATTTTATGCCACGGCTCTCAGGAATAGTACTTGAATCTGAATTGGTCAATATCATGACCTAGCAGTCTGATATTTCTAATAGTCACATGACAATGATGTCGTGAAGAATCGGGTCTGCCCTAAAAGCCCAGACACACCAATCCGAAATGGCCAAAATGCCAAAATGTTGCAATTACACACTGTAATAAAGACCAGCCAATGGCCAACTAACGCCTACGTCCTTTGTGTATAGCTGTGAAAATTGTGAATTGTGAAAATAGCCTCATGGGACTTACAGTAGTGGCCAAAAATCACCATCTTCACTCTTAATTCCAGTATTATTAAAAAAATTGTTCAAGATTTTGTGAGCATATTGTGAAGTTGTGCTTGGAGTCAATCACAGGAGTAAAAATGAAACATGCCAAATTGTGCGGACATCATTTTGGGCCAGGCTGACATACAAAGAAATTATGAACACATGCAAAAAACAAGAGAGAACCAACAAAATATTAGTAACTGATTATGTTGTAGTCAATGTATGCTTTTAACATGTGAGCTTTTTTATTTTTCCTGTTTGCCTGTGATTTTATGCCAAATAATTTTCTCAAACAAATACCTTAACCAAGTTTAGTGTTTTGTTCTTCACTCATATTTAAAATATTAAAAAATATCCCCTCCCTTGCACCAGGCATTCTTTGTATAAGTGCAATAATGTAAACATGATTTGTTCTGCACTAATCCACTGTACAATGTGATGTTACAAATGTATCGAAGAACATTCCTTTATGTGTGAGAAAAAAGTATCAAACTTCAGATTATTTATATAAGAGAAGATACTGTGAACTGAGAATGAGATCTCAGAAAGTGATAGTGGTAATGCACTCTCCATGGGAAATATATGTCCATTACTCACCCCAATCTAAAACAGTTCCATTAACAAGTTCCCATACACTGACCACTTCCTCTTATCCCCATATTTCCTGTCACAATTCTCAGCTTAAATTAAAACAGGCTGGTGGATCAGCTTGCAATCCATCCCAAAACAGTCAAAGTGAAGGCTTGTCACGCAGCCTAGTTGTTCTTAGGATGGTCTGAATATTTTCTCACAGGCTCAGTCAAGTCAAGTAAACTGAGGGTCATTTGGAGACTCCAGGTCATTTGAAAATGAAGGGTCTACACCAAGAACAAAGAGAAACATCCTTTCCATTAACTGTCCAAAACATCCCCTCCCATAAATCTCAGGGACTGTGATGACCAACAGCATCGTTTGGCTCAAGGCAGTGTGTATGTGTGTGTGTGTGTATGTGATGGTAACAGTTATGGTTATGGCAATGCTGAGGACTGGCCGTCGTGGGACTAAGTCTGGAATTTTTGTAGGGAGAGCTTGAACATCCTGTGTGCTGGGGAGGATGTTTTCCTCTTATAGTGAGGTCACAGAAAAACACTCCAATAATGGACATCATTGATCTAACTGCCCTCTTATTCAATTAATCTTTTAATGTTCTATTCCTGTATCATGGATTTATATATAAATTCCACAAAGTATATTTAAAAAGTTCCTCACATTTGTTAATTGCTTTCTGAAATATGAATGGATCATATGATGCACAAGATCAGATCTTCCACAATGGGATTTTACAGTGTGTTCACACTTGGCAGGTTTAATTCGATTTAAACAAACTCTGGTGTGATTGCTCTGTTAATGCGTTTCAGTTGAATAAGTGTGAACGCTGCCATCTGAACCCTGGTCGCACCAAACAAGCGGACCGAGACGTCTTGATCCGCTTCCAAACAAACTCTGGTGCGGTTCGACTAAAAATATGAACACAACACGGACCAAAGACATCTAAACGAACCAAAAACAGGACATGATGTCACAAAATGCAACCCTAAAAAGGACAGAGTGCTCAAGCACACCTGTTTTTTCCTCATCACTGTCGTGATATTGCCCACCACAGTTCGGTTCAGGCATCAGAAGCGTGTCTCCTCGCAGCAGATCTTCGTTTGTGTGTGTGACGGAGGGATTCCTGCCGCTGTTTTGACTCCTTTACACATTTTATAAACTATGTCCGGTTAATTTTTTTCATTTTTGTTGTGTGTTTATTTTGTTATTGAGAGGAAAGTGCTCAGCACATATTCATCTATACGTCGCTGTGGGAAGCGGGGCGGGGCCGAGAGCCGCGGGAACGGAGTGAGTGTTAATGAACATCACCTGTGCGCCACAACGGTCTCGAGTCCCACGGAGGAGCTCCGGAAGGATAAAAGGAGGAGTGACGACAGTGCAAAACCAAAGAAGACCAGGCCTGGACGTTATGTTGTTTTGTTTTAGTTTATGTGGCAAAACAATCCATAAAATCCCCAAAAATTATTGTGTGAATGAATGACTCGTTGAAAAAGCACGTCCGGTCCGCTACTTGCATCAAAACTGAAAGTACAAGTTGCTTATATGAACAGACAGTTATAGAACAGAGTTATAGAAATGTCTCAGTCATGTTGGACTGTAATACGTCTATAAAATCTAATTAATATCTATAAAAGATATTAGCAGATAATAAGATATAGGCACTGCGAGCATTTTTACTGACAAATTTCAATGTAATATGTGACATGGGTCAATTTTTTGAAATTGAGATGTATACATAATCTGAAACCTGAATACATAAGTTTTCCATTGATGTATGGTTAGTTAGGATATGACAATATCTGGCTGAGATACGACTATTTGAAAATCTGGAATCTGAGGGTGCAAAAAAACCATTGAGAAAATCTCCTTTAAAGTTGTCCATTTATGTTCGCGATTGTGCTGCATTCACTCACAAACATAAATGTTTTATATATTTATGGTTGGAAATGACCAAAACATCTTCATTGAACATGATCTTTACTTGATATGATTTTTGGCATTAAAGAAAAATCTATAATTTTGACCCATACTGTTGGCTATTGCCACAAATATACCCGTGCGACTTGTGACTGGTTTTGTGATCCAGGGTCACATATATGAAAAAAAGAAGAAAAAAAAGAAAACATTGCATTAACAGTACTTGAATTTTAATGTATTGTAGGCCTATTTTCAGGGTCTGAAATTGTATAATTAAGCTGTGAATAGACCTATTTTAATTCAAAATATTTCACACGCATTTTACATATTCATTTTCAGGTTTGGGAGTCAAAAAAGGTTAAAACATGCGGTTCAAAAAACACACTTTCAATAAGATTCACCACGAAATGTAGACATCTGACATTTACAGGTCACTACCATGTCTGCAGAAGAACTAAACCCATATTTTATGTGATTGCCATAAAACTAAACAAGGCTAGAATAAGTACATATTAAATGTTACAAATAAAAAACAAGACCATGAGATAAGAGGCCAGTCTAAATGAAAGGTGATGTTCTTACAGCACACAAGTTGTGGGAAGGCTGGATTCTATTCCTTCAGTACTATCATCTTTCTTTTGTGGTGGTAATCTTGCGGTTAGACACACCTATCCAGGCCTCTACTCACACTGAGTGCATTGGTTTGGCTAAGCCTAAAGCCTAATGAATCTATAGTGGGAAGGGCTGGGTTTGTTTAAAAAGGAGCTGGACGTTTATTATGAGAGTGCTCTTCCTGTTAAAGTGAGGAAGAAATTGTCATGACATATAATGAATTACTATTCCAAAGTGGAAAGCTATTGTCTTACTTTCTGTAATGTTAAGGGAAAGTGGGAACTGGCTCTCACACACAAAAAAACACACACACAAAAAAAAACATGCAATTTGGCAACAAAACATGCATATATTTTTGTAATGGACCTATCCCCTTGCTCAGATTGCTAAATGATATAGGCTTATTTTTAGAAAACTGACACTAATGCTCGCCTTTACTCAGTCTGATAGTGACATCTGGTGGTGCATAAAGTTCGTCACAGTCTATAGACTCTAATAGCAGATCACATTTGAAAAACATTCACTGTTTCAGAAGAGGAAACATGTGGGTGGTCCAGCATCGGCTACTTGTGCAAAATATACAGGGGATTAATACAGATGAATCTCCAACCAACCAACCAAAATAAATAAAAAAGATGGATGCATGGATGGATGATAGATAGATAGATAGATAGATAGATAGATAGATAGATAGATAGATAGATAGATAGATAGATAGATAGATAGATAGATAGATCTCACACCCTCTATGATTTTTTTAAAAATGAATGAATGAATGAATGAATGAATGCATAAATAAATAAGATGGATGGATGGATGATAGATATACCCAACACACTCTATGAATTGTTTTAATAAATAAAAAAAAGACTTTGCAATAGGACAGCATATTACAGCATATTCCCTTGCATAATTATATCTGTAGGGCTATATATAATTTTTGTATATGCATATTTTGTGTAGTAGGCCTATATTGTGTGCACGTTGTCTTGTCGTAGGCTATGTGTAGCCTATATTGTATAATGATTTATCTTTGTAATTTTATTATATATATATATATATATATATATATACATATATATATATATATATATATATATATATATTATTTTTTTCGGTTTACTGGAAGCTTCAGCAAGACATTGAATATCATTCTGATTCTAATAAAACTACCCTGTTTATTTTCAGTGGGCTTTATAGTAAAGATGCCATAATGTTCATAATGAGAAAATACAATTTACACAATTGAGTGATTAGACAGAATGACAACATCTCGATTGACGTGTAACACAATTAATATAACGGGAAGAATGCTTGTCGTTTAGTATCGGCACAAGCTCACATTATCGCACTATTATTAGCATCTCCATTTCCGCGTTGTTTCCACGGCGTTCCTATGGATTGGTGGAGCTCTTCTTAAAGCCTCTCGACCACTTTTTTAAAACTTTCTTATCATGTTTTTATCATTCTAATGGTAATCCCGAAGAGGACCTATAACCACAAGCGTCGATAACGCGACTAGATTATGTTGTGTTTTGTTGGAAACTGTGAATTTAGCGGATTCAGACATTGTTAGGCTGCTCCGGCTAACGTAGTTAGCAAAGCTATTAGTTGAGCCGGGCGGTGTTTGCGCTGAATAAAACCATGGCCGATGCCAACAATGGTCAGAGGACAGACGAAAACGAGCTGAAGGGGGCAACAGGTGGTGAAGGTAAGACCAGGTACAACTTTTAAACGAATTAGAGAGTTTTGTGAACTAGCCATCCATTTTCAGCTCTTTTGAACTAGACGTGACGTCACAGGTTTCTTCGACGGTGACTTGACTAGAACTGAAGACTCTGAATCTTAATAAGGATAAATACTAGACCGACTAGGCTATATTCCGGTGATAATATAATATGGTGATTTTCAGTTTAATGAGTTCATTGTATTTCGTGTTTAGCCTTACAATCCGCTTCTGGCGTTTCGTTTAAATCATTATGGAACTTTCTGTTTAGATTTATGTTTGTATTAGATTATGAGCAAGAAACAGAAAACTATCGCTTGCATATTAAATTATAATTAATTTTATTTTATGGAACTTCCTCTGATGTCATAATTAAGTTGCCTAGATAGTGTCTGACGTATATCGGGGCGTGTTGGGGTTTTTCTGGCCTGTCAAAATAGTGATGGTTTCAGTCTATTCGCTTTTCATTTGTGCAGTGGCCCTCCTTTTTTACACCATTACTGTGTCAATGTTTTGACCAGGCTTAGAGTGAATATAAATCTGATTATCATCTGCATAGAAGTGATAATTAAGCCTGAGTGATTTTAAGAGCAATCAAAGAGGAAATAGGGCCTATATAAATGCTAAAAAGGAAGGGGCCTAAAATTTAACCCAGAGGAACAGAGAAAATCAGACCCTAAACCACAAACTGAGAGCGATCATCAGAGAGATAAGATCTAAACCAGCCGAAAACAGTCTCAGAGACACCAAAGACGGTTGAGTAAGAGGTTGTGATTATAGATATTTGATTTATTTTTTTGGTTCTCAAGCGAGGGGGTCTTTAGCCTGGAAATCCAGACCTAAATCTAAAAGATTTAGATTAAAATACATTCAAATCCAAATTCAACTTGTGCTCTCGCGAGAACTCTGGATTACCAGGGTAGGGGGTCTTAGCAAACATTCAAGAGATGACTTAGATGATCTACACAAATGCAAGACAAAACAAGCATTAAAATAAGCAAAATTTGTCATTTTAATTCAACACTTCAACAAATGCTTTTTCCCCCTATTAAAAATTAACATAAAATAAAAGAACCAGGATTTCCACTGTCTAGAAATGTAAGACAGTGTAAGCCAGCATAATGTAAAAAATAAATGAATCCTATAACTCCATTGGGCAGTTTATATATATATATATATATATATAAATCTAGTTATGTCAAGCTTTAAAATATTTTATTTGGTAAATCATGAACGACTAGAAAAGTCTAATGGCCTCAAAAAGGTTGAGAACCACCGGCCCTAAAATGTTCTTGTCTCGTCACGTTAGATATGAATTACATAAATCACGTAAATGAAAGCCTATATTTTCTAGTTAAAAATAGGTTGTTTTCTGCCAGTTGTTTAACATTTCTATTGTAAAACAGTTGTCAAATAAATATTACGTTTACATGATGTGACTATGATGCGCCTTCTTTGATTTGATCGTCTCAAGCGCAAGGAAGACAACCCTATACATTAATTTTTTTTAACAACTAACAGAGCGGTGCGTATGGAGTGCAATTTGGCCATATGTAATAGCAGGGGACTTGTGTCACTCAATGGTGACCCTGCACTAAAGCCCTGTTTACACCTGATATTAAAGATTCATTTTAGTCGATCGAGTCCTCCCAATAAACACTTCTGTCCTGATTTCTTCGAAGGGAGAGTCTATGGGAGGCATAGACTCTCCCCTCGAAGAAATCAGGACAGAAGTGGTTAAAGTGGACAAAAGAGACGGATTAAAACACCAGTTGTAAACGGGATTGTGTCTCCCTCGTCTACTTGTGATCCGATCGACCAAAACGCATCTTAATACCAGGAGTAAACAGGGCCAAAGAGACTCTAGAAATACTGTTGAGGCATAAGCATTTTACCCCAAAAAACAGATCTTGTCAAAAATTAATTCGTTCACTCGGTCCAACCAATCAGATTCTCCTTCACATCTCGTACTCGAACGTTTTCGGCTCATCCTATAGTGAAGATTATTTTAGAATTAAAGGTGAATGATGAATGAATGTTGTAGTCTCAGAATTAAAGGTGAATAATGCGACATATCTCCAGCAGGGGTCACTCATACTTCATTATATAAATATTAAACAGTTATTTTTGCTGAAATGCATAACTGCAGCAACACACCATACTGATTTAATAATGTCACAGGTGTGTATGATTGTAGAGTAAGGCTCAACCAATCAGAATCAAGGACCGGAACCATCTGTTTTATAATGGGTCTTTAGACATTTAACTATAATTTTTTTTTAAAATATAGATAAATAATACATCTAACATTACATTAATTTAGTAGAAACTATAGTGCAGTACTATAGTACATTTTAGGAAGATTGATCATATTTTGAGGTCCGTGGCATCTAAGATCGTTCAAGTCCTTTGCGAACAAAACACCCACTACAACAAATTCACATTCAGACACTTTAATGACATTCAGAAACTAGTGACATCAAGCATAAGGGTCAATATGCCTTAAAATGTTTGAGATTTGACCACCAAACTTTAAAACAAGATGTTGACAAGACGACAGGAAGTGAGAATAAACATTTGGCTATAGGGTACTCTGGGCTACACCTCAAACCTTCTCATAAACATGTGGCACAACCAGCCAGTATCAAAAAAAGGAAGTTGGGAGGTCAGGGTTCACCACATTTATAATTCCATCTCACCCCATTATCACGCCCAGGAATACAAAGATTGCTTCCTGTACTTTGACCTTGTTTCCTTTTGATCATACTCCAGTCGTTATGAAGATTATTGTTCACATGACCTCAATTTAATATTCTTTATTTGCAGATGTCGTGGATGATGTAATCCTTGAGCAGGGTGCTGTTCTGCTAAGAGGGTAAACTCATGTAATCCTCAATTTCATAGAGGCCATATACAGTCAAACCAAAAATTATTCAGACACCAGATATCATTTTTGATTTTTTTTTTACTAGTGGGTGCAGGACACTATAGCCTAGTTCATTTATGTAAGTGAGGATAGCAAAATACAGCAAACTGTGACATATTATACCCAAAAATTCTTCATACAGTGACTACCAGTAAAAATTATACATATTTGGGACCAAAAATTATTCAGACTCTTTGACCTGAACATATTTTGCTGAAGTGTTTTTTTTTTTTTTTTAATTGCTAATGTGACACTTTTTACACCACAGACTGAACAAAATTAAGCATTGCTTGATAATTGGTTGAGCTAAATTGGTATTATCTAATTGTGTAGTTAAATTAAACAGCTGACAGATATTCAACATAATTCATTAGTGAGACCGTCTAACAGAAGTATGGACAAAACCAGTGAAATATCAACTCATATACATATAGAAACATAAACTGTGATAATGTGAGGAATGTTGAAGGTGTCTGAATTAGGGTTGCAAAATTCTGGGAATTTTCAAAGATGGAAACTTTACATGGGAATTAATGGGAATTTAAGGGAATTAAGAGGAATTTATGGGAATAAACGGGAATAAACTGGGAATTTTCAAAGTTGAGGGTTTGCTCTTCATAGGGAACTTAAATATAGTTGAGGAAAGTATATTTTAGCATAATCTTGAATACATTTTGGTTTGACTGTATATGTTATATATATTATATGGTCATGGTCATGTGGATGAATGCATCTCTCTCACTGTTACTGCGCTTTGGTTTTTCACATCTAGGTATATTATCGAGCGAGTTACTGTAGATGATCCATCCATGCATGTGAGCCATGAGGATCTGGGAGGAAGACCTCAGGAGGGAGACGATCCTCAAATCAAAGAGGTTGTAGGTCAACTTTTGAAGATCGCCGATGACCTTAACCAGAATGCTGAGCTTCGACAGTACGTTTTTCATTTTGTTTCAGCTCATTTTGTCTTTTTGTGAATATATGAGGTTTCACAGTTTAAGTGTTTAATCCAGTGGTTATCAAAGCTTATCAAAAGCCTGTCCTATAAGCTATAACAGTGGTTCTTGATTCCGGTCCTGGCTAATATAACCACATGATGTTTATTGTCATATTCCACATTGCAACAGACATTTATAATGCAGTTTATCTTTTGGCATGTTCTGCTGTAATTATGACAAAGCAGTTTGTTTTCAAACTTCTTTTGATTAACAGAAACTGGCTTTAATATATGAAGTTAAACAATTATATTTTGGATTCCAGAGTTTTTATGAACGGTTCTTTACTAAAATAATAGCTGTTGATAATTCTTCAAAGGGATAGTTCACCCTAAAATGAAAATTAAGTCATATATTACTCTGGTGTGCTATTGCTATATGTAGGGATGCACCGATGTGAAAATTGTGGCCGATACCGATAACCGATATTAATATTGCTGTTATGGCCGATACCGATATTTACCGATGTCGATATCTCTGTATAGAAAACAAATTTTAATGATTATCAAATAAAGAGCTATTTTCCAAAACACATTTTTTTTACTTTAGAAATGACTGATATTGGGCACCTTTACCTGTGTGCAAAATATGTCACACATACACACATTGCATTGCATATAATGTGTGCTGGTCAACTTGTATAAAATTAAGAAACCCTTAGAAAACAGTAAAAAAAAAAAAAAAAAAAAACAGGAACATGTGTACAATTAAGATAGGCTACTTCATTTATTATTCCAATATCCAAATATTATTCTAAAAAATACCACAGGGAAAAGGGCTTCTTGTGACTGTCTTTGCGTTTGAACATTGCACATTTTAAACAGGACACGCATTAGCTGAATAAATGTTAGCCAATACAAACATATTTATAGAAAACAGTTGACAATGAATAGACAGGAGTCCAATAATAGCATAACGAATCACTTATTCTAAAAACAATAACAAGTAGGCTATAAGACGAATCCGACATATGGGCTGTGTTAACAGTAAAACGTCCGTCATTTAACGAATTTTAAAAACACGGATGGATAATACAAAATGCTTTCTGACATTTTGACAGAAGAAAACAAACAAGCAAGAACAAAATTTAAACTTAGCCCGTTTTCATTTTACAATTATCTTCTCTCTCTATGTGCGCGCGTCCGTGTTTGTGAGAGAGAGCTCGCGCAGCACCGGTTGCCTACTTTTTTAATCCATAAGTAACGAACGCGATAGTTTTCATACAAACTAAATATGTAACATAATTAGGTAGGCTACTTTAGTTATTATTAACACAATAACACATGAAGGCTACGTTTCTCAACACTGAGAATGAATAAATAAACGCCTGTTTCTCCACTCGCGCTTATCAGAATCCACAAATCACACGCGCTGTCACTTTTGAGAAAAATCAAATTCGAATGGGTATCATATATCAAGCAATATATTCAAATATCTACGAGTCAAAAAACGATCAGTCAAAAATGTGTCATGAGGAGGAAAAAAACATAAGTCTCACTGGACTGCATTAACAATGTTACGGACGTGAGCGCTCTCGGCACTTAAAAACTGCTTTAAAACTTTCACAGAGACCTCAAGCAGAAAGCACAAAGCCTGTCTTTAAATTTAATTTCGTTTTGTATTAATTGTATCTTAATTTTGATCAATGTTTCATCAACGAATTGCATTGGATTTAATAAATAAAAAGTATATATACTAGAAAATATTTAATCAGGACAGAGGCGACGGCGCGTGAACCTGGAGCGCGTCTCATAAATGAACCGAAACCTAATTGTATCTTAATTTTGATCAATGTTTCATCAACGAATTGAATTGGATTTAATAAATAAAAAGTAAATATACTAGAAAATATTTAATCAGGACAGAGGCGACGGCGCGTGAACCTGGAGCGCGTCTCATAAATGAACCGAAACCTACCTGCCTCACAGACCTGAGACATATATAGAAAGCTTGAAACTTCTATTTTTAAACAGAACAATTCAAAATGAAAGAAAACAGACTGTTCTCTGCTTATGTCATCTGTATGAAATGTGTATTTCTCTCACATCAACCTCTTCAGCTTCACACGTTAAATATCGGCCTGTTCACATCGGCCATATTTTGACATCGGAAGGATACCGATGTGTAAAAAAATGACCATATCGGCCGATATTATATCGGCGGCCGATATATCGTGCACCACTAGCTATATGCCTTTCTTTCTTTTATGGACCACAAAAAAAAAAAAAAATTGACACTTTTTTTGTGATTTCTAGACATTGTATTTCATGTCGCGCTTTTTTTAAATCTTGATTTCTCACAAACTTGTGTGCTTTTTCTGGCCGAGACGGAATGAACTGCGGCGCTAATAGTCATTGTCTAATTCAGTTATAATGACTACCCTTAGTAATATTAGTCATTTTACACACATAGCATTTTCTCTTCAAAGAGATCATTCTGATAATTTTCAAAAATGACAAAAGGTAATTGGCCCGGAAATGTAATGCCCAATATGAATGTATCTTCTGCTGTATCTTTTTTTTTTTAAATAGAAACTGACATAGTAAGTATTTAAACCAGTAGTTTCGATTTTGCTCAAAAGATGCACTCATTTGTTTTTGTATGTTGCAATGCCGTCTTCGACTTAAGCCAACGCCTAAAGGCATGGATGCAAAAGCAAACATGTTCAGTTACAGACTTTTGTAGAAATGCTCTATTTACAGCCAGCTATGATTCATTTTTTCCTTACAGTATGTTATCAGGATAAAAGGAAAAAGTATTTGACTGGTCATGTGATCTTGAACATCTGAACAGGCTTTTATTAGGTGTCTTCATCTCATGTGGGTGTTGATCAATTAAAATAAAATAAAAAATAAAATAAAAAGTACAATTTTCTTTAAGAGTGAAACTATTTAATGAGGAACAAAAGACTGAATGACGGCACTTTAAAGATTGCAGAAATCTGTGAATGTTTTAGGCTAGTCATAAAAGTTACAGAAGCCATCATACAAACCAATCTTTTAGCAACATTCGTCTGAATGCAGAACATTGACATTTTTCAAGATTTTTTTTTCATGCTTAATTTATGTTTTCTTTTCTGGGAAAATCTTTTTCCTGGGAATTTCAGCAGACAGGCTTTATTTTTTAGCTCTGCACTTAATCCTTGTTTTACATATTTTTAAACCCTGGGTCAAGGGCAGTTTTAACCCTGGGTTAGGAAGCCCTGCTTCAAACCAAACCTTTTTGGAGGGTTAAACCCAAATTACAGTGGAAAAATAAATACAGCTATACAGTAGCAGAAACTTTCAGGCTGGGTTTAGTTTCAGTGTCTGCGATTAAAAGTTAAACAACAACGAACACATTAACTGGTGTGCAGAAAAAGCCCTAATATTTTAGTTGTATGGTGTTTACAGTGTGACATTTCAAAACCAGACTACCTAGGATTGGATGCTAAACCAGGATGAAGAATGAACAGTGTGAAATATAGAACAAGATCCTTTGTTAGTAGAGTTTGGGAACCCTATAACATACAGTACACCTCTTTTCCCCTCACAGTCTCATCAGCACCGTTCAAGCAAACTGCGCTCAGGACGTCTTCATGACGGTGGCCAGGAGCATCTTTGATGATGGCATCAACTGGGGACGCGTGGTGGCCCTGTTTCACCTCGCGTATAGGCTCATTTACATGGTAAAACTCTCATTTGGCCTTTTATTTCAAAACAGCATTGTGGTATTCATGATTTATTTAGTTAACTTTTAAATATTTTAATTGAGAATGCGAAACAATTAACTCACCATTTGTTCTTCAATCAAAGTGTCAATGGCATTGAATTATTAATTAAGAAAAGGAAATAATAATAAATAACTCCATCACTGCATTCTTCATGATTTATTAAAGGGATAGTTCACCCAAAAATGACACTTCATTTACTCACGTCGTTCCAAACCCGTAAGACTTCGCCAATCTTCGAAACACAAGTGAAAATATTTTTCATTAAATCTGAGAGATTTCTGTCCCTCCATTGAAAGTCCGTTCACCCAAAACTCTGACGGTTCAAAGCTTTCATGAAGAGATCGTAAAATAAATCCATATGCATTTTGAATGGTTTAATCAAAGTCTTTTAAAGAGACATGATTGCTTAAAAATGAACCGATTTAATTTAGGCTTTTATTCATGTATAAACATTGATCAGTGAATGTGCATAGAGCACTCAAATCTGGTAAACGGAAGCACAACCGTAGTTGTTTGATGCGTGAGAACCAATGAGGTTCGTTCTTGTGTTACGCAGCAAATTTGAGCTTCAGCAAGAACCAATGAGGTTCATTCTCGTGTTGCACAGCAAATTTGAGCTTCCACAAGAACCAATGAGGTTCATTCTCGTGTTGCACAGCAAATTTGAGCTTCAGCAAGAACCAATGAGGTTCATTCTCGTGTTGCACAGCAAATTTGAGCTTCAGCAAGAACCAATGAGATTCATTCTCATGTTGCACAGCAAATTTGAGCTTCCACAAGAACCAATGAGGTTCATTCTCGTGTTGCACATCAAATTTGAGCTTCAGCAAGAACCAATGAGATTCATTCTCGTGTTGCACAGCAAATTTGAGCTTCAGCAAGAACCAATGAGGTTCACTCTCGTGTTGCACAGCAAATTTGAGCTTCCACAAGAACCAATGAGGTTCATTCTCGTGTTGCACAGCAAATTTGAGCTTCAGCAAGAACCAATGAGGTTCACTCTCGTGTTGCACAGCAAATTTGAGCTTCCACAAGAACCAATGAGGTTAATTCTCGTGTTGCACAGCAAATTTGAGCTTCAGCAAGAACCAATGAGGTTCATTCTCGTGTTGCACAGCAAATTTGAGCTTCAGCAAGAACCAATGAGGTTCATAAAGGAAGCAGAATGTGGGGTGCTGGGTTTAGACTTCAAACACTCGGGAGTCATGGAGCGTACTGTGGCCCTGAGAAACTGCCATATACTAAACATGTGACAATAGAAGAATGCAAACCCAGTGAGGGAAGAGACGTGACGCTTGTGTGCTTGACCCTCATTTTTAGGGATTTGAGGAGGATCAGGCACCTGATGTTTAGTATTTCTGAGATTGAACTGCAGGGGAATATGCCACCAATATTACAATTCAATCAGTGTAGTAACACGTCTACTTAATTACTGACATTATTATTTTTTGACTATAGCCAGTGGAGGAGTTTTTCGTTCCTTGCCACTATGGCTTGAACATTAGGGAACAAAAAATATAATGTACTATGTACAACGTGTAAGTATAATGCTGTGACGCTCAATTTAACCCCTTAGCCTGAAATTTTAACCCTGTCATTTATATGCATCATTTATCTATGGCAGTGATGCACATTACCAAATATTAATTACGGCTGTTTCACACATACTTCGTTTGCAGTGCGTATGCGGCACGTATTTTTTTCCGCACCCATGTAAACAGGTTCTAGCTTTCACACTGCCTGTTGATGCGGCCCGTCAAAGTGTATAAATTAAAGTGACAGCGCATGGTTCGTGGTCAAAAAGAACACAGATTGACATGAAAATGCAGTAATCTCAACATAAATGCATTTAATTAAATTATTATACTATATTTTTCACTGTCATTTTTTATTTTTTATTTTTATTTGTTTTATGTAAGCACGGGCTTAAGCAAGGAAAACTACACGTTACCTCAACAACGCTACGTAATGGATATTACTCGTTTCTTCGTGGAGGTGGACGACAAGTTCTTCGTGAATATTTGTTGTATAAAGATTTAAATACAAAAGAAAAGGTATGAGAGAGGGCTGTTTTTGTCAATTGTATGTTTTAATCTGAAATGTTTGCGATATTAACATAAGTACGTTTAAATGTTTTGCCACTTGCTTGAGCAACTTAATATATAAATCTATATATAAGTAATACATTGAATACACTTTTTTTATTTATTTATCGAGGTTAAACGTGAATACGCCTGTGAAAGAGTGTAGACCTGTTACTATTGTGTACAAACAGAGTCGCAATGCTGACAAAACTTTTTAAAATTTATTTTATAAAAGATCCTGATAATAAAAATAGTAATTTGAAATAAAAACAAATAGTGAATAACTGTTGTGTTTGTGGTACAGCCGCGGATCAGTTTCGCAATGCAAACGCAGCATATGTGACTACACCAAATTGCTATACATTGATCAAAGCCTTATAGATTTCTTAATCATCAATATCACCACATAACAAATTAATAACTCCAACCTACAATTCCTGAAAGTATATCCAGCTTTACCTGCATAAATAGGTTCATTCTAATGCTACGCAGCACGTTTGAGCTTCAGCAAGAACCAATGAGGTTCATTTTCACGCATCAAGCAAGTTTGCCTTTCCGTTAACCATATTTTAGGGCTTCTATGTATGTTCGCTGATTAATGTATGATAATAAAAGCCTTAATTAAATCCGTTCATCATATAAAGCATTTGTGTCTCTTCAGAAGACTTGGATTAAACCACTTGATTAATATGGATATATTTTACGATCGTCAGCGTTTTGGGTGAATAGACGTTCAATGGAGGGACAGAAATATCTCAGATTTCCTTAGAAATATCTTTATTTGTGTTTCAAAGAGGAACAAAAGTCTTATGGGTTTGGAACAACATGAGGGTGAATAATTGCTAATAGAATTTCTTTCTTTTTTTTGTGAACTAACCCTTTATGGATTGCTGTACTTTTTTCGATAATACAGATGTATAAAAACCTGATTACTTTTCATTCCTCTAGGCCCTGACTCAGAACCACTTGGAAATTATCAAGAGGATCATTAGCTGGGTTTTACAGTTTATGAAGGAAAACATTTCTGCCTGGATCAGACAGCAAGGAGGATGGGTAAGTTGCGGTTTTTGTATGTGTTGTCTGGCCACCCATGTGGAGCCACACAGGTCGAGCCAGACATGGGCCACCACACACACACACACACACACACAGACACACACACACACTGGAAGTACATGAGCACAAACCCAGACACATCCCGTCTAGAAATACCCAGACACACAAACCCACTGACCCAGAATGGCACTCGGCTAGATAGTAGTGATCTGATTCTCACACCTCTTTATCTTGAAAATATATATCAAGAATGCCTATTTTTGCACTTCATCTCTCATACATCAGTAAGATGTGGTTTGCATGTGCTCTGCAGAGCCTCCACTGGGCTGGCTGCATTTCCCGGGGCCACTCAAGTTTAATAGCACACATATGATCATAAAGGAAGCAGAATGTGGGGTGCTGGGTTTAGACTTCAAACACTCGGGAGTCATGGAGCGTACTGTGGCCCTGAGAAACTGCCATATACTAAACATGTGACAATATTTACAGTGCACCAAACAGCATGAGCCTGAAGAATGCAAACCCAGTGAGGGAGGAGACGTGATGCTTGTGTGCTTGACCCTCATTTTTAGGGATTTGAGGAGGATCAGGCACCTGCTGTTTAGTATTTTAGAGATTGAACTGCAGGGGAATATGCCACCAATATTATAATTCAATCAGTGTAGTAACATATCTACTTAATTACTGACATTATTATTTTTTGGCTATAGCCAGTTTTTCCGTTCCTTGCCACTATGGCTTACACATTAGGGAACTAAAAATATAATGTACTATGTACAAAGTGTTATAGTCCCACTAATGTGTGTAGTCATGTGCAAGACAAAATTTACTGCAACGGTGCATTGTGATGCTATGCGCTACAATGGATGCTTCAATAATTAGATTATTTTAAGTTGACATTTATGTGATTTAAAGTCGACATCAGCTAGTCGTTGAGGACGTTACTAATGTACAAATAATCCTGAACCTCGATCTGAGACTCGAACACGGGTTTCCTTGTGCACAGCTATGGCGTATGACACAGCGCTCCTACATAACAGCCTATTTTAATCAGTTCTTCTGTGTTTGGATTGTTATATTTCTCACAGATTTCTGCTCGTTCTAAGATACAGATAAAGTAGCACAGTAAAGATTATTACATTTATATGAATGCATTAATGAGAGAGCGATTGTGTGTGAATTAATTCTTCCTGGCAGCGTCTCTCTACTAATAGTGAAGCTGTGGAAATATATGCTAGAACTTTTCAGTTATTAAACTATTTTATTTCTAAATCACAGAACACTGTTGACTACATTTCTGCGCTACTGAATGTTTCTATGTGCGTGTGATGTGTGAGCTTCTGTCTGTGTATGTGCGTTATAATGCAGCAGTGCATTAGTTCAGAACAACGATTAACTTGCGTGTACACTAAGCTGTTTAAAACATGCATTCACCCGATAAATATTGAGCATCCAGATGGTATAATCAAACATATCTTGTGGAGCGCACTCGGAGTATGCATTTATTTTTCATGTTAACTGTTGGAAACGGAGTGTAAAAGTGGACTTCAAAGATTTCGTATGCTCTTGCGCCCTCTATAGGCCACGATCAGCAACTAGTCGACGTCAAGCTTAAAGCGTCATGGGAGAGCATTGAAGTCGACTAGTCTGTGCAACCCCTAATGCAGATACGTTGGATGGGTTTATTATAAGCGAGATGCTCACGTTCGCTCTAAACAGTGTTCGTATATTCATTTACTTATGACGCATAGCAACACAGCTAAATTGAAAGTTTTATTGAAAGTAGTCTACTTTCACCTGTTGAGACATTCCTTCACAAGCACCCGTAAGATCTGTGTCCGCGTGATGCGCTAAATGGGCGTTTGTGCATCACAGAAACGACATACTTCACCTTTATATTCATTACAATTCCCATCCCTTAATAGAAGTCATTATTCACAAGTGTCACTCTCTAATCTCTTTAGCACTTCGATATCCATGCAAAAAAAATAAAATAAAAAAATCGTAATTTGATGGAGGTGTTGTGTTCATATGCAGTGTGTATCTAATGCTTTCTCTGGCCTGTGTTGCAGGAGGGCATTTTCCGCAGCGTGTCAAGATGGCGCACCGTGTCGTGCATCGCTGCAGTGGCGTTCATTGTAGCTGCTGTTTACTGGAAAAGAACTCGCTAAGATAAAAGTGAAAGTCTCGTGCCTGATTCTTAATTCTCACAAATTTGGAAACTCGTATCAAAAGCAATATAATGTCTAAGTGGTGCAATCAAGTGGACCAATCACGCTTCATGTAGCCTTGCTATGGTTAAAGACTTAAACGGAAACAGCCACTTCGACAGACACTGTAGCCTTTTTATTGTGATTTTATGTTTTTTATTCCCTGTCTGCTGTTGTTCTCTCTATTTTTTTCTATTTCGGTTGAGTCAAGGAACATATTTCTCCTTGATTTATTTATTTAAAGGGATGTGTTGCTCTACTGCGTTGGTTTTTAAAACACTGCACTTTTTCTCCACCAGTGCCTTTTTACTTTTCTGGCTCAGGTATCAAATTTTTAATGTGCCACGAAACATACCAGCCCTACCTCAGATCAGCTACATATTATGAGACCAACTGTTTACCAAACCATTGTCTTTCTAAGTATATCATTAGGAATACGGGGAACAGGGCTGAAAAACAGGTAGAATTTAATGTTTTAAGAACGCTAAACTTTTAAAATGCATTTTGTGTGATCTAAATGATTGAAAGGTTTAGCATTTTATTGTTAAATACGGTTAATGTGGACATTTCTAGCACACCTTGAAATAAATATGATGATGAATTACTTAGGTCTATGTATATTTTGTTCATATAAATTCCTTGCTGGTAATGCACGCTGTATTGTTTCTCTTTACCAAACCTTGTGTTTTTTTTTAACATGTACCATGGTATTCTTTGAAATGTATTCAGTACCATGTTATCTAACATGTTTATAAGATACCATCATTTAAAATGACAAAGTGACAGCAAAATGACAAAAAATGTAACTTAAATTTACATGAAAACAATCTATAAAAATAAAAGCTAATTCACAATATTAAATGGGTGGTATAATGCCCTTTTCACAAGATGTAAAATAAATATCTGATGTCCCCAGAGTGTGTGTGTGAAGTTTTAGCTCAAAATACCCCACAGATATTTTTATAAAGCATGTTAAAGTTGTCACTTTTTGAGGGTGAGCAAAAACGCACCGTTTTTGTGTCTGTCCCTTTAAATGCAAATGAGTTGCTGCTCCCGGCACAGGGGGCGGAGCTACAAGAGCTTGTGTGTTTGTGTGTTAGCAGCTCCGATTACCTCACACACACACACACACACACACACACTGAAAATTTCAAAAACTTTTAGCCTTTTATGTTCAAACCGGAGTCAGACAATGATGGAGAGACTCGAGAAAAAGTGACGTAGAAGCAACAGGACGTTTCTGAATGGTTAGTTGATGAATTTATGTAGCTTATTTGTAATTTGATTAGCATATATTCTGTCATGTTAATCTATAAATTGTGTTCAGGGGGCGGGGTTTATGTAAATTCTAGCGTTGGTGATGTCACTAACCCGGGAGGAATGTCGTGTAGTCCTGACCAGCCGTTTGTTGTAGTCCTTAAAAAGCAATTTCTTTAAAAGCAAAAATCTCCCTTTGCTTTGAACTTTGAGCGTTGTAACTTTGCAGATGTTGTTTAAGCTCAAACAGCAACATTACACACTAACTAAAGTTAAAAAAGTGAAATCATAATCAACCACCCCTTTAATAAAACTAAAATAACACTGCAGTGTATAAGTAGTGTCACAGTATACTCTTATATGACCACTAAAGTCTTTGGCTGTGTCTCAAATCACGCACTGTCTTGAGTTAGGTGCTTTTTGTGAACAAGTAATTACTTCGAGCACTAAAAAAGTATGTTCTGTATAGTATGTCGTCATTATCATTTGACCTACCAGCGCTAGTTGCGTCGCTTCACTGTCATTCACAAATCCTCTCCTGTGGCCTCATGGGATAGTAAAGTGTCCATCATATGCACACTTCATACTGTGAATTCAGACATACCTATTATGTTACATACTGTTTTTCGTCTACTATATAGTAGGGAAGTATGTGATTTTGTGTCTTGTTTGGCCCGTTCTCAACAGCACAGCTCACTAAAGGAGAGTGTATGAGTGAGTAACAGTCGGTGCTGGGCAGAGGCCCTTATTGTTTCATTATTTCCTGATGTAATTGGAAGCATACATATTCATCCTGAATCATCTCAGCGATGGGATCCACAGGTCCGTTGTCTCTCAAACCACTAGAAAGAAGATCCGTGTGTCCGACTGAGGGAAGCAGTTAACCGGTTCCTCTAGACTCGGATTCACATGGGTGACATAAACAATGGTGTACAAGAGATTTTGATGGAACTAAAGGTTCCAATTCGGTAGCGATTAAATGATCATTATGAAACGTTAAAACAACATTAGCCGTGTTGTTTGTATATTTACTGCAGTTCAATGCAAGTACAGTTTTTGGTGCCATTTCCTCAAAGTCCATCAGTCAAAATATCGGTCTAATCCATATTTTTAGATGTCAACATTTTATAGTGACAGGTGGGGCATGCATGCAGAAATATTCTCTGTATTATACTGTTTATCATTGATTGTGCTATACAGTACTCATCCCTTTGGTTTTTAGAAATGTCGTCAATGCTTCCTAGAATCCAGCATGGAGGCTTTGAACCCAATGACGCCAGGCTTTTGAAGGGTGCCAGCAGCGTCCGGCTCGTGTCTGTGTTAGCTCAGCTGTTAGAAGACTCCTACACACCGTCACACACCACATCTCCAGCAGGACAATGACCAAAGTTTTCAGAACTCAGATTTCACGTGTTGTTATGAACCTTTGCCAGCTATAAACCTTGTGTGATCAGCTGGAGGGTTTCAGAGGCTAGACGCAGTAAACAGCTGGGGGGAAAAAGAGGCACTTTAGTTTTGATCTGATGGTGTAAGAACAGGCCTTGACACTGCCTTGATAACTCATGCTGGTTGTATATTTAATTTCATAGATGTTCATAATTCAGTGTGCAATAAAACACAGCATTTATATGTGTGGTCTCAATGCAGCTTTTATACTGATATGACTGTGTACATGATTGATTTATTTAATATTGAAGCCTGCTTTCACTTTATAAAGTAAAAAAAAAAAAAGGTAATTCTGACATATCTCCCAGTTGTGACTCTATATCTTGCAATTTCAACTTTGTTATTATTGTTGTGAGAAATTACTATGCAAGATATAAACTCACATTGTGAATTAGAAAGTCACAGACTTCAGAGGTAAGAGGGGAAAATAAACAGTGCACCGGTAGTTGAATTAGAATCTGGCAAACACATTGTTTTTTTTATGATTATATTGAGCCACCTCTGAAGGTCACGGCTGAATCCTCTTGTGGAGAGGTCAGTGTAATACTCACGTGTGATGAGTACAGACGGTCACAGATGAACACAGGTCACTGGCGTATCTCCAGCACACACAGCTGTTCAAATGAGGCCTGCACCTGAGCTCTTGCTTCAGATGAATGAACAGGTGGCTCCTATCATGCAGCAACACATATCTGGAAATAGTGTTTCCAATGGTGTTTGGTGTTTTTAGCCCCCAAGGGAATGGGTAGGTTTAAGGTTGAGGTTAGGGTTAGCTGCCTGGAAGGAGCCATTGGGGGCTAAAAACACCATCGAGCGTTTCCAATTATGCAATGTGTTTGTGTGTGTCCTGGGTACGTGTTGAATCAGAGGAGTCCCTCTTGAGCGAATCCACCTGGTTGATCATGCCATCCATGAGTAGTACTTTATGCAGATGTACATTTTGTTTTCTGTAACATGTCTGCATTCAGTCAGTGCTGAAAGCTTCAGATGTGAACGTGATTTCACCGAGCAGATCATGTTCCTGGATCAACGTTCTTGTTAATCCTGGAACGACGTTCCAGTCAACCAATCAGTTAACCAATCAGGCTTAAAACAAGGGTTAGGAGCTTATACACCATTCTTATTCATATCATATCATTCAATATCTTATCATTTCCCTCTGATTTTAAAGGGATGGTTCTGAGTAATTTCAACCTAGGGTCCTTTGCACCATGACCTCGAGCCAAACACCCCCCCAGAAGCCTTTTTTCCCTTGGTCGAACATTATTAAAGTTAGAGCTTATTTAGAGATATCAGCCGAATGGCTTAGTGCAGGAGCTAATGGATCCAAGGTTGTATCTCGTAAATTACCCCACTAATGATGCCCAGAATGGTGCCAAACTTATACAGTAGTACAAATAGGTTCTGTACTCATAAAACGAGGCATTGGAGAGTTTGTAAGTACATCAGGAGTTTATTTAAATAACACTTGCCTGATGGCTAATGCTACCGCTAACCCGGACGTCGAGGTCACTTCCGTGATGCATAAGGATGTAGTGTAACGACACCCAGTTCCAGGAATGCACTAATATTTTGTTGTTAGTACCAGTTTGCAACAATTATTAGTTAACACCAAGTTGTCAACACTTCGGAAAAAAGAATAAAAAATGCATCACTTTCTACCAGGACTTTTACGGGCTTTTCCCAAATCACGGAAGTGACCTCGATGTCTGGGTTAGCGGTAGCATGAGCCATCAGGCAAGTGTTATTCAAATAAACTCCTGATGTACTTACAAACTTATAGTACAGAAGTACAGTATTTGTACTACTGTATAAGTTTGGTACCATTCTGGGCATACAAAATACAACCTTGGATCCATTAGCTCCTGCACTAAGCCATTCGGCTGATATCCCTAAATAAGCTCTAACTTTAATAATGTTCGACCAAGGGGAAAAGGCTTCTGGGGGGGTGTTTGGCTCGAGGTCATGGTGCAAAGGACCCTATAGGTTGAAATTACTCCGAACCATCCTTTTAAGGATAAGTTAGGGAAAGGGTTAGTTTTAGGGTAGGGATAGGGTTCGGACTATGTTTTTGGACGGGAATATTGTTCCAGGATCAACAAAAGATGTTGACCCAGGAACTTGTCTTGCTTGGCAAAATCACTTCATAATGGCATAGCTATTCATCCTGAAACAAATAATGACTTGTATACTTTTTAATTTTTTAGTTGAAGGAGAAATATTTACACGATGAATTACAAATGTTGTACAATACAACACAGTGTCCATACACAAAATAAGAGAAAAGAGCCAAAAAATAAATAAATCCACTCATAGAAGAAAAGGCCCTTAAAGGGTTATTTTAGGCACCTCATATATACAACCTTTCAGGGGTTCCCATCATAGGATCATTTAATGGATTTAGTTTTAATACATTATTTTTTCATTTTAATGACTCGCCAGGATTACTAGAACCTTCCAGGAAAGTGTGTTTGGTGAGGTTGGAGCTAAACGCTGCCGGATGTTGGGACTAGGAGCAGGACTGGACTAAAGGAAAGCTCCATGTTCACTTTCAAACCAAGCAGATTTTTGAAGGCCAATGCGGCAAATCCACGTGATGAACTTGAATCTGCTTTCGCCCACATGGATTCCCATTGAAATGATTGGATATTGCCAGGGAAATGTGTTGAATAACGATAATTGTGACCGCATCTAACTCCTAACATTCAAATAATTGTTACTTTATTTCTCATAAATGTGACTATATCTCACATTTGCTCTTCTTGCTTTAAACTGTATCTCACACTTACCTTCATTGGTCTAAAGGTGTGGTCACATTAGTGAAATTTCTTGTACAAAAAGGTCCATTGTCTGGTGTTAATAGTCTCACGATCTATGAACCACAGATCACACAGAAGCTGATTTCTGTTGGTCAACATGTATACCGTTTAGTAAAGAATCATATTTAAATGTAATCAGCATCAGAGAAAAATATACACAGCCCTCATCAGCATTTATAAATCATGTATAGAGATATAAGCACATAAAGAGACATTTCTGCTTCAACAAGCCACCGTAAGCCCCTGCGTCTCTTGAGCGTAGTCAGTAGTGTTACGTATTTATTTCCTTGAGGAAACTGTCATGATTTGTTATGGTCAGGTCTCAGTGGAGGGAACTACTTTGAGCAGTAACCTTTCTATTGTTTGGGTGAAGCGCTAGTCGTTGGTCAAAGGTTACACTTTGCAATGACTCAGTGTAAGGCCCCCCCGTCGAGAGCGACCTCTGTAGTTGTCACTGTCCTTATGGAGCTGGATCCCCATGGACCATCTCTGACGCAAAGGAACGCCAACTGGGAAAAGCGAAGGGGAGACTGAGGAACCCCAGCTGTGGATCTCCACAGTGCAGGGAACCCATCTAGACAAACCACATGGCCTGGCCGTAGCAGGTTCTTCTGTCTCCGGTTGTTAATGGAAAGATCGGGTGTGCGTCCTTCTCTCCACCCACACAGAGTTGTACACATTGCTCTTGGGGGTCGACCTCATATGTAGCGCCCGCTGTGCAATGCATCATCTTTTACACTTATTTAGCAACAGGTCAGCTCTGTTCAAGTTAACCTGGCTGCTATTGTGGATTATTTCAAATCCAACAATAAACAAGTGAGTCAGTGCTAATGAGTAGAGCAACTTCAAAGTTGGTTACGACAACTTTTATTGACTTAAAACTGCACTTTGTGTTTATTTCACTGGCGGATACGACAGTGACCTTGGACTTTATACTGACACCTATTGTACCTATTATACCAAAAGGTTTTGGCAACTATTCCTATTGTAGAAAGAGCTTAATTATTATGTCACTCATGATTTATTTATTCTGCAGCCAAAGTTTAGAGTAATCATGTTATCTCTCAACATAGTCTCAGACATAGATGGCACGTCCATATTGCAAACAATAATGGCAAGCTTGATGATAAGCTCTAATGTGATTAGATTTCTTTATCCAACTTTTGGGAGTTTAAAAAATGAAATCTCTCAATGAAACTTATTCTCATAAAGTCCCAATGTATATGACTTTTTTTTTTTTTAAATGAACACAAATATATAAAAATAATCTATCTCTGAGAGTCCATACTATATAAAGCAATTGTACAGGATTACCAAATTGTTCGCTTCAAACCCCCACAAAGTGAACATGATTGTAATCCATACAACCCCAGTTGACGAATTAATGTCTTGAAGCATTAAATGCGTGTATTTTTTTATTTATTTGTATTATTTCACATGTGGGTTCATGAGTTCACGCTTGATTTAAACATCAGCACATTGTGAAGAATTGATGTAAGTGCTTACGTGCTTACGTTTACGTCACGGGAACACACACACATGGTTTATAGTTTAAAAAGTAAAAACAATTTGGTATTTTTCTCACGCTTCAGAAGATATTGATTCATCAACTGGGGTTGTATGGATTACCGTCGTGTTCACTGTGTGTAGTTTTTGAAGAGTCAACTTTGGAGGTCCCAAACACTCGCAGAGATGGATAATTTTTCAAAAAATCTTTACTTCACCGCTGGAAAAATGGGCTTTCAATAAAACTTGGTTGCCTATGCAGTAGAAAGAGGAAAATAATTTTGAAACTTGCTACCTGACGAGAAAACAAAGAAAACAGGCCACTGTCTTCCCTTTTGCCAAATAGGTAGGAAAACTTTAACACCCATAATGCACTGGGCATGTTGCCGTCAGAGGCCACCCCACCAGTCTGCTATGGATAGGCTTACCAGAGTCAAATACCACCTTACTTTAGTAGCAGAGCCCGTCTACGGAGAGCCTGCCCACTTCCTATTAAGCCCTATTGTACCGAATTTTGGTTGTAGTACCACCAGAGTTCCACTGGGGGCGATCGCCATGAGTGCAAAATGAATGGGAGTCAATGGGGCTAGACAGCTAAATTTGTCTCTTTCACCCGATTGCCATTGATAAATCTCAGATCTGATTGTAGATTTTGCAAATTCAACATGGGTTTTAGGTCGAAAGTTGAATGAACGAGTACTTATGTCCTTTCGATTTCTTACAGGTTGAGTTGTTGTTGCCCATAACACGCTAGCATTCTGCTAATGACGTCAGCATTCTGACGTCATTGACATTTTGAAAGACTTTTTAAAGAAAATAAGTGACTCTAAAAAATCTAACACCCAGCAATGTGTAATTTCTTTGCATCTCCTTTCGAATACAACATTCAAATTACTAGACAAAAAATTATATCCTGAGAAAAGTGGATTTTGAGGGGTATACCGCCATTGACCTCCATTCATTCTGCACTCGTCCTGTGAGAGCCCTCAAATGGAATCAGAGTGGAACTGCAACCAGTTCAGAAGCCGGAAGTGTAGTGAGAGTGAAACTTCTCGCCATATTAGACATTCTCTGTTAGTAGGAAACACTTCTTAGCAAACTAGTCATAATGGTGTCGACTTGTATTGTTCGTGGGTGCAAGAGTTTAAAAATTAAACGTAGTGTTGTCAAAAGTACAGACTTAGGTACCAAGTCGGTTTCTGAAATAAAAAAATGTGATGCTTTTAGCACTGTTGAGCGGAATCATAAACACATCTGATTGGTCATTGTGTTCACGAGCTCATCGGATATGTCTGTGATTGGCTACAATGATCAACTCTCGGGAGCGTTTGAGAGCACAGTGTTTGAAAGTATTTTGAAAGCAGGAGCGTGTGAAAGCACAAGCAGGACCGATCCGCTGATATAGACGCCTGATTTCAAACGCTCCCGTGTGTATCTGTGTAAGCGCTCGCTGAGGAGCGTCACATTGATTTACAATGTGTTTTTGAAACGCTGATCATTGTAGCCAATCACAGACATATTTGATGAGCTCGTGAGCATAATGGGCAATCAGTGGTGTTTACGATTCTTGTCAACAGCGCTCAAAGCGTCACATTTTTTAAATTTCAGTATCGACTTGGTACTGAAGTCTGTAGGCTACTTTTGACAACACTAAAACGTTTAGCGAGAGAGAATTACTTCCGGTTTCCAATGAAGGATTGGAATTTCATTATTCAGTGATAATTGAAGCGTTATTGGCAGTGGCTAAAGAAGGCAGAGAACCGTAAATATGGAGAGAACGCCGCCACGGAAAATCTGCAAAACCTCTGTGTTTGTAGTCAACATAACCGGATGACCACGAAGGGAAACTGACGTAGCCTACTATACAGGTAAGAAAGCTGTTGCCATAGTGATTAAGCTTAGTGTCAGTTCTGGCAGGTCTGACTCTCAGCTGATCCACGTCTACCTATAGGAATACGACGCCTATCACATACATATAAGCTCCTTCAGTATTACCAGCAGCCATCGCGTTTCTCAGGAGCTGATTACCCTCCTCCATCCCCAGCTCCTCATCTCTTTCCGTCAGTAGCCTATGGCGTTCTGTCTGATTCCCCTTGAATCAGAATAAATTCTCGAATCGTGTTGTACTTTAAAATCTTGAATTAATGATATCTGCAATACATTCATGTTGGTTCTGTTCTGTTTATCCTAAGGGGGGTTATTGCTGCTCTTATCAATGCTAGGCTGCATGGATGCGCAGGGAGTTCTTGCCCAGAACAGAACCATACCGCCAATCCTAACTCAATGCTAATTGTCAATCGTATTTGACGATAGTGGTCCTGACAGAATTCCATTTTTACTATAATGCTGTTTAAAGAGAACGATTCAGTTTTCAATGATAAACCTACTCTAACAATAACTGTTCTGTTAATAACCCTCTGCACATCCGACTGTCTGTGGGCAGGGATACAAAAAAGCGAAGGTCCAGTTAACAGAGAACGAGTAAACATTGCTCATTTACATATATGGTTGACATTGTAACAATACAAAGCGATTTAAAAATCGGTGGTTACACTTTAATTGTGTTCATCTGAAGAAAGAAATTCACATGCATGTGGGGTGGCATGAGGGTAAATGATGAGAGAATTTTCATTTATTTGAAATATACTTTGGACAGGCAGAAAGTACCAATATCTCCACTAGTTTTCCCAGTGTTGTCTGCATAGCAGATTATGGACTGCTGCATTATTTGGATGATTATTTTTCCATGAATGTCTATCATCAACTTTTTTTAAGATGCACCTGCCCCTAAATGGCATGTAAAACCCCAAATAACTGTGGCTGGTCACTTTACATGTTGTTTGACAATCTTCTCCTGAACAATCCCCTCCTTCCAAGTGTTGGTTCTTGGCCAGAATAAACTACAAAGTGGACCAGACTTTAAAATAAATATTGTGATGTTATTCAGTTGATCTTGTATTGTCAATGCAAGAGTCCAGCACTCTGTAAAGTCTCCTCCAGCACATCCCAAAGACTTTCAATGAGTTTAAGTCTGGACTCAGAGGAGCAGATTCATGTGTGAAAATGATTCTTCATGCTCCTCACAACCATTCTTTCACAGTTTGAGCCTGATGAATCTTGACATTGTCATTCTGGAATATGGCCATGATGTGTCTTCATAGATGGGTGTTTAAGAAATGAAAAGCTAAACACTCCATCAATTAGGGTTAGAAGAACCGTTGCCAAACATATAACATATACTAGAAACATAATGATCACTGAAATAATGATTCAATCATAGACTCTTAAGCATTTGCCTGTTTAAATCCAAACAGCGACTTTTTGGCCGGGCAGTGTATATTCACATTATAGCCTAACTTTTGAATCATCCACATGTGGAACTGCAACTTACACAGGTTTTACAAGGGCAGAGAGCATTCGAGTGCTGGCCTCAACACAGGGTCATGTGTGAACTTCAGTGGAGGAGCGCTCTAGTTTTTATGACATCAGAATGACCTGGAAAACCAGCACGCGGTCTGAAAACAAACAGGGAAAAACTGAATTGACCCTTTGGCAACAACATCTAATGTCACACAGGGTGGCAAAAGGAGACATTCTCTTATATAAGACTGTTATATTTAATTCATATACGCTAAAGGAGCCTTGACGCACTTGACAATTGGAGTGACGTCATTGCTGACAGCAGAGCGCTGCTGTAAAGCCCTCTAGATATATTCTAGATATACATTTTGCCATGAAACTGCAGACAGATGCCTATCGTAGGATTTAAGCCAGTATGACGTGATTTACCCAAGCAGAACATATTTGTTGGTATATGCTTTGTTGAAACTATATTCTTATCAAACTATCCGAAGCAATAAATGTTGGTCACTGTGATTTTGTCAAGTAAGTCATGTTCCTTTTGTCCTAACCATGTCCTTACCCTTAAACCTAACCCTAACGGATCCCTAATAACAGAGGGAAATGATAGAATTACACTGATGTAGAACCACCTAACCCTGGTTGTAACTTGTAAGCCTAAACTTGACATAAATTGTAAACTTTTTTCCTTTAAATCTGCTGGTTAATTAGAATGTTGATCCAGGAACATGTTGTACTTGGTGAAATCACGTTAATAATCTTGTAATATTAGATGGAGTCATTTGTAAAAAAGAAAAGAAAAAAGAGCTTACATTCAGTTTGTATTGCTAGCGATTTAATGATCGAAGACTAAAATGACATTACTGTGTGTGTTAGCGTTGGTTTTCAACATTAGAAATGTTGCTGATAGTTCCTGCACAAGCAAAATTTACAACCAAACAAAAATGCATTGTATTCAACGCATATGATTTCTTCTACGACTTCTTGTGCCTCACTGAAGACTTAGCCACAGATTTATCTGCAACTTTATCTGTAACCTTTGAAACCCAAATTATCTTTCATTTTCAATGTGTAGGCATGTTGAAAAACAAGAAAACAGAATCAAAATGATGTATGTTGACTGGAATTGGCTTTCTTAGAACAACCCCAGCCTTCTCGGGTATTAAAGCTAAAAAAAAAACCTCAGGTGTAAATATAAGAGTATCATGAATGCAATCAATCAAAATGTACTTACTTTTTAAATTGATAACATCTATCATTAACATAATATCGTCTCAAATCAAAATATAACTTTTCCAAATAATTACTTTCTCTAACCATAACATCTGAAGTATGAAGTATGTGCTCTAATATTGTAATGTAGCCTACACTCACATACATTTCCAAAAACAATACAACACTACTGAGTCTAAATAGCTTTACATCAAGTGATCCACTCTCAGTGCCTCCAAATGAAAGCCCTGAACCACTAGATGTCACCATCCGCCAAAGTTCTCAGCGAAATTATCACTGGACAACCTGTTAGTGGTGAAAAAACTGGGTTCAGAGATCAGATACGGTCCTCAAGATCAGACCAAAGAGTTAAGCCTAAAGCAAAGCAAGATGGCTTGTGCAAGCAGAGATTTAAAACCCGTGAAGTTTAAAATGCCATTAATTATATCATAAACTCATCTAAACTAATACGGACAATGACCTTTATTGGCAAAAATGAGAATATATTTTAACATCAAGGCTACTTGACAAGTTAATGATGCATACTTGGACATTGTCGGTGGTTGTTCTCTAGTAGAACCGAATTCATATACTTATATTAAACAATATAAATTTTTAGGATTTACAATTTTAGGACAGACTTTACGATTTACAATGCCAAAAATAATTAAAAATCATTATCACCTTGCAGCCTTAGCAGATAGTTATTCGTGTGATTTTATTTGACAACTGTTTGAATTCCTCTGAAAAAAAGTGTATAAACAGATGAAACAGAATATGAAACAGAATGGACGACTGTTCTGTGGTCACTCCAAATTCCATTCTGACAGCAAGAGCTCTTTAAGAACTCTGAAGTGCTCATTCAGCATAGACCTACAGCAATGTGGGTTTGGGCAAAAGGTTTTCTTTTGCTTGCTTTTTCTCTTTTTAAAGGCAAGCGGTTCACAGCAGTTATTCTAGACAAATTATCGACACTGAGAAACCCTTCAACTCAGATGTCCTCTGAAGGGGAACTTTTAACCCTTTGTCTCCGTAGCCCTTAATAAATGTCCACAATGGGACGTCCCGTCAGATTAAACATATAGTTTGAAGTACAAACAGGTACAGGTGCACAGCAACATTAATGGTGTGTTGCATTGCCTTGCTTGATAATGTTTGATGTGGTTAGATTCAAAGGGAATGATCTTGTGTGACCCGTTCTCCTGTGCTCTCCATGTCTGTCTCTCTCTCTTTGCCCTGAATGGGCCTTGGGAGGTGGGCTGAGTGATTGGGGGAGTTGCTGTAGGCTGACTGAATCTGCTTTTCAGCCACTGTCTCTCTGCCTCTACCCAGCTGTGCGAGTTAGTGTTCAGGGATTTGGGATATTTTTTCCCCACTGTGGCCAGGCCTCCCTCCTGGTGGCAGAGCGCTAACTCCCAGACTAAAAGAGAATATGACCCCCTGCCTCCCACCAATAGTCCCCCAGTCGACTGCTGGGAGGCGATATGCTGCATGGTGGTCTTGCCCGACAGACCCTCCACTGCTTTCTCAGGTAATACCAACAAAAGGTCCTTAAATTGAGTTCAGACCCTCTTTCTCAAATAGGAGCAACGCTTATGCTCCGTAGGGGAGCAACAATGTTTCTTATATTTTCAGATGGGAAGAATAAGGCTTTAACAATAGCAATATCACTTGACCCTGGAAAACACATTTTATCTTTGAATAAATTATGAAAAACAAATTAATGAAATCTATTCCATTCATAATTCACAGCTGGAGGTTGTTTGTCGTCGTCTCGACCTTATAATGCCAATCTCTGTATGCTTTTCACTTGACAAGCGCAAACACAGGGATATACTCTTAATTCCGCTGAGTAAACATTTTTACAGCACTAAGCAAATCTGGATTTTCCCATTATTTTGACAAAAGGCCACTCACCTCATCCCCTCGTCCTTGTTGCTTTTTGTCCCAGAAAATCCCAAATCAAATGACAAAGCCTGTTCTAAACAAAGAGATTATCACACACCTAATCCCGACTGCAGACCCAGGAGACATACACTACGCCTCGTTGAGGTCATGACATAATAAAGAAGCCCATGTCCATGTTCTCATGAGTTACAAAAGAATAACAGATTTTAGGGATCACTAGAAAATGTAAAGGAATTACGCTGGGGCGGATTAGAATCACCAGTGGGTGATTATGAAGTTTCCTGACTCCCATCGAAGGCTACGACTAAGGTGTTGGATATGCTGCTTTGGATTTACTTTACCATGTTTAGCATTAAATAAAGCAAGAAATAAGATATTGCACAATATATATGCAATATATATCTGATGATCACTTAAGGAAACTATCATTATTGCTCATTTGAACCTTATGTATTGAGCTTTGGCGTGTAACACAACCCACACTGACATGAATGATAACTCAAATTGTGTGACTTGTGGATAAAAAGGTGCACTGTTACTTTTATAAGCAAATAAACCAACGAGATCTCATGAGAAAACATAACTATTTTACGAGGTGATGATCTTGTATACATTTTTACAATGTGAAAGTTCAATGAGTTCATTGAAGTTTTTAAGAAAAAAGCAAGCACAAAACTCCATCCCTAAACCTAACCGTCAGTGGGGCGTAAACAGATCACATGAAAATGTATAAATTGTATTGTAGGAATTCATATGAATTAGCCACTAATTCACTAAAATGTAAAATAGTTACAAACCTCATTGTGATTATGTTGAATTAAACTTCTGATTTTCAACTAGCAGGCGATAAAATTTGAAAATTTCTCATAGGTTTACATTGAATGAAGGACCTGACCCATATCTAGTGACCAAAATATCAGTCGAAAGTAGTGGCGTATGGTCTGAATGTTCAGTTGTAAATGTGTTTGGAATTGACTGCACTAAATGAGCGATCCACTAGATCAAGGATATCCAAACCTGCTCCTAGACGGACAACGTCCTGCAGGGTTTATCTCAACACACCTGCATGGAAATTTCTAATTATCCTGGAAACCATGATTAGCTGGTAAAGGTGTGTTTAATTGGGGTTAGAGCTAAACTCTGCAGGGCGGTTTACCTAAAGGAGCAGGATTAGATAGTGGACACCCCTTCACTATGGCAGTGAACTCGCCTCGTTGCCTTATCAGGCAATGACTTTGTAGGCAGTGTTGCACATGAAGGTACCTCACGAAACTGATTTTTGGACAGACTTCTGAGGCAACGTAACAGTTTAAAGATCTACAGCAAAATAGAGCGAGCTTTGGTAATAACTAAGCAGATATTTAATTACATTTTCTGCAATTAGGAATGTCTCGCTAGAAATGACATGTTGGAAAATGTGTGTCAAAAATATACATTTACACACAAACTGAACACCAACCACAACTTTCAGACACCATCTTTATTTTTTTAGCTCAAATGTCAGGATTGTGGGATTTCAAAGGCAGCATTCAAAAATGTATCAGATGAAAGTATCTTAGGAGACAAGAAGTGAAGCTAACATTGGATTCTGATGTGTCTTGATGCTTTCCTACCTTGGAATGCATCCTCCAAAAGCAGCATTTTTAAGCTTTTGGACACAGCCTCTGTGGTAACACTATCAGTTGGGATGCTGCTTTTAAGAGCTACTCAAAGGAGAATATGAAAAATGCCAATAAAAACAACAGAAGACAAAGGTGGAAACAACAAAAAATGAATATGTGAGGAGGTCAGAAGGTCCCCGCATTTGTACAGCTCAGTTTGAAAGAGTATAAAGATGATACAACACTCTGCAGGTCAGGTGGAGTATCACATATCAGTTGTTATGTGCAGGTGTTGAAAACATCCATACTAGTTGATGATCAGTGGAGTATACTCAAAATGGATAAAAACTAAGCGATGGCCTAGCAACAACCCTAACCAAACTTAAGTGGCATTTCTTGCTATACACCTGGCTCATTTCCTCTTAAGAGGCCAGCCTTTCAATCTTGCCTCTGCAAGCTAAGGATAAGATCCCCAGGGGTATAATAAGTATTTTTAGACCTGCCATCGTCCATGCACAAACACCATGCCCTTGTGACAGGGCCTACGAAGCCTCCATCAAATATTTTTAGCAGTAAGGGGCCTGCCCGCATGCTCACAGTCGGTCTCATGCACAGCAGACGGATTTGCAAGATTAGGATGAATCTTAAAGCAGCAGATCATCTAGGTACTCACAAGATTCACAGTCTCTAGATGAAGTGAGACAGTAGAAGCTGCCCACTGTAAAAGACTTAATAATCTAATATAATATTATATTCCCTCGCTCATTGAAATGTTGGTCGTAACGGCTGTCAGAGATTTTAACCCACTGGGCCACATCAGTGGAATATTTACAGCGTTTATATTTAGAGACTGAAGTTCAAAGTCTTGCTCAAGCTAACAGTGTATCATCATGTCTGAGTGGCTGCCGGTGGCCCTCTGATCATTGTAACACAGTGGACGTACACTCTCCACCTTTCTGAGAACATATGCAGATCTGATGTGGTCATCTGAGACATCTCTTATCAGTAGTGCCTTGATTTGAGAACTAATGTGGATGGGGTAAAGTTCCCAAGAGGTCATTTACGGCAGCTCCCTTCCACACACATACAGCTCTGTCCCTACAACTCAAAAGCTTACTTATCTGTGAGTGACAACGATGCATGGCGCTCTGATATAATACAGGCTGTGGTAAAGGAATGGATTGTGTTCATCAGATACGTTTATCTTCCCACTTTCAAAGCGACGGCCTCCCTAACCCGCCAGCACGGATAAACGTGGTGACTATTCACTACCGCATACCGGCAGGTCGTGACCTTGACAAGATCCAATGAGAGATCCAGAATGGCGATCGTAACCAGTTTCCTGGCCAGAGATGGCTCCTTCTCCCCTTCCCCCATCAATCTCCACTTCCAACAGAACCTCAACAAAGACGACACAATTGGGAAACAAGAATGCCGAGGGTCAAAAAGAGAAGGAGAAAGAGGTGGAGGGTGGGGAGGGGGGGGGTCGAGACAAATCACATTTGATCCAAAGATAGTCAATGGCTCTTTAACTGGGAGCATGCTTTGGGAAGTATATGGACTGTGACTTTCAGGGCCTGTTTGCACAAAAGTGATGCGCCTTTGAAAGGGCCCCTGAATTGACAGCTTTTTCTTGCTCTGTGTGGTGCGGGCCAGGGCCCCAAGACACTCATATCACTGGGCCGTGACGGCAAGGAGAGGAGTTACACTTTGAAAACACACGGGGTTCCATTGGTCCTAGCTTTTGTTCCCCGGCTCGCAGGCCACTGTTCCTGCTCGTCGCAAGAAGACAATGAGAGGGCAGCCACTGGATTGGTTGCTCCCGAATCGAATAGCAAATGGCTGCCGATGCAGAACTAATCTGTGAAGAGGTCTTTCCTGTGTGATAACCACCCCCTACCCTTCGCCTGCCCTCCACCACCTCCTCGAACCAGCAGCGCAATCTTTGATGAGAGATCACACAAAAAAGTCCAACCAGCTTTAAGGAACGCTCCGCTTTTTTTCCCCCGGCAGTTGCGAGGCTCCCATTCGTTCTTGTTCCTACTTATTTGATGTGGCAGCAATTAGTGAAAGACTTTTGTGCCTGGAGAAGATGGAGCAGACCACTTCAATGATCACGTTTATGCTCTGAATAGAAAACAAAAAAGCCAAGGGGACAGATAACATGTTCACATCAAACGGCCACACCGGTTGCACTTGTTACTGTTATGGCTCGCTCTCCTCTTTTATGGCGAGCCGAGCGAAGTGTTACTTTTCCCATGAGAAAGCTCACTGGGGGCTGAGTGACATCATAGGGTGCCCCTTTTGCACCCACCTCTAATGGCGCTAAACGCGCTCCCATTGATGTGAGCACCTTGCATTCCCCCAGCGCCCGACCCCTTTGATTTCTCCTGCTTTAATGGCCCCATTGAAAGATAATAACAATTAGGGAGTCCTCTATTCTTAATGACAACATTTTTTAATCAGAAGAGGCAGGAGTTGGCCACCTCTGCTCCAGCCCACAGACGCCCCCACACAGATTTGCCGCTCTCCACCTAAATAAAGGGCGACTGGGATTAGATTAGTCTGTGAAGCCTCTATTAAGGGTTTGCTTATTCCAGGGTATTGCAACTGAAAGTATTTCTTCTTCTTTTAAAGTCGTTCCCATAAATATTTCGCTGTCATGGTGATGACTGTTCTCTAACCGCAATTATGATTCGCGATCGTGCTCCTTGCAACAATGCAACGTGCATAGTTGAAAAGCAACTCATATCACAGCGCCTGACACTGCTGGCTCATAAAATGTCTGCTTACAATTAGGAAAATGCAGTTAAAGCAGTATTATTTCATTTACAAGAAACCAGATGAATGATGGGGGGATTTGTCTCGTATAGAGGCCAATGCTTTACCAGAAATTCATACCCAGGTCGTCACAAGCACAGCTTGCGCCCTTATGTTCTTATATACGGACGCAAATCTACAACGTTAAATTGCGACCTGGTTAAACCTGCTTAAATCACTCTGACTTCAATTAGGCCTCCAGAATGAAAGAGACAACTCAATTGGAGAGGGATCAAGGCAGGCCCCTTAATCACATAATGAAAGATTCAAGTGCCTTTGGTGAGCTCACAATACACAAAACACATAGCCCTGGCTTTGTTTTAGCTGTTAAATGTGTGTATTCCTTAACCACGCTGTGTTGCGCTAATTGCAAGGCTGACTTGTTTATTGTGCGTGCACAATGCAATTGCCGTTGATTGAGCATTTGAGGGGACGGCTGGAGTAATGCGATAATAACACGGTTTGGGCATCATAAAGCATTTTTATGATTAAGCGGGATCTAGCTCAAACGTCTGTGGTTTCCATTCAAATGTTTGCGCTGCTAAAAAGAGAATGGTATTTTACATGCTTTGTGGGTCACTTTATAGTAGTTTGCCAGGTTATATGAGCTAAAGTCTAATGTTTGGCTTGCTATTCTTCTTATATTGAGACATTTTCATTGAAATTGTTTTGAACTGAAGGATTCTTCTAACCAAGTCTACAGTGAAGTAGAGAAATACAGCCATTTTTGTTTAGAGTGGTCATCGAAGATCAGTTTTTTAATTGGGTGTGAATGATTAATGACCTCGCACCCTCTTTATAGAGCCAACGTGTGGAATTTAGTGCTCAGTCTGTAGAGTTGACAGTGTTGTCCACACATCTGTCCCATAAAAAGAGGGCAACAATTCTTCAAATGCTTCAAGGAAATGACAAGTCAGTGAAAAGTCTTCCAGGGTGATCAATAAAAATTGTTCAGCATTGTTGCCGACCCTAGACAGAAGGAGACGTATGGGGAACCGTCCCAGGTCAGGCCCTCAGGGGCTTCTCCTTTCTTTGATTGACTGACTAAAGGCTTCAGTAGGGTCTCTCTCGTCGGGGTTTAACGCAGCAATTTGCCACCTCATTACCAGCTGGATCCACATTGCCACTGCTGGACCTGTCTGGCACCGCAGGCCTGCCTCATCCTCTTTCTGTCTCTGTCTTTCTCCTTCTTTCTGGGTGATTGGCAGGGGGAGATGGGCAGCATGCATGACAAAAGACCCCGGGCTTATTCCTGCTGTTTCTGCTGTAAATACATTTAAAGCTGCTATGGACTGACATGAGAAAGTTAAAGGCAAATGTTGCTCAGTAGATTCCAGACCAGACCAGACAGGACCATGAAGATATAGTTTGCAGGTAATTTTAAGGAAACAGTGCTATTTTCTTGTTATAGCAATAATAGAATATGCTTTATTATAAAGGCACACTGGATCAGACTTTACTCAGTCGTCTATTCAAATTATAGTATATCGATTTCAAATGTACTGTAACAGGGTTATTTTAATTTGTAAAAAAAAACACATCACAGTATGATTTATAAGCTGTTTTCCTCATGAGGACCACAGAATTGTGTCCCCATGACATAGGGTTTACTTGAACCACACACACAAGTGGATGTCTGGTGTACTTTGGCAGCAGCAGTCAAGTTCAGATTAAAAGGAGGTGAAGAAGATGACTGAGCTTTGAAGAGCAGGTGTTATAGAGGCCATCTGATGTGCCACCTGAGAGCTCTTATTTACTACAGTATGAAACCTCACAGCTGCACACACACACACAGAGAGACAGAGAGCGAGCGAAAGAGAGAAATGTTTGTTTCAATTGACTTATAGTCAGTCATTTATTCCTCTAATGCTCAAATAAAAAATAAAATTGTGCATTTAAAAAAAAAGAAAAGATTTTTGTATTTAAATTAAGCTGAGGTTTTGAGATGTTTTCATCTTGGGGACCATTGGAAGATCACCCAGTGTAGAATATTTCAGCTTTTACTATCCTTGTGTGGACATCCCCAAAACTTACACACTTACAGCCACAATGCTACTAAATCTTTATTTCCCACATTACTGATTTAATACACAATGCTAAAGGACCAAAGAACGAACGACGAACGAACTGGTTTGACGTAATTTCAGGTCAAAACGAAGTTCGTTTGGTGTTCGTTTCGGGAGTTCGAAACAGCTTGCCAAAGTGAACTTTCCAGAAATGTTCGCTCTGGTTGGTCAACACCTTCGAACTACCCATTGCCACAATTACGAAATAGGTGGGTGTGGCTCTGAGGCTCCGCCTTCTTTGACGTGGTTCATTTCTTCAGTTTAGACCGTCGGGGACAGACGTCTGTAAGTAAAATCATAAACACTTGAGAGCTGCTTTATAGTAGAAACTGAAGTTGTAATTCTACTTGAAAAAAGACACTGACACTGTTTTACATGTTTAATACTGTAAGCTTCTTGATTTTAAGCAATCTATTGTATAAAGAGCTATATAAAGAGTGACGCGACTTTACTAGAGAGTCGAATTGCAGAGCTGGTGCAAACATACACTTCATGATCAGATGCTTTCTGAACTGCTGTTTTCTCACCGCTTATATTTTACTTGTGTGTTTATTTTGTTATCGAGAGGGAAGCGTGCAGCACATATTTACATATTCATCTAAATGCCGCTCTCATCAGTGCGGGCGGTGTTGGGGTTTTTGATAACAGTATATCGCTACTTACGTATTTCAAACTTTTTACCCCTAAGCGAAGAATGAAAAAGAACTTTGCTGTGAGTATATATCAGGGCCTTCACTCAGTATTGATTGATTTTTTTTTTTTTTTTTTTTCACTCATTCTCATAACACATAATTATGAATAATCCAGCTTAGTAATTATAGTAATTTGTAAATAGTATAGTAATTATGACCACATCCACATTGGCAAACATCTTGTTTGCTGCTTTAACACATAGGACAGGAAGAAGACTCGGTTGATATCGCAGCGGTTATAGGGTGAGTGGGGAACAAAGGACCAGCATGCAATTGTTGTGAAAACATCAGGTTTTTATTAATTACCACCTATTGTGTGTGTAAAGCACCCTCAAAGAGTTTCCGGGAAAAGAGAAGCTCTCAGTATAACGGGTAGCGCCAAAGATCAATGTCAACTTCCTAAAACAATATGCTGATGCACCCGTGAGGAACAAGTGCACTCAGAATGAAACGGCCCACTTCACACGTGCAGCGGGTGAACTGGTGGCCGCTGCAATCAAAGAGCATATACATTATCAGCTGTCTGATCAGCTGCTACATCACTCGCTCATTCTTCCTCTCTTCCTCCATCGCTTTCTCTTGCTTCATTACTCCTCTTAACCCTCATTTTGTGTTTGGGGTGTAAGACTAGCTAAAAAGATATACTTAACATTTGAGGAAGCAGGTTGAATAAACAAATTTGGAATCTAAAATCATGAACAAATTTCACATGAAAATGCCCACTAGCTATAAACAATTATATTTTGTATTAAAACATGAAATTTGCATTTTTGCATGATAAGATTTTCACACTGTATAAGTACATTTTTGCCTTTTCCAATAGTATTTGGTTGTTGCAGTCAAATTGACCAAAAACAATGTTAAACAGGTTAAATGGAGAGTTGAAGCCTCAGTAATGTTTATCAATTGGGGTTTGATTAGAACAGGGGAAGATTTCAGTAAAATAATAGATTAATGTCAAAATTACTAATATTATTTTTTACATGCGCAGCCTTGGAGTCACTGAGACCCAAACAGAAAGTAAAGCCAGTCTCATGAGGGTTACATTTGAGTCAGCTGAACTTCACAACTCGTTGAATCACCATATCGACAATGGCATCTTTTACTTATTCAGTACAGTCAGTAATGCATTTGTGCTTAGAACAATGAATAAAAGCCTATTGGGAACAGTGTCACCATTTTTGAAAATCGAAAAAACAAACTCTTTTTAAAATATTAGTCTTAACACAACTCTTTTGAAACCTTATAACCTGTTATAAATTTAGTCTCAGAATGAGTCTGTGGTCTAAATGGTATTTCTATCTAAACTTGTTATGCAATTGGAAGTAAAGTTTGTCTCTTGTACTTTCAGTGAGATGAAACCATGAGCTGAGAAGTCAAACATGTTTATGTAGCCTCCTGTAGTCCTACAGATCTTTGTTCTGGAAACGAACGTTTACATTCACGATCATGTTCAACATAGATTACTTCTGATATTTAATTTAATACCCAATTGTTTCAGCTGCTTTTCACCTTTTCACCGCTTCAAAGAGCGTCTGGGACTGACGGCTTTCCAAAGGGCAATGTTGGTCTTTTCTTTTTGCCCCCAGCCAATGAGAAATTTGAAAAAAATGGCATTGGGTTGCAAGGTGGTCACATTTGAACTCCTTTGATGAATGGAAGGTATAGGGCTACCTTTGAATGCAGATAAAAGGTTGGGGGAGCCAAGAGATATCTGGCAAGGTGCCAGAGGAGGGGGACACACTTGATTCTCCACTGGCAGCAGTGCATGAAAATGGGAAGCTATGTGAAGAATCCCCCACTTTGTTGTCTTCCTCTCTCTTCCATTGGTGGAATGAGAGAGGGAGCGAGGGCTTTCTTTCCACGGGCTGACATAGTCACTCTCCCATGCCATTGCCGGGTGTGAGGCATCTTGTAGGACAAGACTGATGACACAGGGAGGGGCGGCAGGGGTGAGGGGTTGGGAGGTGGGGCAGCACCGTGTCCATTCACTTCAGAGCCCTTGTTAATGCGATCTGCTGATCGATTAGTGGAACAAGAGGAGGAACACACTGGCTCCGCTGGCAAAGGCCATTCAGTCAACCAAAGATACACTGACGCGCACACACACCTCACCCACATGAGGTCAACCCTCTCAAATCATGAACACCAGATCTAAAGCTGGACTCAATTACCAGAGCAGGTTTCCTGCTTTATAAAGCTCGACTCGGATGAAAATGGGCAATTGCTGCTTGAGGCGGCTGTTGCTCACAATGGAATGCGGGAGATGTTGGTGGCATTGTAAGTTTACTGGGTTGTGAGACAATATGTGCAATCCTCACACACACAAAAATGTTAAAAGACCACCAACATTTTAGTGATGACTTTCCCTGTATTATTCCTAAACCCCATGGAGCAGAGCTCATACCAGCTGCTCTTAATGTGATCAGATATTAACTTCAAATGCTTTCATCAAGAAAAACAGGCTCATATTTTCCACTCTCCCTTCATGTTAAGAGTTCTGTTCAGATTGAGACTACTCTCAAACTACCCCTAAAGTGTGCAGTATTGAACCGAGCATACTGCATTTCTACCGTATCCCACAATGCATTGCACTCAAATTGCCTTTTCCGATCCCCCTGTGATTATTTAAAGCTGTAGTATTTACCATAACATTCTTGACTTATTATAATCATAAATTACGTTGAAAATGCAAAATACTACTACTACTGTTTCACTTACTATTTACAAAAGTAGATACATTGTAAGCGAGTAGTAAGCGACTATTCCATTCTGAACATAGCCTCAGTTCTCACTGCATGCTCTCAGGTTTAGCTGGTTAGCATTGCTCTGTGCTCGCTCATGGCTAAAACTGTAACACTGTGACATCGAACACAAGCTGACACACGATACAGTGCAGAAGCCCTACAAATGGCCTCCCGCCGCTGCAGAGAGAGGTGCTCCAGACTCAATACATGTCTGTGCCTATGCTAAAACAGAAGCTAATGTTAAACAGTATGTTTAAAATCAAACATTTCAAATAGTACTATGCTACATTGTTCTCCCATGACTTTATTATGTTGCATCATGCTTATAGCAAGTGTATAGTATTCGGAAATAAATATGGTTAATTTGTATTTTAGATTAATTTTGTGTAAGAAGGAGGTGCTTTCGACACTGTTGATCATCGTCTTTTACTTACTCACCTTGAAAGAGTTTTTTTTTCCGGTGTGTTGGGGACAGCACAAGAAAAAAAAAAATATATATAGTTTTTAATGCTTTTGACTTCTCTTGCAAAAGTTTTGCGTTGCCCCAAGAAACTCTGCGTTTATTCACAAAGAACTCAAGTTTTGAGAGTGAATGCAAAGTTTCTCAGAGGAACGCAAAAACATTAAAAGTCATTTTTCCTCCCATCTAATATTTTTCCTCCCATCACCATGTCCCTTTAGAGTTTCCGTAGCCCCTCACGTCACCCACAACAAAAACAATACATCCAATAAGGGAAGCAATTGTTAAAAACTACTTTTGACTATGCAGTTCGACTAACCACTATGCAGTTTATGCGATTAAACACTTAAAATTAAAGGTAACACTTTTAACAATGTACATTTTTTTTAACTAGTTTTAATTTAGGATAATCCTGATTTTGGGATCAAAGGTATCCCAATCGTACTAAAACAAACTGACGTTTTGATCCAGCTCAAAACCAAGATTGGATTTTGTGATCTAATCCGACTTCAGAATTCTTTTTCTTTTGAACAACCCATTTTCAAGATTTGATCCAATTTGATAGCCAAAATCTGATCAGATTACTTTTGAACAACTGGGCCCGGAATACCTCAATTAGCTGGTTCATGTGCTTAAATAGATTTGAATGTAAATTCTGGAGGTCTGTGGACCTCGTTGGAGACCTCTTATATAGTGCATCATTTGGGACACAATTTGTGTCTACTGATGCACACCATACATTTTGGCAAATGTAGCAAGTCATCCAGGTATTCCATGCATACACACATTTTTTATATTTTGCATAGTATGCGTACTCCAGAAACTGTATGGGTTGCATGGTCATGCTATTCCCAACATAACATTCGTCTCTCCTTTTACCATATGTATAGCAGCGCTGCTGGCTGCTGTTTGTGAGAAAACATGTTTTGCAAATCCCAGAATCCCAAAGCCCAGCCCCACTGGTCTAACAGATGTCAATGGTTTAGCCATCAGACTTGTTTGCGTGCAACATTTCAAGCAGCATTTGTGTAGATAACCAGTTCCCTGCAAAATTACACCCTCCGATGGAACATATTGACAACAAGAATGTGTGCCTATGGCCTGCATTAACATACACGTCGCATACACGGGAAAACTGACTAAGCAATAATTGCACTCTGAGTAAGAGAACCTCGCAACCGTCCTCCCATTTAGCGGCTGTTATATTTGGGACTTTTTCCCTTGGTTTAATTGCATGTGAAAGTGCCAGGCACATTTCTAGATTGCGGTGAGTGGCCAAAAGGACTTGGATGTTTTCAAATTGTCGAGTAGTTTCTCTGGTTTTGGCAGAGTACCAGCTCAAATGTGGCGTAGCGCAGATCTAAGAAGCCAGCACTAAATCCACTTGCCTCTGGCAGCATAATACATTGTTTTCAGAGTATATTGAGAGAGAGAAAATGCAAAAGATGACAAGGAATCAAATAAGCTCAGAAAATGCCCTGAGGAAAATGATATTGCTCAAAGATTTCACTTGTATTGTGATAGAGACTTAAATGTAATTCTCAGCAACTACTTAAATTCCTAAAAAGAAATAAAAAGACAATTGACAAAGACCATTCACATTAAGACAATTAAGTGACCAGTCTTGTATATTTGTGTCGCACAGTGCTGCACTGCTATGTTGGACTACAAACTGGCGAAGAGACGAGATCCATTAAGAGCTATGAATACAGACCTCAAGCTTAAGGAAAACTGAATGAAAGAGGATACCAAAGGATCATTCAATCCACTGGGGCCCTAGAGAACACAAGAGGCTTGTCTTGTCTCCTCATGTCATTTCTTAGACCTTGAATCAAGCGAGTGATGTGCATTCCCCCAGATCCGACACCGTAAACCAAACTCTTTCACCCTGATTAACAATGTGTTCAACAAATCACAACATTATTAAGGGCTTATGTCTAAATTATCCCACTGAAAGATCCCGTAGCCTTGTGGACTGAGGTCAAGTGATCTGAATACCTGCTAACAGGCCACACTTTCCACTAGGGATGGAATGGCTGTCTTATCTAGAGGCTTCTGTCGGCAGTCTTATCCTCACCTAAATAAAGAGAAGGGGGTGAACAGTGACAGAGGGGTTAAGAGCTTGACACGCAGAGGTGTCTTTCTCCTCTTTCTACCGGCTAAGATAACGCTGCCTCTTGGTGATGGAGCGTTCCCGACCTCGGCTGCTTTTGTCCTTTTGTGTCTTTGTGTCCACTTATCTTGAGACATTTATCCATAGATGCTCCAAAGATCCTTGATCCCTCCCCCGCTTCCCCTTAGCTTTTAAAGACCCATGAGTCTTTTATTTCAGCAGGGTAAACAAATAAGTACACCTTCAGAAGGGTTTCCAACCGGGACAAAAAGTCGTTTAAAGAAAGATTGTTTTTATGGTCTAACACATGCACACAATGCCCTTGTGTTGTCTTGACGTATGATATCCAGTTAGAGAAAACATTATGCTAGAGTTCCATTCAACTCAGAGAGACGGAATGTCCAGCTTCTTACTTGGAAAGGTGCATTGAAACAGTACTTGAAATCAGATTTCCAACATGGACATTTTCATCCCTGACATGCAGAGCAGATACAATTAAGTTGACAATAAAAAAAAAGCCAACATTTTTGATTCTTCATCCATCACCATCTGAGGATTTAACAACCGAATGGGTTCCACTTTATTTTGATGGTCCACTTTAGCCATTCTACTAACTATAAGTAACTTTGCAACTACATGTCAACTAAATCTCATTGGAGTATTAGTAGACTGTAGTAAACATTCAGTAGACTGTTAGGTTATTGTTAGGTGTTAGGGTTCGGGTTAGTAGAATAAGTTGACTTGTAGTTGCCAAGTTGAATGTCTATTGGGGGACCAACAAACTAAAGTGTTAGCAAATATTAAGCAGACAGTCTACTAATACTCTAATGACAGTTAGTTGACATGTAGCTGCAAACTTACTTCTAGTTAGTAGAATGTCTAAAGTGATCTATCGAAACAAAGTGTTACCACAGAATTTTGTAAGGCTGAAAGTCGAAAATGTGAAGTAGGAATGACCTAAATGTGTAGGTTATAACATTTATATAATTTATAGGTTATAAATAACCTTTGGCTAAATGTGATTCAACCTTGTGAGAGATCCTGAACTGTAAGCATTTATATTTGACATAGACAAGGCTAGTTTATAGGTTTATTTTTTTATTGTTATTTTTTTGTGCAAAAAAATACACTCTACCTCAAGATCAAAGTACTGTGTAAGTGTGTGTGTTAGTTTACCTGTTTTGTGATGGTCGAACATGAGCACACCTAGTGAGTCATTTGGGCACATTGATGCTCCCGAGAAGAAGCGTCATGCTGTTTGCCTCAGATTTGTAATGTACCTACTTTTCCATGTAATAAAAATGCATGGTAATCTCTGGCTGTTAAGTTCAGTAATGTACTTAGTTTATTAAAAACATTACATGTAAGTTCAAGAATTGAACCCTAGTCCCATTTCATGTTAATAAAAAAAAAAAACATTTAGACTGCTTACAAATGTCTAGAAAACTACTGAGTAGTTAAAAGTGTTTCTTTTTCCTTTAGTCATGTTTTATTTTACCTAGTGCACCAAAAAAAAAAGGAGCATGACACCGTTTCCCCTGAGGCAGCTACTGTCTGTGTCGTCACTTCAACTAAGAGGAATGAAAATAACGGCACAGAAGCACAGAAACAGTATGCAGACAGTAAACAGCATACTCTAACCACACTGATGTGATTCTTAGAGTGGGTGAGGTTGAGGGGGACCAGACAGGAATGCATTGCTTCTGGGGCCTTCGAGAAATGTGGATCCCAGTGTGTTGACTGTCTCAGGAATTGAACAGTGTAACTGGTGGAATCTAAACCCAGCCATTTCACTTTGAGTCCTAGCAGGGGGATGGGAGTGGGATGTGATTTAATTGTCTGAGAAACAGCTATCCCTTTTAGACTGGCCAAATCCAGTCTGAAGTTGTGGATTGATTTCTTCTGTATTACAGAGTGGCTTGAAATGGTAAGGGCCACATCGAGGACAAGCCCTGTCTGCAAGGCACGGTAGTCCCACCTCGTCTAAGCTCACTAAGAGAAGTCAATTCTAGATGTAGGGCAATGGAAAGTATAAAGCAGCCAAAATACAGGTAACCCCCCTTTTCATCCACAACCTGGCATTTTACTCAGTGAAAGATCTCCTCTAAAAAGTTGTTCTCACTATGCAGGTCCAGATCTTTTGACGCTCTTTGCAAGTGACTCACGAGATGCCCAATGAGGCCGTGACGTCTGAATCCATTTACATGACTGAGCTATTCAGGTCTCCTACACACCTTTTATTCTCGGTGGGTGCCCTTTGGAGTAATAGCTTGTTTAAGCTGCAGTAAAACAACCAAATTAAAACAAGGACACAAAAATATAGGAGGCAAGATAAAGAGTCATCCAAATGAATGCCCACAGTCTTGTTGACACATTGGAAATGCATGCTGAATTGTTCTTTTGGATGTTCGTGTCTTGTAGTTATGCCTGACGCGAATCATCTGTGGAATCCATGGCATCGTGAAGGCAAACATTGAATAGTATCTCTGTTTTGGAAAGGGCTGTTGTGAACTGTGGTTTCCTTGTAAAAGCAGCCATTTGGCATAAATAGCATTGGTAAATGTTTCTATTGAGTGTGGCCGAGAGAAGTATTTTGTGCCTAACTCTTTGAGCAGGGGGACTCATTGATAGAGCCACTAAAAACCATCACAAGCCCTCGAGTAGTGTATTGAACTGAAGCTTGGTGGAACATTATGTTTGCATACCATGTGTTTACTGGGAATCAAAGCCTTGACCACAATGTTCTACCAATTGTGCAATGGGAACAGTCAGAAACAAACATACTCTTACAATATCTAAACGTATTGTACAAATTATGTTGAGAGCCTTTTAGTGTGTTCTAAGGTACCTTTCTAGAGATCAAGAAGAGGATATGAAGTTTTTGCACATCAAATAAAGTCGCTGTATGGAAACCAAAACTATGAGACCGAGGTGGTTTTGGTTTCCAATTTGTGAGTGTGCCTTATTTGGAACTGATATAACAGTGCAAAAGCTATGTATAGCTGATGTTTAAGCGTATAAATCTGTCAGTAGCTCTCACGACAGCTTGTTTGCATAGCATTAAGCACACTGGTTGAACTGGTACTGTCACAACAGAGGCATGCATGTTGTCTGCTCCAGAGAGCATTTTGTGGCATCCGAACAGCGTAAGGCCCTCCTCTAAGAGATACTGCATGTAAAGCATTTATAAATTCTGCCTGCAGTCTTTTACAACTCGTCCATCTCTAAATATTCCTCTAGAGGGCCAAGCTGGTCTTCATTAGGCTTTCCAAAAGGCTCTCACAATAGAGGATAAAGAGCTCTAATGTCTCCTATGGGCAATATCTTTATAGCCATGTCTGCACATCTCTAACGCCCCCTTCCCATGGTGCTACATGGGGCCCACCTGAGTAAGAACTCAGGGAGATCAATGTCTTTAACACTCCTGGTCTCGGTACTTAATATTAAGTGCTTCAACCCGGCCGTGTGGCAGTCCTGAACCACCTCTTATGTTCAACCATACTTCTAAATAGTAACACCTGCTGAAAGCCACAAAGCTGCAGCCCAGGGACAACACACAAACAAAAGGGACAAAATGAAGGAGAGGCCGTCTCCTGGAGATGAAAGACAACAGCAAGGAGGGCCTTTCTTCTTTTGATGAAAACAAGAATCATGCGATGGAGACTAAAGAGCCTGCCATGTCATGGCTTCGTTCAAAAGCCACACCTGCTGTTTGCAGTGGCTGTCTCTCCACTCCCGCCGCACAGAGACGAAACAACGCTGCCTGAAAAAAGTTCAGAACTTCAAACAGTCGGCTGGTTTCTGCTCATGCCGCCACACCCGGCTTAAAAAAACACTGTTTTTGATGCCTATATGTAGCGCTGTTACAAGTAAAAACAGGTTATCACTGAACCCCAAAGCCTTATTTAACCTGAAGATGACACTACTGACGGAAAAATGATATTTAATGTTGTTTATTAAATGAATTCAGCGCGTAAGATGACACTGTGTACTGATATGCCAGAGTGTGACTGATGTAAAATTGTTCTTTGTAATATGCTTATGTGATACAATGGTCACTTTCATATCAGTTTGTGATGTTACAGTCTTCAGATTACAGGTGCATTTCAGCAAACATCAACATATTAATTCACACAGACTGCAATAGTCTGAATACTGGCATCATTAAGACACCTGGATGATTATTATTGATTCATCAAAATAACCCCATGCAGAATAAGCATAAGCGAAGACATGGATTCATTTTTCAAATATGAAAGGAAAAGGTCAATTCTGTTATTATTTACTCACCCTTAATGTCACACCAACCCTATGTGACGCTTTATTCTGTGGAAAACGGAAAGTGTCAATTTCTGAAGAACATCCTGGCCGTTATTTTCCAATATAATGACAATGATTGAGGACTAGGGCTGTCAAGCTCCTAAATGACATAAAAAAACGATCATAAAAATATCATAACCGTGGCCTGCACTATATTTAATGTCTTCTGAAATTGTATGTTTTGTGTGAGGGACAGACCTAAACACAGCAAGGTATTCTTGGTGTATTCATGAGAATTCATCAGTGTTCATGAGAGAAGTAAGAATGTCAGAAAAATAAATTTGCAAAGTTATATTTTTACTCTAATTGAGTGAATTGACTCAATTGACCTCCCCCCATGGTTATTAAAAAATAATAAAAAACATATACTGATGTTTGCTCTTCAGGTTCATTGGGGCACGGCCACCATGTGGGCACGGGGTTAAGGGCCAGCTACCCGCCATACCATACCAAGAGGTATATTTAGCCTCTGTCCTTGCCCCCTCTGCTATGTCCCTTCACTGACTACAGCTAACAAAGGGACCTATTCACTTCGATACAGACACACACACACAGATCTGTCCAATGTAAGCCACAGCAGCCTCACGCAAAGCAGTGACAAAAAATTCTTAGATGTCAGTGTTGAAAATCAAAGATATAAGTCATAGCCCTGCATATCCTGGTGCATTATAATGCATTCTGTGCTGTAGACACAAGGAACGCGTGCTTCGGCCGTGTTTTGACCACATCAAGCACAGCTCATTTCAACAGTCAACAGACGTACAATGGAGACAGACATCATCAAACAACAAGCGGCTGATTAACCGCAGACTCAAACGCAGAGACACAGGTGAGACTCTTTACATAACAATCAAAAAATGTTGAGCTATATGTCAAAGGAGGGAAGAAAAAAAAAAGGTTAATGCATCTTACAGATCATTCCAGGTGAAATGGTCATTAAAAAGTTTTTCCACTGGGAATTTTGCGAGGGAAAATCAAGTGAGATATTCCGACTTCTTCCGGGATTGGGAAGTGGGTCAAATACTAACAAAAATGAAGGCCAGCGGCAGATCAGATACTAGCGGTTATAGGACAAACTAACGCGGCTCACACGAAGTTCATAAGTCTCCCAGGAATGCGATACTATGGAAACCACTCAGCTCTTTTGTCACTAAATGACGTGAGGCCAGATGTACAACACATTTCGGCATGTCACCACTACAAAGGCCTGTTAGACAACACACCTTAAAATGCTGATGTGTTGGATCAGTTGAGTAATCTGGACCCTTGTGCTTCGAGCTCCAATATGTAATGTTATGATAATCACAGGGTTGCACAGTAATTAGCTGAAGCAGACAAAATTGGGATCTCCTTGTGGTTCCTAGAGGAGTTCTACTTGCCTTTGGGGAGGGAAATGAATTTAGCTTTGAAACTGGAGTCAGGCTGGCATTGTGAATGGCCGACGGGCACTATTCAAACCCTTTACTGGTTCCTTTTTTCTCAACTGGTCAATCTGCTGAAAGCAACTTAGGCAGCATAGGAGCTTTTCCATCCTGAATCCCCAAGAAAGTTTTGCATTTCTGTTATGAGTTTTAAAATTCTCCCTTCTCCCATTCGGTTGGTGTGCTTTGATTCTTTCTCTGCCTCATTCTGTTCTCTCCTGCATAGCTTTCAGTTTTTGTTCTGTTTCAACCATGTCAGCCATTGATGTCCCACCCAAACCTTTTTTTTTCTTTCCCCTTTTGATTCCTTTTTCATCCAGCACTACCTGCATGGAGCTGTGTAAAGAGAAGGGACAGAGGGAGGGGACACAGCACTGACACATAAAACCCGCATTTCTCAGTTTTCAAATGTCTCATTGAGGCTCTCACAGGCTTTGATATTTTAAGTAGGTATCACAACAAAGGGGCAACAAATGGCTGGAAAGGTAATGCAGAATATTAAGGCAGCTAATGGCCCAGGCCCTCTGGAGCAGAGCTGGTCCAAAAGGAAAGCCCTGTCCCATGAGTCCTATTCGGTTTCTGAGGGGCGGACCCACCTGCCTGGCTGCTCCCTGCTACTGCCCTCTGCATGACAATCATTTGGACATTTTGGTCCATTTACCGTAGGACCACAAGACAACGAACTACACCAACACGGACTGTGGCATATTTTTTAGTATGCCACAGTTTAGCTAATAGAGCCCATTTAGTTTAGGTAATGGAGCCCTGACACACTCTCGCTGTGGGTTGTCTCTCCAACGATGACAGTCTTTTATTTGAAATGTGCCCCCCAGGTGTGATGTAGTACAATTGTACCAGCAGGAACAGGTTTGATTTAATTCAGGTTATCAAATTACATTCTCTGCAGATGACTTTATTATCTCAGTGGATGCAACCGGATTTTGGCACAGTCGTGCAAAGCAAACAAACTCTGGTTCCCTCTCAGGACAAATGTGTAAAAATTGTACTCTTAGGGGTACAACAGCTTGGCACTGGGGCAGTTCCCTTAAAAGGACATCTTTTACCTTTTTTACCCCTAAAGGGTGCATATTAGTACCTTGTTTGGTTGGATTAAAACAAACTCTGGTGTGATTGCTCTGTTGGTGCGGTTCATTTGAATAAATGTGAACTCTGCCATCCAAACCCTCTTCACTAGTTCTCAGCTGATCAAAATACCATCATGTGTAGACTACGCACATTCAACGAGTGCATTTATCCCAGCACACAGCATAGTTTTGGTTAAGTTTGGTAAGTTCCTTTGCGAAATATACAATATAAAAGCCGACCAATCAGGTTGTGAACATATCCCTATGCCTTTAGGTTCGGTATCTTTAGGTCCGGTGTTAAAATGCCAACGTGAACGGTTAGCGGACCAGGACTAATTGTTTTTTTTGGTCCGGACCAAACGAACCAAGCAAACCGAACTACAAGTGTATCTTAGGGTACTACTATGAACCTTTTAGGGGTAAATAAGGCAATTAAGATGTCCTTTTAAGGGTACCGCCATCACATTGGCAAGCTGTTGTACTATCCCTAAGGTACAATATTAAAATTTATCTGAGAGTGGTGACTTTTTAACAAGCAGTAGATTTTTACATTTTCTGAAGAAAATATGAGTACTTGCAAATGCAAAAGTCTCCATCAAGATATAAAGGTGTTTTGGGTGGTTGCAAGTGTGTTGCTAGAGTATATAGGGTGGTTACTAACTAGGTCAAGTTAAAAGAGCCTACCGTCAACGCAAGTCTAAGGGAATTGTTTGTTTATTTGATCATTTGCCATACCAAAGTTAAATACTTAGGAATAGGAGTTTGTTCAAATCTTTAACCCTAAGTATGAGCAATACTAATAGTGATAAACATGAGCTAGTTAAGAAGCCAGGTAGGAATACTGACACACAAGCATACAAATCACATGCAGGATCCCGCTATGCTGATCTCTTTAGCAAGGTTAGCATTTTGTTTATCACACCAAATGTAGTCTGCGTGCCACGTTGGACCTTCGAAGGCCACGTCTGGATTTTCTGTTGCTCCTACTGCTCTCACTGTAACCCCATTATAATAGTTACTAGCTAAAAGCCACCAGTTCCCAGAGACACTAATCAACACAAGACAAACATGGATGATGGCTCCTGCCGGCAAGCACCCCTTCATGGAGGTGTAGACGGTGCTCCAAGCTCAGTTTGATATGGGAATAGAGTCTTCAAACAGGATGTCCTGGACTTTATTGGGGTATGCTAAGCATTACAGCATCACACTTCCTCACTGGGAGTTTGAAAAAAGGATTAGTAGCATATGGCTCATTGAACAAGAGCTCTGCTTTTCATTAGCTAACCCCACCACCCAGCATCATCCAACCCAGCAACTCAACTCATTTCTGTCTGTGAAAAAAAAAAAAAAGCATTCCACATATGTGTGTGTGTATGTGTGTGTTGGTGCCTGTGTGTGTGAGAGGGTCTGTTTTGGTGAGGTGGGGGTTGAGTAATAGGAGGGAAATCTGGTTTTGGTTTATATATCCATTCTTTTTCCAAAAGCAAATGTGTGATTTTGATGCTCATACAGTCTTCTAATTGTTGATATATGGGAATATTAAATTCAGTAAAATGGCATTGGGTTTTTCTTTGGGGCACTTCACACACTAACGCCATTGTAATGCAAAATGTCTTGTGGAAACCCAAGAATTTTTTTCTCACAGAGAACAAAGCATGTGAAAACGGTTTCAACAAATATGGCACCGAAGAGTCTTTTGAAGTCTAAGGTTGAGGAAAACTGACACTGTTTGTATAATGGACACACTCAAAGATGTACCCCGAAAGCAATACCCAAAAGAATATACAAAAGCACACATTTGCGCAGGGCTAGCAGGACAAGCTACAAGGCTAACAAGTTGTTGTGGTTGTGGCAAAGAAAGAAAAATAGAGCATTGTGCTGAAAGTAAGAGGCAGTCTCATACCATACAAAGGCTGCGTCCCAGACTCTATTTTTGGGGTGAACCAACAACACTTAACCCTTCACCTTTGCTGATGTCGACAACGGTTCCCTGCCTCTTCTCAGTCGTGGTGTCACGCAAAGCGGAAAAGAGCAATAAGTAAAGCCTCCTCCAACATGTCCGGCTCTGCGTTTCTCTCGCTCTCTCTCGTGTCAAACTCTGCCATGACTGCAATGTCACATTTAATTACTCAAACATCCAGACACCTCTCCATGAGGCATATGGGGGAATTACCCAATGTTTGGTGACAAATAATTAATGAGCACTGGGGTTGTAAAACATTAGTATTCCTGTGGCTAACAGAGTTCAATACCATTTCCAAAGTCAAATCAGTTTAACTCTTTATGCGCTGTTTCTGATGCACGTCCTGATTTTGCGAGTTTACACGTTCCTAGGTCAACTTATTTGGTTGATCCTGCAATTTAATCTTAACCCCTAAACATAACCCTACCCATAAGTTATCCCTAAAATCAGAGGGAAACGCTAGCTAAACAACACTGATGTAGAAGCACCTAACCCATGGTTGTAAACCTAAACTTGACATAAACTGTAAACTTGTCCCTCAAATCTGATTGGTTGATTGGAATGTTGTTCCAGGATCAACAAAGATCTTGATCCAGGAACATGTTGCACTTGGTGAAATCAGGCTATTCATACTAAAACCCTGCATGGGAAAAGATTATATAATACTTTTTTAGATGCTTAAAATTAGATTTTAGTTAAACCTGGCTTCCAGATTCTTCAACTCTATAGAACAACTAGCTTTGCGGTCCATTTCAAAATGGGCGGATTGCAAGTTAGCACTCACAAACACATTCTCTAAGGTTACCACCCAGCATGTCAAAGGTATCAGAGGATTTTAAACCCCCCCTTGTCTCGAAACCAGAGAGCAAGGCCACTGGCCTCTAGCTTTACAGTCTACAGCTCCATAACACCTGTTCTTAGTCTGACTGACAAACAATTGTGTCATTATTCACTGCCCAAAAAGACAGCTTGACTGCATCCAGCTCCCATGCCCTCAGCACCACTTAGGCCAAAGCGAGGTGACACCGGCCGAGTTTACCAGCTCTGTTTGTTTATTTAGTCGGCTCTAACGTGTCTAGTTCTGCAAAGAGTCGTAGAATATTACATCTACTTAGTATCAGTTACTTAATTGAGAAATGACATCTACTGTGAACATGCAACAAAGCAAGTAATCTGTGGGCATTGCAAATTCAGATGCATTTTTGTATTCACATTTTCTCAATTTATCATCATGCAATGCAATTGAAAGTCAGCAAGATGCTTTATTTTCCTCAAAGCGTATTGTTCCAATATTCATAAATGGCAAAGTATTTAAGCAAACACTTTTTCCTGAAATAAATTTAAGTGTACAAAGTGAAGGGACAATGACCTGGAGCAACCAGGGGTTAAGTGCCGTGTCCAAGGAAGTAATGGTGATCAGGCAGGAGGGGTAAGGCCTATCACACAGGTTGTCTCTGCCTGGGTACCTGAATGTTGCGAGAACAGTTTCTTCACTATCACATTATACAGTCATTTATTTTCTGTAATTAAGCCTCTGTTTTGCCAGTAAATTAGCAAGTTATTGGAGCAGCATTAGCCATTCTTATAGTTTTGACAAGTGGCTATGTCTCCTACAAGAGTTCTAGGTCAAGTCTTTGTTTAAAAAAAAAGTGAATTCAATGTTAATCCTAATCCCCCTCTTCAAAGCCAGCATTCAGGCCGGTATGGAGACAAAACCTCTGCTCTGCTGTTGCCCCTCGCTATGTGTCTGCATAGAGTGTATTTAGCATTGCAACAAGTGATTAATGGTTCACAGGGTCTAGGGAATTTGATATAAAATGCATAAATTATGCAGAATACTAAAGTAAAAATTGCTTTCTAAAACTGTACTTAAAACTGTACTTTTCTAAAACAGGCCTTGCAAAAAAATCAAGGCAAATACTTATTCAAATCTGTCGATTCTCATTGAGATGAGGCATGTAGGAAAAAATTCTGTAGAACAATCTGTGCATGTTTTCAGACGTGTATTCGCCAACAGTGTAGGCGAAAGTTACTTTGAAAAGTAATGCATTACAAAATTGCGTTAATCCTTTAAAAAGTAACTAATTTGCGTTACACTTTTGTTTAGAAAAGTCATGCATCACGTTACTTTTTTTTCCACAAAGGACATTTCCACAAAGCATACATTTTCCATAATTTATGCTGGCTTGTTTTTTTTTATAACAAAAAAGTTTTATTTTTGGGCAAATGTAAAGACCCTTTCACACCAAAAGTGAAATAATAAACCTCAGGCTGAAAGAAATGCAAATTCACGCGTGTTCAGTAGAGGGCGCCGCTCAAGCAAACCTTTCAGCTGTGCTGCCATTCTGGATAACGGAAGAATAGGATGCAGAAGAAAAACACTTACTTTACCAATAAAAAATAAATAAAATCTTTAGTCATTTTTGCTTATGGTTTAACTGAATCATCGAAGGTCAGAAGCAAGTACATTGGTCAATAAAGTTAGATTAAATGCATCAAAATTTATGTTTTTTGTAACATATTTAGTTATTGGAGATTTGCATAGTATTCCACTGATTTTATTCATTTTGAGGAATATTGAATCTTTTTTTTTGTGTGCAAGTGAGATGAGTAAATGCACGCTCACATCTAGAACTACAATAACCAAGTTTACACACAATGCCTCTGCACTTCGATTTGTCTCAAAATGGGGACAAGAGAGCTGTCAGTCAATAAATTGGAAAACAAATTTACTTATTTGGAAAAGTAACCGTTACTAATGCGTAATGCGTTACTTTCCTAGTTACTTGAAAAAGTAATCTGATTACGTAATTCAAGTTACTTCAACACTGTTCACCAACACAGTCTCATAGCAATTTCTAACTATTTTACGTTTTGGTGAATTGGTGCCAAATTCATATGAATTTGTGCTATCTCATTCATACGTTTTCATACGATCGGCTTACTTCCATTGAAGGGTATTAGGAGGTAGACCTTCATGCTTACTTTTTCTAATAATCGTGCATCTTTGAACGATTCACATCGTACAAATTCGTATGAAATCGCCACATCGCAACGTCCCGTGAGATCAGGTTGGTATTCGTTTAGCTCAGTGGATCTCAACTGGTTGTGCTTCCGGACCCAGATTTTACATTGGACATCAAGTTGCAAACAAACAGCATCAAACTTATAACCCATATTTAATGTAGCCGGGGTTGTAATTTCTTTGCTCTTATATAGTATTGTTTATGGTTTCCATGGATGAGGGCCTGTCACACAATGAATTAAGTACCAAAGAGACAGGCCTATTTAGCATGCTAAGCCTGTTTATTTGGCTACTCTAGCTGTAAATGATTATGGATTTGTATTAAGCATTGTTTTTCCACTGTTTCTTCACAACCCTATCTGAAAAAGACATGCAGTCCATTTTCGGGTTACAACTTACCAGTTCCACTGGCTTAGCCCTCATTAGTATGTGATTTGGCAATGTCTCTCACAGTCCATTTGTGAAATACATTTAGGCCTTACGGATCAAAGGCTTCTACAGCTATTTACTATTGTCACAATCTGGAGTTGTGACAGGAAGAGGCCAAGGAATGGGCCAGTGCAAGGTCACAAGTCATTGCTCCACTGCACTCAGACCTGCCAGCAGGGAAATGTGTCACACTCACTGTGAAAAGTGGTTTTTCAAAGTTACTAGCCACTCTGCATTTTCACTGGCCGCAATTCTGACATCGCTACCATAGGGGAAAACTGCCATATAGATATTTTTAATATTATATCACAATTTGGCAGCAGGTTTATTAGGCTGCTGTCACTTTAAGATCAAATGCACGGATCCCTTATACTGTTACACATGCGTTTTCGTTCTCATCTGTTTACGGTCACTTAAAACTGACTGTGTTTACGCGAATACTCATAAAGACCGGCATTTTGACATTCTTTTGTGTGTATTTGACTATTTAAGCACAAAAAAGAACTCAATTTAGTACTGAGAGGTGGCTTTATGTGCGCGCACTTAATGTCTGTGAGCACGAAATCTGCGGGAATGAGTAAAATGATGTGTAATATGAACAATCCCACGCTGAAACTCAAGCCCTGTAACAGCAACAATATTCATCCAGAGCAAATGAAACGAGTGAGTGAGGGGAGGCGGGTTTGTGTGTGACTCGGAGAGATGAGAGAGAGAAAGCGCTGCTGGTATCGTGTATCTATTCTGTGGAAAATGAGTATTGGAAGCGTTTCAGATATTTCAGTATCGATCGAAAAATCTATATTTTTGACAACACTACATTGCACTTATAGCTTATTAATTCAGATGCCTTTTTAAAAGACTACAACATTTAGTAATTTCAACCCACCAAAGTGGCTACTGCCACTGCTGAAATCCATTTGGCGGGTCAAAGGGTGTTAATGTCAAGCCCTGCCTGATGACACTGTATGCTCAGAGAACAAGGTAGCATTTAACGAATTCACATGCCTTACTGCGAGTTAAAACATACAACATTCTACAACTATCCACATTTTTTATTTGTAAATCAGAATATTATGAGAAAGGGGCGGGGAGAGAGTTTACACCCCTCACATCTGCTGAACGTAAAGCCGTATATCCAGTTTCACGGTCATTACTGAGAGCCACATTCAGCCTGGTTTGCACTGCAGTGTTTCGTGATGTCACAATGGACGGAGGAAGAGTGAACAGTCTCATTTCTTGTTGAGGTTTAGAGGTTGTGTAAAACTGTGATTTGTCACTCATGTGTGGACAGATCCTAGAAACAGATGTTCAAAATTCAACCACCAGTCAATCATTCTTACCACCTCAATCCCCAACAAATACATTCATCTGAATTTGACCCTAGACAACATGTTACCCTCTGAATGAACCAAAGTACTTTCCCTTTAACATCCTTGGTAAGCGTATTCAGAGTTACATTGTATAAGCACCTTATAGTTATAGTTAATAGTTTCAGGTTACAATAATATAATCGTGTTCAACTCCTGGTCTTTGACGTGACACTTATTTGATAAATAAATATTGATTTATTCAAATACATAGTAAAGTCTTTAATGCATTAAAAATGCTATAATATTTGAATAAACCTCTTCTATGTTAAAAAAAAATAAAAAAATCCTAAAAGTAAAATAAAAATTCTCAAAGTCAAAAAAAATTTCACGTTGTACTGTATATTATAACGGGGAAAAACAGAATCCTCATTTAAAGAATTAAAATTTTGAAAAGGAAACTCGATCAAGTAGTTTGGCATAAATAATACTTTATTATTATTCAGAATTGTCTCAAAAAATATTTGACCAAAACTCTATTAATATTTGAAAAACCTTTCCCGCTCAATCAAAATCGTGTATTGCATTCAACATGCATTTCCCATAAAATAGGAAATTATTTCATAAATAGAGAATTCCTGAAGACTTTTTATCAAGGCCAGTAATTATTGGAATATAATGATTAAGATGTGTTCACTCATATTCAAGGTGTAAAGAAAATGGGGTTTTACTTTTTACTTGTGATGTACGGTAATACCACATGACATTATGTAAGGTCAGTACATTGGAATTTTTCTGGAAAATGGTATAAAAGTTTTTTGAACGCCAATGAAACCAATATGATACGAAGAATTTGTTTAATGTTTTAAAATAGATTTTTTTTTTAATATTTTTCTATCATAGACACTCTTATATTAACCCATTACTCTATTGCATAGTATATCATGCAGAACATCTTCATTCATAATTGTGGGAAATGCAGTCTGTCAGAACACATTACATCTGTGATTCTTATAGTGGTCAGCCGAAACGGATTGTCATTTACAACTGGTGTTAACAAAGCATCTTAAATGCGTCTCCTGTGACCACTTGTGATTGGCCTTTATTTAGGGAAGGCTCTCTGATTCCACGACAACAACGTGTCGCTGAATGTTAACGTCAGGCATGCCAGAAATGTTCTGCGAAGTGTTGTGCGTGTTAAGCCACAACTCTAACAAGAAACATAAACATCACTGGGTCTTGCTGTCTTTCAGACCACTGAAAGACGTCAGTAAACAATACCATGGTGTTAAGTGCTTTCAGGACAGGATTCTGTCAGCACTCCAGTTTTGCACAGGGAACACGCTCAGGCTTTCTGATTAAAACACTAATTAGATTAAGTAAAGAGAAATCCATTTATGCTTAGTGTCTGTTTCTCTCTAAATGATCTAATTGGACTGGCAACCGTTATGAAAGCGCCCTGGCGTGTGGTGGCTGCACGCGTCTCTCTTTGGGTCACCGTTGGCTCCGTCATCACCCTTGTGAGACTGCTCACTTATGTTAGCACAGGCAGAATCCAAGCGCATATCTATTTCTGTCGCACTATATCAGAGTTTTTCCATTACAGCTTCTGACAAATTGACATATTCCATTTTGACGCATTTGAAAGTAACGTGCACCAAATATTTGGTTAATGTAGTTAAATACAAACTATGCAATGTTACATCCTGGATAAGGAGACAAAACACTTTATTTTACAGATGTACATACTATGTACTTATCGTGATTACAATAACTGTGTAATAACTATGTATAAACCTACTAAACCTAACCTTAACCCATGTAGTACAGTACTTTCTTAGTTAAGACTTAGGAAATCCACTGAAAATCCTCTCACCTTTCTGTCATTCCAAACCTATGACTTTCTTTCTTCTGTGGAGCACAAAGCATGATATTTTAAATAATGCTGGGATCCAAACAACATTGACTTTCATTGGCTACGTTAAAAATAATCTGACTGATGGCTCACTTGTATTGAAAAGCCTTCATGTGAACAACTAAAACAATACATTTTGATCGGATTGAAGATAGTGCTGTATAGACCTGGAATAATCCACACAACAATTAAGCATGTAAACAATTTAATAAAACTATCTTCTCAATTGGATTCAAATATTGTTGATGTAATCCTTATGATTTAGACTTTTTTTAATAAGATCTCTGTTTACACCCGTTTTACTTCTTACGAACTTGCATATGGTTATTTTTGTGCTGTCAAATCGATTAATTGTGATTAATCGCAGCTAACAAGTTTGTTTATATAATATATGTGTGTGTGCATACATATATATGTGTGTGTGTGTGTGTGTTTATATGTATATGTAAACGATATAAACTCTAACTTTTATGTTACGTGCGATTAATCACGATTAATCGATTTGACAGCACTCGTTTATTTACGTCTGACGAACTGGTCAGTGGAGGAGACTGATTATTTGCTAAATATCTGCTTTAAAAAAAAGCTCTTCCACATGACACATTGTCAGCTTTCCTTTTAGGTATTTCGTTAATATGCTAATAGGTTCTGAATACGGCGACTAGGTGCAAAACATGGGCGTACGTTTTGTTTAAAATACATAAATGCGCATGTAAGTGAATGTGCGAATGGATTGCAAAGTTCATAGAAACGAAACTTTCTGAATCTGAAATCGGATTAGATTCATTCGAATTGACGGGAATCAGTGCATGCAGAATGTGTGGACAAAAAAAAGAAAGTCATACATGTTTGGAACGACATGAGGGGGAGTAAGTGATGACAGAATTTTCATGTTTATCCCTATTGTGACAACATTGTGTTATTTTGTATGTGTGTGTGTGTGTGTGTTTGTGTGTGCAAGTATTTTTAAGGAGGTATGGAGAAGAACAAAAGGTGTGTGAAAGTAAAAGCTCAGAGAGGGTCCATATAAATGTTGCCATGAAGTTTTGAAAAGGAGAAATGGGAACAATGCAGTTTGCAGCAAACACTCCTCTGCCATCCATCTTTTACACAATCAACATGGCCCTTTCACATGCACTGGCCCCTGCTGGGGACCCCATCCCCTCTGTCAATGGCCTTATATTTAAGGGAAATTAGGTGACATTGAGTTTCAAATGAGTCATCGACAGCTGCTTCGTCACTGTCGGTGTGAGCAGTGTGTTGTCCAGCAGTGGCGTGACATTGTGTTCCTGTCCCACAGAAAGAGCAGGAAGGGACGGCACTGTACTGGAAAGGCTCGGACCGTAACAGTCCACGATCGTTTTTCTTTTTTTTTTTTTTCATATAAACACGCATTGAGTGAAATGTGTAGCGGCCGCAAAATGTGTCGATTGTTTTCTTCGCTCTCCCCGAGCGCTCATTGATGCCTTATACAGTTACAGGCCACCACAATCATTTTACTGTTGGAAGGTGCAGAGAAATCCACTGTCCTCCCAAAAGGTATTTGAGACCTGCAGCTAAGAATCAAAGGGCTGCAGAGGTATAAGGAAGACCTATCTGGTTTCAAGACGAAGTGTGGGAGAGGAATAGAGAGAGTGTGAGAGAGAAATTAAAACGGAGAGAGAGCGAAACGAGAGAGAGAGAGAAGTGCTGCTGGCGAATCACTTTGAGCCGTCATTGAGATTTATGAAAAGTGAGTGTCATGAGGTAGATGATCTGTCCCTTGGGAATTGGAATCACTATTAAGGGTGTTGCATTAAAATCAGTTCAAAGCAAATAAAAGTGTCCTTTGGCGTGTTCAGCCCGGACAGATCAACTGGGCCGAAATCAATCCAACACTTCTGACATCTACGAAATGGAAAAGGTGCAATGAGGCGGTGCGGCCAGCATTTATGAACGCTCTTAAAATCATCCCGTAAATCTCTCTTTTCCATCGTTCCGCTGAAAAGCCGACGGCCTCGGACACGATGTGAGGCTCTGTTGAGGGCTCTCTGGCAAAAGAATAAGACAAACTCGCATCAATGAGCGGAACGCTACACAAACGCTCCAAAACATACTCATGAAAATGCTTTGTAGTAATAGGGTATTTAAAGAGGTTAACCTTTTTTTTTCCCCAAACCAACCTGGGGTAATGAGGTATGAGAATAAAGTGCTTGCCAATTTGTTTGCAGTGCGTTGGGACTGTACGGGAGTTCTTTCTGAGCCCCTGACAAGCAGGTGAGATCAAAGTGAACCCGGACAAAAGGGGCTCAACGGTGATTTGTCAGGGGACGAGAGGCATTCCCGTCTGGCTCTAGCCAAGGCCCTCAGATCACTCGCGCAAAAAAAAAAAAACCATGGCATGAGAAAAAGTACAGCAGAAAAGGTTCAGAGGTCAGCTTGATCTGGTCTGAATTGTGGAACCTCCTTTTCCGCAAAGGAGCCAGAAAAAAAGAAAACCCAGTGACTATTAAACTTTGTTAAATGTCGGGGTGAAAAATCTTGTGCACTTTCTTCTTTGAAGCACCGAAATCTTCTTTCTTCCAAATTTTTTTTACAAATAATTTTGCAATATGGTTCTTTTTATGCATTATATAAATATTTCTTCATGTGCTTTTTAAAACACCAGTGCATACACTGCAAAAAGTTATTTTCATGATTTATCACAACATTTTTTTGTGGTTCAGAAAACATACTATTTTAAGTTTCTGTTGATTCAAGCAATCTCCCTCATTGTATTAACTCAATTTTTTTTATTTCAACTTAAGTTTACTTCCTTTTTTAAGTTAAACCAACAGCTGGAAAATAGAACGTTTGAAACGTTGTTCGGAACCTAAAGGGTTTTCATTTCAAAGGCATCAAGCTGTAAAAGCCCTTTTTGTTCTAATTGGAAACTTTATCTACTGTAAAAATATTGAATCATATGTTTTTATATGGTAACATCTAAGTTTATTCAAGTCAAAAATATTAGTAAACATCACAGAATCAACTGCACAAAAGAAATCATTTATAAAATTTAGATCAGAGTTGAACTCTTTTTTTTTTAAAGTATTTGTATATTAATATTGGGTAAAACATAAAGAAATATTAAGAGTAAACTAGTCAAACTAGAGTAAATAAATTAAACTAACAAAAGTTTACAATCAGGATACTGGTCAGTATATTTTTGCAAATAGAAAAGTAAGCTATAACTAACTGTAAAAATCTGAATATTCAAATATTTTATTATAGATATCAATACAGACGACTGGTGTCTAACGCATTTCATTTAGCAGTGGCTTTTGTAGGTTTGTGATATATGCATCTCAAACATTTATGTATATATTCCAATGTCTGTCTGCTACAAACTTGTGCCATAAATTAATGTTGAGTAAAGAGTGCTGATGGCCTGTAGAACGCATGGAAAACACAGATAGTTTAATTGTCATTCATGAATTTACTGTGGCTAAAGAATTTACAGATTCAAAACAATTATTATGACATCACCACCACAAACCCTCATTTCATTTTAAACTCAATATTTCATACATAGGAAACATATAAATTCGACATAAAAAGTCATAAAAATTAGCAAACCTGGCATTTCAATATACAGCGTGTGTGCATATGTGTGTGTTGGTCACTCTAATATCTTATTTTTTACAATTTTGCTAATACACTGACTGTCTGGTGTTGTCTCGCTCTTTGCTTTGAAGAGTGTTACAGTCCTCCCACCTGCTCAGACAGATATTTCTAATTTTCCTAAATTAAGATGATAAGCTTATGTAGATACCTGTTATATATCATTATATATCAAATAAAACAAGAGAACCTTCTTATTCAGACGACAGCAGTTCTGTCATCTAAAATATATTCCTAGACCCACAAATCCAATTATAATCTATCATGATAGTGATTTCAACCCTGTTGCTCATTTCATGGTTAACCTGTTGGCGTTATGACATTTCCAATTTTCCATCTTGTTTAATTTAAAAAGCAAAGGGTCGAGAAGAAGGTAAAGTGATTATGCATTTGTGTACTGAGTAATACTGTACATGTACTTATAGGGTTAGGGTTATGACTGGGGTTTGGTTTAGGGTTAGTGGCATGTAATTATTATGCATCATTTTTAGTTATTACTACAGTATTGTAACATGTGTAACAGGGACAATGTAAAATAAAGTGTTACCGAAAATACTTTAACATGGTACGATTTAACCGTTCAGGCAACATCCTGAGCGAACTCCCCCTCCTCTCTCTCTCTCTCTCTCTCTCTCTCTCTCTCTCTCTCTCATATACTGATTATTACTGCTGGGCTTTGTGGGCGGCTGTGGGCCGTAATTAAAATACTTCCAGAAAGAAACAGCCGACCACATCAGAAATGCAACCCACTGTCAGGATCAAACCACATCAAGCGCGTCTCTCTCAGAGATGGTCACCAGAGCATCAGTATAGGCTCATATCTACTCTCCGTCTAGTCTTGACATACACACACACACACCGGGTCTGGTCTGACTGCAGCGCGACTAATAAGTTATTACGAGCAGTTATAGCCTGTGTGACAAACAGCCAGGGTATGGAAAGCGAAGACAAATGAAGGCTGCCTTCCCACGAGGTTCTCAATAGCATGCGCTGGTGTTGCGCCAAAGGGCAGGGAGATTTGTAGATGATGGTGCTAATTACGAGAATGGCAACCATAATGCGACCAAGATGGAAGCAATTTAGGCAGAAGTCATTTGCGTGTTACTCTTCCACCCACTATAGCAGCACACACAGCTTTGAGTCGCACTTGCAGTCTGGTTCATTCCCGAGAGAAGATGCATGTTTTCATGCCCATGGCCTGCTAGATTGATTAAGACAAAGGGGAAAATGATTGAGAGGGAATGGAATATGCCTTGTTGTTTTTTTCTTTCAAAATCAGGACACAAACTTCGCGAAGCGGCACTTGGATTTATGCATTTCAAATAGCAGGGACATATAGAGCCTAGCTGCGCTTCTGGATTGCAGTGAATGGAAAAACACGTCTTGATCGTTTTATTCAGAGCATCACTACCTGTGCTTTATAGCCTATACAGATATTTTAAATGAATGGCTGAAAGTTAGGCTACTTCGGAGCGACAGTGGGTTGTTTGAAGAAGAAAGCATCACATAGGCTGTTATAGGCGTAAAAATAGAGGTTGGACGTTTCTGAATTATGATTTCGTTCATATTTAAAATGCTAAAAATGCTGGGAATTATTTTGCATCTACTACGCAAATAACCCGCTTAAAATCTGTCTATTAATACATGCAGAACTCATGAACTTTTGTCCTATGGAAGTTACTTTTACTGATTTATCGAGCCAACTGTCGAGACCATTGTGTGTCGTCACTCACTGTTTTATACTAGAAACATTCCATACATAAATGTGGATCATTGAAAGCCACGTGCGTGTGTCCATGAATGTTAACATCACTGTCGAAATGTGCCAACAAGCATGAAAAGAGAATTAACAGTGGCTCGCCCAGCCAGAGGCCAGTGTTCATGCTTAAATATAATTTTCGGGTCTTTGAAAAGAAGCGAACTGTGCGCTTGGATGTCTCTCTCTCTTTGTGATGCGGTTTTCCTCTGTAAGCCACCGTGTGCAGTGCTGTGTAATTTTATCCACGCTGCAACCTCTTGGTTCACACAAGACTGATACCTTGCCTCCCCTTTTCCTTTGTATCAATTGGTCGGGGTTCGGGCTATTGTTGCAGGAGGGCTCTTTTATTTCTGCGCACACTGTCGATCAGCGAAATCTCACGACAGGCTCGACTGGCTGTTTTCTCCTCCTCGGTCAGAGACAGTGTGTTTGGAGAGCAGAGTGGAACCCATGAGCACCAATGCTGCCGTCGCCAAGCCGGATGACCGCGACGCATTATTAAAGAAGGATACAGCAAGTTTTCTTTTAAAATGTTGGATCACTGACAAATGAAACTTCTTTGATGGGACCCCGTGTGCCTGTGCCAGCTCTTTCCATTCCAGCGAGGTTTTGCCGATATCCCGCCATGCCACAATGGTTATAATTCTGCTCTTGTTGTTACTGAGCTCCTTGGATCCGAGTTTGCAGGAATCTCTGGCTCCGAGGCTGAGCAGGAGCCCAAGGGCTCCTTGTGTCAGGGGCCAGGAGTGTGACCCGAGGACGCGGCGCGATGCTGGAGGACGCGGCGGGGTTTACGAGCACCTCGGCGGAGCTCCAAGACGCAGGAAACTTTACTGCGCCACGAAATATCATTTGCAAATACACCCGAACGGAAAAATAGACGGATCTCTTGACGAAAACAACCCTTTCAGTGAGTAAACTCTTCTCACGCTTCTCACGTCAATTTATTAAATGATCAGCGACTTGCGTAATTGCGCGAATAAACATTGTGCGCTGACGATATTAGTGTGATATTAATTTAACATCGAACAATAATTCGTCCTGTCCGTCATTAAGGAGCAGAGAACATTTTAATCAGCATTCTTATCATTGTAAAGGGAGATTAAAGCAACTGTTAGAGCTCTTTTGCGGATTGAACAACTTAACTAAACTAAACTATAGTAAATAGCTCACTGTATTCCATTATTTTGTGACATCAGACACTCCAGTTTACATCGTAATATCAATTCGCTGTCAGGGAGTAGAACATTTGTACGTTTGGTATCCTATACATTATAATCTTAAATTATATTTCTTGAAATTGCAGCATTCGTTTATCTGTAGTTTTCCAATTAGTCGAATCCGAGTGCTCATGGACAATTACCATATGAAAACAGGATTCAACCAACAGTTTAACATAATGACTTAGACAACGGATGTGTTTATCCAACGTAAAAGGATGATTATTCCAAACAGAAGAATGAGGAGAGCCATTAATCAGTGAAAAAAAAAGGATGAATAAACATCCTCTTTAAGAGGCGTTTAGTGTCTGTATGTCTAACCTGACAGCGTATGTTGTGTAGACCGTGACTCAATAAACGAAAAATAATATAGAAATATATAGGCTTTGTATATAAAACAAAATCAATTTAAAACAGCAAAATGAATCCTACATTTACAATTAACCATAATTATTAGTTAAATGTTTAGCTTTAATGATAAGCTATATTAATGATATGTTAAAATCAATTTAATGATATAGACATGAATCAATTACTAATATTTATAGCAAATCCATTTATATTAATTGATATTATCGTAAACAAACTTAATAACACTAACAACTGTTACGGTTTTCAATACCATTGAATAATAATAATAATACGACTGATTAAATACAAAATAAAACTACGATTTCAAACATTAAATCATGACATGCTTGTGAAAACAGACTCGGCTGACAGTTAATTGTGCAATTTCGAGATGCTATTATAAGTGTTTTTTCACATTTCTAGCACGCGCACTAACTAGTGCTCCACTCTTTTCCCTAGGCATACTCGAGATCACAGCTGTCGATGTTGGTGTGGTGGCGATCAAGGGCCTGTTTTCGGGAAGATACCTGGCTATGAATGAGAAAGGCCGTCTGTATGCTTCGGTAAGTGTTATGTCACGTCGGAAAATCAAGTATCTGAAATTCGGCTAGCAGGGATCAGATAACAAGCAGGGCTATTTGAGGCTCTCGCCACATGGTGGTGTTTTTCATGCGGAACGAGTGTGCCCACATGCTGCTAGATCACTGAGAGTTTGATTGCTGAGTTTTGTTTGCCTCACTGAGGACCTTGTCACTGAAAGTTCTGGTCAGAAGAGAGTGATAACCACATGGTTCTTGCTCTTAATAAGAGAGGTTCTTTATTGGTTTTGATGGTTCCATAAAGAACCTTTAACATCCATGGAACCTTTCCACTCCACAAAAGGTTCTTTATAGTGGAAAATGGTTCTTTAAAATGTTCTTCACACTAAGAAAAAATGGTCTTAGTTGACCCCAAAATGGTTCTTATTATAATGGTTCTAAAATGGTTATAATTTTTAACCGGTTCCAAAATGGGGTTTTCACAGTGACATATGTCATTGTGAAAACCCCATTTTGGAACCGGTTATGCAGAGGGGTTAAAAATTATATGACCAATAAGTTATGACAACATTTGTTTTTACATTGCTTCAACTCTAAGTCTTTTAGAAGTTATACAAAATTCAACTCTTTCAGTCAGTTTAATGTAATTTAAGTTGAAATGACTTAAGCACCCAAGTTGATTGTACTTAAATTTATTTGTTTTTTTTTCCAGTGAATGTGCAGAGTTTAAATGTAGATTTTTCTACATAAAGGAGATGACTTCTTTGTGGCCACACTGAGCCACCTTGTTGCAGGTCCAGTCAAGATGAGAAACAAGGCTAATACAATTTTTTTTTTTTAACCCTTTCAGGAACTCTTCAACAGAGAGTGCGAGTTCCTGGAGCGCATTCACGAGCTCGGATACAACACCTACGCGTCACGGCACCACGCCACGACCCAGCCTCCCCCAGCAGGGTCCGGCGCCGGGGCCGGCAAGCGCCGTGCCAGCTCTAAAAGGCAGTGGTACGTGTCCATCAATGGGAAGGGCCGGCCCAGGAGGGGCTTTAAGACACGGAGCACGGACAAAGCTTCCCTCTTTCTGCCCCGTGTTCTGGGCAACAAGGACCACGAGATGGTGCGCAAGCTCAGAGAGAGCCAGCGGCACCAGACGGGCTCTCACCGGGCCCCTGTCGGTCGGGCAGAGCGCAGGAGACGACGACACAGGGGCTCCAAGGGCCACAGCAGAAGGCCTGACATTTAACGCTCTCTCGACACAGATGGAGAAGAAATCCACTGAGAGTCACATGGAACAATTTTCTCACGAGAGGATGATTTTCAAGAAAACTTTTCGAGGAATTATGAGAGTGACATTTAAAGCCCAATTATAAAGATGTTCATGTGACCAAAATTAACACTACTGAAAGTTTAGCGTTTTTATGACACGCACCACGTCATGTTCTCAAGTCTTTTCCGTTAAAGACGTGTAATTATTGTACATAGATGTACAGTCATTTACTTTTTTTTTTATTTGAGCAAGATAACATAGAGTAAATGTTTGTAATGGTAAATTAGGACGTTGTACAAGTGCTTGACAATGCCGACGATGTGTCATGTATGGTGGTGTACAGACAAGCACTTTTTTCTTACTGAAGTAGAAAACAAAGATCCATACACATAAAAACAGATGCTTTTTAACTTACATGTGATAGGCTACTGTTCTTAAACTGCAATCAGGAGTACTTTGTATATTACTAATGTAATACATATTTATTTTTGTTTATATGTTTTTAAGTTATTGATGACATAGTTTCTACACTTCCAAATATCAAAGATTTTTCTTCAGAAGAGATTAGTAGTAAGAATAACACTGTTGTCTTTGAACAATCCCTCTCCAGTTTCCTATTACTTCATTCAAACACGAGTCTACATATATGTAATGGCATCAGCTCTGATAAATGTCATGTATTGAACACTGTAAGCAGAGTATAATGCATTGCAACTGCATTGTTCGACACTGAAAGCTAAACATCTGGAGGAATGTCACCAATAAATTATATGGAGTATATATATTTTTTGGTTTTATTGCTAAGCATGCATGATACGGTTTCGCTCGGACTTTATGTAGGCTATTCTCTGTTACCAGAACACATATGATATGGAGCTTAATAAATGCTAAATGAATGTCGGTAAATAAGGCAATGTCTGCAGATGTATTACTGATAGTGATCGGGGATAAAAAAAACCACTCCCTCTTGGGACCATCCGCCCATTTTTCCTAAAGTGACATCATCTAGAAGAAAGGAACATGTAAAAACAAAACAAAACAAAAAACCTAGAAAAGCAATACAGGACCACTTTGACCTCTGTAAAGTATAGACTATTCATTTAAAATGCAACTGTTTTATTTGTATTTGAATACTGTGTTTCGCGTGACGATCGGCTTCTTCAAGCAGGAACGGAGTTCTGTGCTTTTGAAATCTATAGGAGAGGGAAAAAAAGACGTGTTATTCTATACTTCGCAGGTTCGAGAGCTTCCTGGCGGTCACAATGGCACATCTCTGGGGAAACCTGGGAAGCTGTGTCGCTCGAGACATTCTTCTTCCTTTCTCTAAACGACGAGAGCCTGAGATCTGAGAAACAAGGCAATCGCCGACGAACAAAAAATGTTTCTGAGAAAGTGTATAGTTTGTTATGAATGCCAAACTCTAATATTACTCAACAGGAATGCTGGACTGGTTGAATGAACCTTTGTGTCGTCCTCCTGATACCTTATTTTTCACAAACCCATTCATATACATAAATGCATGAGATCAAAGCTTTCCGCGACGTCAAATATTATATTCTACAATCGCTTCTATTAATCAGAAACTGAGGAGCGCTGTCTTTCATCACCTGGCCATGGAAAATAAATGTTATCATACAAATAACATCTCCAGGGGTTTGCTCTAACAAATGATTTGGTTGGTTTCGCAGAAATGCCATTAAAGAACCATTTTTGGTTCACCAAAAACCTTTCTTAAAATAACCGTTTTTTCTTACAGTGTGATGAACGGTTTAATAATTTGAAGAACCTTTTTCAAGAAACTTTTGTGGAACGAAAATTTGAACCTTCGAAAGGAACTTTATTTTTAAGAGTATAAAGGTTTAGATCCAAAAAGGGTTAAAGCCTATACAGTCTGATGTCACTCACAACTTTTTACATACATTTCTAAGCAATCCCTTTGCTGCTGGTGCATCACTGATCTGAGGACTATCAAGAACTGGATCTCTAAAGAACCATACAGCCAACTCAAGAACCTTCTGGAACAAGTTCCAGATAAAAAGAGTATTGTTTGCTGAACTTAAGGCAAGACACCCCTGAATAGTGTAAAAAAAGATATCACCATATCCTCAGTTGATTGATACGAATCGCAAGTTTTTGGAAATGCTATTTTGAAATATGCAAATGAGGCATTGTCTAATTAAATATGCACTCATTTGCATAAATATCTAGAACAAAAAATGTAACATTGGATGAAGTCAGGTTCAAAATTCTTACAGGTCCCAAAAATAAATTTTCATCAAATTTTAGTAATGACATGTATAAAATCAAATAAATGTAATAGAGACTTCTGGCTCAGTACAGGAGAAAAGGATTTTGAGAAAATTGTCTTTAAAGAGATATATAAAATTATGGGGCTCATTCTGTCCCATATGTTGACCCTATGTGCAAAGTTTTTCATGCTCTTTGGTCCCAGTTCTAACCTATTCAGGCACACGACGCCCCTATTAGTTCAGTGGCATATAACAAGTAAACAGAGACGCAGGGGTTAAAGTTCAGCGTCCCGATCGAGCGACTTCTGATGACCTGCCTTCAACAATGTCGTGTCTGCCGCCATGTCGAGGGCATGGAAGCGCTCATTAACCTATAGATGCCCAAAGAGCCAAGGCCATAAGATGATGCAGTATCAGGGGGAGATTATATCTCGAGTATCTAATTTCGAATGTGCAAATAAATAAATAAATAAATAAATACTTATTTATTTTCCAAACCAATTCCGACGGTTTTTAAACCTATTGATAATTAAATTACCCAACGAGTGCTTTCTCAGAAATTACTTTAAGCCGTGCGCTATAGTGAAAACTGCTCCAATTAAAATCAGTGCGCTTCAGTCTCATTCTTCTCTGGCCCGAGGGCCTCAAAGGGTTGCTCCTCGTGCCCATCTAATTGGTATCGTCAGGAATTCCTCAAGTATTGACCCAGCGGAGCCTGAGGGGTCTTTGTTCGTACAGACAGGCCTCCTACTGGCCATCTCTGCGGAGCTTGTAGAGTTGATGACCTCTGCACTAACATCACACCATATTGCTTCCAGCTTAACTATTTTTTAAGTGATACATTTATTAATGCTGATGGTTACCATATATGGAGATTAAACGAAATAATCGATTTAGAGTTAAGATGTAAAATTCATTCTTAAAAATAAAGGTTATATATACATTGGCATTGATGGTTCTATGAAGAACCTGTAACATTCATGGAACATTTCCATTCCACAATACGTTCTTTATAGTGGAAAAAGTTTTTTAGAATGCTTTTCACAAAATGTTGACTGAAAGGTTCTTTGGGGAACCGAAAACTGTTCTTCTATGGCATTGATGCAAAACACCCATTTGGAACCTTTATTTTTAAGAGTGTAAGCTTTTTTTTCCTTTTTTTCTGGGATATTACAAATAGGCTGCATATGAGACAAAGAAAGAAAGACGGCTTTGTGAAAATGATACTCTTTCCCCAAAAGAACTTAACTTGTGAATTGTTATTTGGAGACTATTTTGTAGTTTACTTTTCTGTTAATTGTTATTTTATATATTCATATATTTCGTTTATTGGATGATTGGATAATTAGTTGATTAATCAGGTCAGGTGTGATGGATCATGCTGATATAAATAGTAGCCTACCTCTCTGTGTACTTTTTTTGTGTGTGTGTGTGTGTGTGTGTGTGTAAAAGATTTTTGGAAGCAGCATTGGCAGTGGGCAAATTTTTGTTTATTTTTAGTGATTAGTCTCACTGACACGATGTCAGAAAGTTCCCAGTTGGCATTTCTCTGTATTTCCAAAAGCGTCCTATAGAGGGAAGCACTGACTCCTGTCCAGCTGCTGTGAAATCACAGGATCTTATCATATAAGCTCTTATCAGTGTTGTCTTCGCAATAAATCTAGAATCTGAAGGGCGGGTTGTCTCCTCTGTATTTGATATCAATGAGATTTTTTAGGTGCACGGCAAATGTAACATTTGAAGAGATGTTCGAGGTTGATCGCTGTAATTAATACTTTTAATGTTTTACTGTGAGAACTCAGAGTTAAAGGAATCGTGCTTGATTTATTAAATGCATAAGCATTGCAACTAATTCATCTAGCCTACAAATAGAATAAGTGAGTTGCCCACGGCCTGTCATTACATATTTCATGTCACTATTAGGCTATTTATCAAAAATGCCTGAAACCGATATCTTTCTTTAAGGCGAACATTTTTAATCGTTGGGTCGAACGTAATTGGGATGATACGCACTGTAAACCCACTCGGGTAGTATTAGTGGTGAGGAGTACGTGCGTATTACACGCCATAAAGTGCGTGTCATATGGACGTAAAAACTCTTTTTTTTGCGTATAAATTGCACGATAAATACAATTCGTGATATAGATACGCACTTTCATGAGCTCGGGCTGCAACTGAGCGATTGAGCGCGACTGCAGCACCATGGAGAGCGGCGGCGCGCATGTTATTATTACATTCACTTCATTTCTCTGCCTGGATTCAGACTCATTCAAATGTGCACCATGTGTTAGTTGCTAGTTCGGTCTTCCACAACAACTAAAAGCTTTCATTATCGGTCAATTATCACAAGCATGTAACCTGTGATAAAGAGTTTTTGTCATGATAATTCAGCAGTGGCTATAAAGCATTACGCGCCTTTTCGATTTGAGCATCCAAATGGGTCAAAAAACAACAGTCTGTTTGATCAGTGTCTGTGTCCCCAACATGTAGCCTATATAAAACCAGACACACATTCATAGATCAAATGAACCGAGCCGTTCCTGTGTGCTGAAGACCCCCATCGGCAAGCAACATCTAGTGAAGCGTCAGAACCTGGATGGGTGGGATCGCGGTTTAGCTATTTGGGCAGCAGGCTCAGTGTCTAGGGGTATTCAACTCTCCTTTTTGAAGTTAAGAGATGAGAGTGTTCTGTCTGGAGGAAACGTCGCCATGCGAAACAAAGGCGGGGCAAGCAAGAGTTATGGCAAGGGAACTTTTTGTTTGTTTGGCATAATGATTTATATAAACAAATCAACAACAGAGAAGACTTGTCAATCACATCCCATTTTACCACTCTCTCAAAATCCAAAGACAAATGGCCACTTTTTGTATCAAAGTTCTTTTCTTTCATTGTAGTTCGTTCCTTTTGTTACCGCTATGGAGGAATTAGTGTGTGCATCAAATTATGTTAAAAACATGCATTTGGACACACCAAAAATGCTACATTACAAAATATGTGCAAACAAATTATTTTAAAGCTTACTTTACTTTCTGGGGGACTTTGAAAAAAAAAAAGGGGGGGAAATACTTTGAACCAACTTTTTTTTTTGAGGATATATGAAGTAAATTCACCTCAAGTTCACACAGAGTAACCACAGGTGTAGTTCAACAACTTTACAAACAAACGTATTCATTTTGAGCAATAAATCTATTGTCTGACCACTTGAAACTTGAACTTCTTGCGGTTTGCTTCGAAAGTGCGCTTGCGCTTTCTTCAAAATAAATGTTGTAGATATTTTATATATGTTGTAGATAAGTGTGGTTAAAGTTATAGGCCTACTTTATACTATTTTACCAAAATACTTTTGGGTGTCACTGCAGGGTTAGGGTTAGGGTTACAAAGACAGTATATTTGCCTAACTAACAGGCAGCTGTCTTTGTAAACGAGGAACATGTAACCAACAGAATAGAAAAGAGTCCTTCTCCTATAAAGGGACATGTAATTAAACCTGCTCCAATATAGTAAATCCACCCTCAAGTATTCATTCAGGAGTTAAACGGCCTGAGTAGTCGGTGTGATGTAGTGATCCTGGGCAGAATAATTTCCACGCACTACTCTTACGAAAGGCTCTATCAATAGTAACGCAAATTACAATCATTTGAGCTTTCAAGTAGGTGTCTTACTTTTACGTTGATACGTGTTTGCACCATCCCCCACGGTCTTTCCGTTTTACGTCGCATCCTCTACACTAGCAGCAGGGAGCGCGCATTCCCCGGGGCCGCGGAGAAAGCTTGACTCACAGTGTGATGTTTCCAGCGGTTTACATGTTCTCCCCCTCAATGCTATGACGCACAACATTCACAACTAAGACACTCGTAAGAGGTCAGCAACAGAATTGTCGGGCTGAATTATCTAGCAGTCGCTGTCAGTGGGATGTCCAAAGGCTGCATTCAACTTTATAAATTATGTTTTCACATCAGCGTCATATTGCAAACAAGTCATATTGCGCATATCATGTTTTTCCTTTTGTTCTTTCGGAGAACATGGCCACTTAAAAAAAAGAAAGAAAAAAACCTGCTTGAATTTGCAATTCGGTCGAATTCGAATTCGAATGTTTTTTTCCTGTTATTGTTCATTTATAGAGCTGTCTCCTGTCTGACACTGTCTGTTAACGTTGTGATTTCCGATACATCCTCCCATACATAAATTATTTTATCTAGCCTATTTCTGACCAATAATAAAGGAAGCTTACACAAAGACAGACCAACTAACGAATTGTTGCTTTTTTGTGTGTGTGTGCAAACTAAATAGTCAACACTTAACCTAATTTTACGTGTTTCATATGCAAGGCTTCATTTTCAAACTATTTTACACTAACACACTAAAACTATCGCGCTTTCCACCTTGCGCCAAACCATAGCAAGAATTACTTCGGACACAGATTTGAGACTGATAAAGACATTATTCCCACAGGCGACGACATTACATTGTCAAAGTGAACGAATGCTGTGCGGTTATGACGTTTGGCTCTCTCACTCGCACGCGCGCGCACACACGCGCGCTGTAGTCTCACTGCCCACGGCATGGACGCGCGCACATTATAAGGAATCAGTGCGTTCGGAGTGGCGCAGAAGGTTGCTTCGTCATGCACTAGGTAGTGTGTGATGTAATTTCGTCCAGATATAAATATCGTCGGCAAGGGAAAAGTGGCATGGCTGAGCGGGGCTAGAATTCACGGTCAACAACTTTTGTGTGAAAGCAAAACAGCTTGAACACCAGTCTGAAGTGTAGTGTCTTGAGAGGAAACCCACTGAGCGCGACTTCATGCCGCTCACCAGGGTTGACCGTAGCTCTGTCCTTGAGTAAGCTGTTTGGTGCGTCTTTTTTGTGTGGCAAATATACCTAGAGAAAGACGGTAGTTTGGTGTCTTCAACGCCTTCAGACACTCACGTACCGCTCAGAAGGATGAGTGTCCAATCGGCCCTCTTACCATTACTGGTCTTAGGACTTATGACAAGCTCAGTGCGCTGCGCTCCGGTGCCCGGTGGGCAGAGCGGCCCCGTGGAGCGGCGCTGGGAGACCCTCTACTCGCGCTCTCTGGCCCGAATCCCCGGGGAAAAGAGAGATACCAGCCGGGACAGTGATTATCTCACGGGCATTAAAAGACTGCGACGTCTCTACTGCAATGTTGGCATTGGGTTTCATCTCCAAGTATTACCGGATGGTAGAATTACCGGCGTGCACAACGAAAACCGCTACAGTAAGTTTGGTCTGTTATTTGATCGTATATGCATGTTGGATACGGCTGTTGGGATTGAGATTATGAAAATGATTTAGCCTACATAATCCCAAAAAAAAAAAAAAAAACACTCAATGGCTGTTATTCAGTTCAAATAATTAGTAAAATAATAACGTTACACGGATTCAACATCATGCCATGTTGAACAACATCAACAAAGCCTGTTGTAGCGCTTTCATTTACATTTCTCGATACAAGGCAGGTGAGGTGAGTGCACGAGCATCTGGCATCCTGCATTACGCACGCAACAGGTCTCTGTAACCAGGAACAGGAACCGGGCCAAAATCCCAAGCCTAAACTTAGTAGCGAGATAAACTCATCCTTTTTTCACTCCTTAAAAAAAAAAAAAGAGGTTATCCAATGGTTTCTTCTCATGAGTTTCTTTTCTTGAGCTGCTGCATGGTTCTATAAAGATTGAAGTTTCTAATTTTTCATTAAGGATTTTTCGGTTACACTTTCAGTCTTTGTTACGTTAAAGCACTGAGTAATATTAATGCTACTATAGGCATAGGGTTAGGATTAGGTTTAGTTGCATGCGATTGCATAATTTATAGTTAATACTACAGTAACTGCATGTAACACGTGTGACGATGACACTGTAAAATAAAAGTTTTACCCATTTTTCAGATCAGCGAATTTCACACCAGTACAGATGGTTTTCTGGTGAACTATTAAAAGGTTCTTTATGGGACTTTAAAAGGTTCAAATGCAATATAACAAGAGTTATAAACATCTGTCACTTCACTGACGCGCGTTATATGTTTCTGAAGTCAAACTTAAGAAGTACTTGTCTTGGGTGTCAACATTCATCAGTCTAAACAAACGGTCTTTATTTTAAGCATTAAATGAGATGGATTACTACACTGGAAGTCATTGGTACATACTTTTTTCTGTAGCCTACTAATAAATGTTAAATGTTTACCCTTACAAAGCGGCCAAAGACGCATGACACATTTCAATCAAAGATTAAATTAGATAAAAAGTTTCATGAAATTACTCATTTGGAAAAGACGACGTGGCAAATAAAGCAGAAGTGGTTTACAGAGAATGCAATACTACATTTGGGAAATCTGAAGAGGCGGAAAGTGTCATTTCCTTCACAAAGGATGCTCTAAATGTAAACACGAACAATTTTTAGAAAGGCAGTCATCGTTGGGAGTTGCCAGACAGGGCTAAAGATATAAGCCAAACAAGGTCATTTATTTTCTTTGTTGTGTGTTTCAGGTCTTCTTGAGATATCTCCGGTGGAGAGGGGAGTTGTGACACTGTTTGGCGTCCGGAGCGGGCTATTCGTGGCCATGAACAGCAAAGGGAAGCTTTACGGTTCTGTGAGTATGAAATGATTTACAACACGTTTCCGTCCGTGAATGTTCTTATCGGGGCTCGATGACATATCACCCTGTACTTGAGATGTATCCCCTCACCACCAACAACCCACAGTCTCCGACAGCGTGACATTGTTGGAGTCGGTTGTGGCGCGCTTCCAGTGGCTGGTGGTGTTTTCATTGTGGGACGGACAAACCCAGGAACGGGAGCGCAGTAGATCATTCGGACTACGCATTCCATTCTTAGCATTGCCAGCCAACACATGCACCTACTGTCCTTCCCAGAGTAAAGATGAACTGGCCAAAGAGGACCACCCAAACACCATACTGCTCTCCTCTCCGATTTCTGCACGCACAGACTCACCCTGAAAACACCTAAACTTGTCTGAGCCCCAAAACCGATGGTTATTTTTGACCGATTTTTTTTTATTTATATATATTTTTTATTTCATCCGAATGGTATGAAACTTGGTAAAGGTTTTGGCACTTGTAATGTGAACGCGCGCGCACACACACACACAACCACAATCCATGGACACGATTCGAAAAGGTTAAATGGTCCTGAAAAAATAGTCACTTGTATTGTACGCATTAGAAATGAATGCGAGACGAATTTTATCTATTGGAAAAATTCTTACTGAAAGCTCATTTTTTAAAATATCAACATCAAATTTGGAACGAAGCTTGTTTGGATTCATAGTTTCGATTTCGCGCATTTTTTTTTAGAGTAGACTATAAAACGTGTTTTGGAAAATGCATATTTCAAATAAATTTTTTTTTTTTTTTGCAATAAATGCATTCAAGATTTAAGACAGTTTAAGTTGAAAATGTCATTTTCAGGTCTATGCTCAAAAAGTGAATAAATGGATTATAACTACTGCATAAATATAATGTAGCACCATAAAATCACCTAAAAATACAAAATCTTGAATAAAATAAACTTAAAAATATAGTACAATCTTTTCCTTAAAAAAACGACATGCGAACAGTAGCCTACCAGAGGGTTAAAAGTCTAATTCCTCGGTTTTCCCTCGCAAAACATCATAAAGAAAGAGCAAAACTATATCTCTCTTTGCTATAGATATAGTTCTGTTTGTTTCATAAAGCTCATCTCCAGGTATTGCGCTGTGACGTCGCTATTGTTTAATATGATGATATACGTTCTATTGAAATGTCACTGAAAATAATAATTGCTATTTCCTTGTCACTTTCAGGGGCAGTTCACAAATGACTGCAAGTTCAGAGAAAACCTCCTTGCGAATAACTACAATGCGTACGAATCGCTGGCACATCCTGGGATGTACATCGCACTAAGTAAGACTGGCAAAACAAAAAAAGGAAATCGAGTATCAACGTCCATGACGATGACACATTTCTTGCCTAGAATTTGAGCTCATCTGGAGGGGCGGAGGAACGACGATGCACTTTCTACAGAAGTTACATGTGAGGTTAAGTGTATCGTGTCATGTATGTATATATTAGACTATTTATAACTGTTGATTTTATATTTCATCACAACGTTTTCTTTCCGAGGTGGAAGACAACATTTAATTTATTTGTTATTGTTAATTTATCCTCATTGCTGCTACCACGTGTTCATATATACAAGTGAAATTCCTACAATGTACCTTTTTTTTGGGGGGTTTTGCACTGTTTGTGTTGTTCTAAAGCGACGGTTGTGGAGAGGTTGCCTAGTCAGGGTAGACGCCATATTTAAAGGGAAAATGTAAAAATTATGTTTTATGTTTAAAAACGATGTCATCATTTACTCAGCTTGTTCCAAACCTGTATGAGTTCTGTTGAACACAAAAGAATGTTGGTAACAACCAGACAGTTGACGAAAGCCATTGACTTCCATAGTGTTTTTTTCACCTACAATGGAAGTCAATGGCTAACCTTTTTCTTCAAAATATCTTCTTTTGTGTTCAACAGAACTCACACAGGTTTGGAACAACTTGAGGGTGAGTAAACGATGACATAATTTTCATTTTTGGCCGAACTATCACTGACTGAGGTCCCATTTGTACTTTGTTGGAAAGAATATAAGTCTTAGGTCAAGCCTCCAATGGTTAAGGTGTATCAACCCCCATAGTATTAGCACTGGAGCAATTGTCCAATGTCTGAGCTCCTTTGTGCGGAGCTCGGATCTAACTGAAGCAGTATCGGCTTACTCTAGCTTACTGAAGTTCTACCCCTTCAAATCTGTTTTTAGCTCTGCTGGGGGGTTGAACTTTGAACTTATCTCCAGTCAATCTTTGTCACATCTCTAAGGCTATGGATAGAGAGAAGTAGCTTCTTTAACACAAATACAAAATTCAAAGGCATTGCGATGCAGATACTGTCCCCTGTGTCCCTTTAAAGAGACACACTTTACAATGCCAAGTTCAAGTCAGTCTTTGCTGTGGTTTAGGGAAGATGTCTGAAGGGGGAAACCAGTCGAGTTAAAGATCAGTATTTTTCTATGATGGTAAAACAGAAACAAAGAAATGACAGTGTTGTGTGTGAGTAAACTAAGAGTTAATGTTGAAAAACTTCCACAGTGAGTTACGAGGAGGCGTACTGCCCACTTTTTTTGTCGTTTTCTACCTCATGCAGTTTCTTTACTTTACTTTTAAAAAACAACAAGCTGAAACCGAATGTTTAGTTGCTCTTCTGCCACTCTGTGAAGTTCTGGCGGCCTAGTTGCGCCTTGTCACGTTTGAGCTATCTTTACCCTGTGATTTACTTTTAGAAAGGATAATCATGTTGGAAATATTTGCAGACAGCTGTTAGCCTATACTATATGCTCAAGCAGTAACCCTATATTTTTCTTTATATATTTTGTAAACATAATATGTTGCAAAACTAAGAAGCTGCTTTAAACCTGCTATATGATGTTAGTGAAATAAATGATGCATTCATGCAGGGATAAACGTGCTTTCCATCTTAAATCTTTCAATATTAAAAACATATTATTACCTTCAAAAAAGCATTCCTTATTGTTATCACAACGGCAGGTGCGTTTAATTGAAAGAAACTGAAAACGCACCCCAGTGTAAAGCTGAACTGAAAATGGATGGATAGTCTTTTGCGCTTCATGTTTGGTGAATTAAAGGAAGCTAAACTGACCGATCGACCTCAAAAGCATGAACACATTCGCATTGTTTTATTTTCTTTTGTTTGGTGTAATCTCAAAGCCGTGGTATTTCAGTTGTTACGTGTCTAAATTTGCTTCTTAACGTGCCCTGCCTGGACGTGCACATCGCTTAGTCTCGCTCGATGACTCTGAGTTAACGCGGGAGGAGCGAAGGGTCGTCCGTGCCAAACCTCTTCCCAAATGGACGTGATTTGCATCAGTGTGGATGTTGTTTACAATAGACCGAATGGCCACTGAAAGGCAAATTGTTCCTCTGACCCTCATCACACAAATCACTGGACTTGATTTGTTTAACCAAAAAAGTGCAATATCAACAGGCACGGCATTAGTAAAAACAGAACGTCCTCTTCTTTCAGGCAAACAACAATGTTCCAGATTTGATCGTTTTTCGGATGTGCTTATGAACAGGGATGTATGTGGTGTGTTGAAATAAAGCATATACCATTTCTCTGTCAATTCCCATACGGCTTATCCACGAAGCGCCAGTCGCGTTTGCATCCATGGCAGAGCTCTATAGTAACTGGGCTGACGTCTGAGTCCTGTAGTAGTGCGCTCTGATCCTGTTTTACCAAATATTGTCTGTAGTTTTATACAGGTCCTGTTAAATATTGTGATGTATGTGCTGTGCACATGATGATACCCTAACTTAAATGGAAGTTAATAAATATGTAAATCATACTGGTCTGTGTGTTTTTAATTCACTGTAAAAATGATAAGTTATGATAACATTGATTCAGACGCCTTCAAAATTTCTCACATCATCACAGTTTATTTGCTATGGTTTAGAAAATGGTACTAAAATATGACAAGAACTCAGAGTTATCAAATCAGTTGATATTTCGCAGGTTTTGTCCATCCCTCTGTTAAATTTAAGTACACAGTTAGATTTAGGTCAACAAATTACCAAGCAATGCTTAATTTAGTTCAGTCTGAGGTGTAAAAAAGGTCGCATTAGCAATTAAAGAAAAAACACTTCAGCAAAACAAGTGTCTGAATAATTTTTGGTCCCAATTTTTTATAAATTTTACTGTATGAAGACAATTTGGGTATAATATGTCACAGTTTACTTTATTTTGCTATCCTCACTTAAAAAAAAAAGATATACTGGGGTCTGAATAATTTTTGGTTTGACTATATGTTTTTACATTGTTTTAACTCATCAAAATACACTCGTTAATACTTTTTTTATGTTATTCAAAACTCAACTCATTTTTCTCATTTTCAAGTCAGTTCAATACAAAATAAGTTGAAATGACTTAAACATCCGAGTTGATTGTACTTAAAAATTGAAGGCAGCAACTTTTGTTTTACAAAAGCAAATGAAGGTTCAATGAAACCGACAGCTGTAATACAGGCACAAAACACGTAAAACTAGAATATCTCCCAGCATAACTATAGAAAGGGGCCTTTCCCTGGCGGAGCTAAAAATATGCTCACAGACTTGTGTCACTAGACTATGTGGGCCCGCCTGGAGTGCCGTGCCTTATATTTCTACAAGGACATCACTGCCAAGACACTCTTCTGCTGTTGTTTAACTTGCCAAGGCCCAGTTTACAGATTGGGTGGTTTTGCCATCCGCGCAGACAAGCGCTCACTCCCGGGAGTGGAAACCTCTCTTTCACTTCTGCGAACGTTTCCAAAGGTTCGGAGGAGGAATCCACTGAAGCCCTTCCAGGCATGCGATTCCATGAAAGGGGACCCCGTTTAAAGTGGAATGGGCCCTTCCTTTTCTGTGCGCTGACTAATGAGCAGATCTGCCGGACCGGCTCTATACGATTGGCTTTTACTCTAGATCAACTGCCAATGCTATTGTCTTTCTTTAGTACAATCCACAAACTGACATTTTATGCAAATAGAGTTATGCATTTCCATGTTTTACTGGCACGTAAGTGTAGGATAACAAAGGGAAACAAGAATGACAAAGAGCAATCCACAACAGCCCCAGCATCCACTCAATACACTGTTTGATCCACTGTGACTTATCAATATATATATATATATATATATATATATATATATATATATATATATATATATATATGAAGAGTTCAGATGCAAAAGCCTCTAAGTGCCATCTGAAAGTTTCTTCTAGAATGATCATTTTTATAAAGCTTGTATATTTAAGTAATTTCACTTAAATGACAATTAATAAGTCATTTGCATTGCCATTTAAGTGAAATTATTGAACTTAAATATACAAGCTTAATTTTTATTTTATTTATTTCAGGTTTATTTAACAGGGACAATAATAAATTGATAAAAATTATCATTCTAGAAGAAAATTTATAATATATAAATAATATATATATATATATATATATATATATATATATATATATATATATATATATATATATATTATTGGCACAACATTGGAATCAAATCTACAAATCTAGATCACATACAAATGTTAAATCCAAAATAAAATATTTAGGTTACAACTGCATATGTCTGGGGAAAAGTAAATGTGACTGACTTTATTATTGTTATTTTCAAAGCTTTTATTGTATTATAAAAATAGATGTAACATTTACTTATCTTTAACAAGTAACCTTTTGGTAAGGAGACCTCAGAACTCTGAAACCAGAAGGAAAACCCAGAATTTCTCAATACTGAAATGAAAAATAATTCATTTATAATTCTTGCACAGGAAAGACTTGGTGTCGTTTTCAGATAAAAGGAAACAATCAATATCGGTTTTATCGCTAAAATAATTTGATCGGCATATCGGATATCAGCAAAAATCCAATAGGTGCAAAAGTGTCTTAAAATGTTCTTAAAATGTCCTCTTTGTATTTAATTTGGTTTCACATAGTTTTAAAAACTACACTCTAAAAAATGCTGGGTTGTTTTAACCCAATTTTGGGTCAGATATGGACAAACCCAAACGTTGGGTTAAAAATGTAATTTAAAAATTTAACCCAATGGCTGGGTTTGTCCATACTTGACCCAAAATTGGGTTAAAACAACCCAGCATTTTTTTAGAGTGTATATTTTGGCATTTTCAAGAGATATTTAAATTTAACTAAATGTAAATTTACCAAATGCAATGTGGTGTAAGCATCAGGTAAAAACCATTAACAAATTTTCCTTACACCTTGAATACATGTGTACACAAGTTATTATTTTCAAAATATCAATTTTTTCCGGGTAAAAGAATTAGTTTAAGTGGCACCACATGACATTTCATACCTGAACTAACTTTGCGTCGTCATAAAAAGGTCAGATTATCTGATATTTTAAGAGACTCATTAAACCTGACACACAGTCTTGAGGGTCTGTCCTTTCTATGATATTTTCTTCTGTGTGTTGGTTGCATCACATGACTGTGATGAGGTGTATGACTCATGCCATAGAAGAGGTGTATTTAACTCATTGTGTGTCTCAATTGCATTTGTAATGTATTTTGAATAAACTAGGTGTCATGTCATTGACCCCTGCTTTACAATACACAGTCTGCACTCAGTATTCAAATAAACCTCTCACTTTAAAGCAGAAGTGAGACAGGTGTGGTCATTTAATACACATGTATTCCTGGCCCTGAGCTGGGGAGCCCTATCATTGCCCATAAGAATGACAACGTTTTGCTCCAATAACCTTAGTCTGCCATGTATGAGGGTTGTAAAGGCCCTCCTAAAAATAGTTTCTCTTCACCGCCTATCTGCGTCAGTTTCATTGTCTGTCACCCAAATAAACATCCATCCACCTCTCAAGTGCCTCTTCTCCATTAAGTTGTTTGTGCCAAAACTGTCTTTATATCATAACAGGCCTTTAAAGTTCTCAAGAGCACAAAGACTTCACAAGACAGGCCAGCGGTCTAACAGCTCACAACAACGTGTTCGCTAACAGAAAGTATATTGAGAGCAATCCACTCGCTGATGCTCTGGCGGCCAGGTGGAGTGAGGAGGAGGAGGAACGAAGAGGAGGAAGGTGCAACACGACACTTCGGCTTCTCTGGCACTGTCGTGGTCACGCAAGAACTGAGAGGTTGTGACACATGTCGCTCTTCAACGGCTTATGTTCACAAATCACACATTACATGACCTCAGGCAATGTTAAATAGAGTCAAACACGGGATTCTTTGTTAAATAGAAAGTTAAAAAAACAACAACATTCATTTGGAATGGATAGATAGATAGATAGATAGATAGATAGATAGATAGATAGATAGATAGATAGATAGATAGATAGATAGATAGATAGATAGATAGATAGATAGGCGGATGGATAGATAGATGGATAGATAGATAGATAGATAGATAGATAGATAGATAGATGGATAGATAGATAGATAGATAGATAGATAGATAGATAGATAGATAGATAGATAGATAGATAGATAGATAGGCGGATAGATAGATAGATAGATAGATAGATAGATAGATAGATAGATAGATAGATAGATAGATAGATAGATAGATAGATAGATAGATAGATAGATAGATAGATAGATAGATAGATAGATAGATAGGCGGATGGATGGATAGATAGATAGATAGATAGATAGATAGATAGATAGATAGATAGATAGATAGATAGATAGGTGGATAGATAGATAGATAGATAGATAGATAGATAGATAGATAGATAGATAGATAGATAGATAGATAGATAGATAGATAGATAGATTGCGGATGGATGGATGGATGGATGGGCGGATAGACAGACGGACAGATATAATATTGTAATTAATAATTAATAAATGAGAAATTTTCTATCATGCTGAAAGTTTTTATTTATTTTATTTTTAATTTTATTGATTGATTTTATTTTGCCAGCATCACCGAGGTCGTAGTTTTGATTAGCACGTGCTGATAAAATGTATACTTGCATTGCATTGTAAAGTCACGTAAAAAATTGCTTATGGATTTGGATCTGCCAAATATGTAAACCGCACACACATAACGTCCACACAGCAACACACAGCAACACACAGCAACACACAGCAGAGGACTGAGTGAAGCAAACAAGACGCATTCAAATCCACACACCTGGTCTGAGCCACATCAACGCTTCTGCTTCAACCTCCACTGCCAGTGAATCCGTACACTCCAAACACTGTTATACCAACACACACACGGGCAGAAGCTTTCCATTAAAAAACAGGGATACAGTACGAAATGAAGGATAAAACAGATATCTTTCCATTTGAAATGTATAATTATAAGCAGAAATCATTTGTAATCGCTATCAGTGCATTTTTGTGCACATGTAAATATGAGCAGTGGCGGTGTGTTTTTGCATGTTTCTGCTGGGACGCCCGAGGCGGTCTGTCTGAGAGTTGTATTTAGATAGTGTGTTTGCGCCCTGTGCCCTCTTTGTAGGGCCAGCTGTAAGTTGTCTGTTTGGGATACTCCAGATGTTTGCCCATAAAGACAAGGCACTTCAAACAGCTGCGAACAACATCCTAACCTCCGTGCACTTCCACCATGTTTAGAGGTGTACGCTGGGGCATTAGCAGAGGGGAAACGACTGCGACTCTTTACCCTGTAATCATGAGGCCGTCGGGGGGGGAGGAGGGGGGAACCTGACAGTCACTTTCTATTCTGCATCTTCTTCCACTGAGGAGGAGTTCCTCACCTTTCCCAAGGGAACTTGAACTTGAACATACAAGCTCTGTCTGCATACACTACTGTTCCAAAGTGTGGAACCATTAAGAATTTATTATTATTATTATTATTGTTTTTTTTTTTTTTTTAAAGGAAGTCTCTTATGCTCATCAAGGATGTGTGTATTTGATAAAAAATACGGTAACACTATTTTACAGTGTCCTTGTTACATATGTTACATGTACTTACCATAGTAATAACAGTAAATTATGCATAATTACATGCAACTAACCCTCAACCAAATCCTACCCTAACCCTACATGCTGTTAATTATTATTACTCAGTACTTAAATATATAATTACACTGTAACCATGACACCTTAAAATATAGGGTTACACTTTATTTTAAGGTGTCATTGTTACAGTGTAATTCTATATTTAATTACTGAGTAATATTAATTAACTACATGGACTTACTATAGGGTTAGGGTATAGGATTAGGATTTGGTTGAGGGTTAGTTGCATGTAATTATGCATAATTTATTGTTATTACTATGGTAAATACATGTAACATATGTAACAAGGACACTGTAAAATAAAGTGTTACCCATTTTAATATATTATAAGATGCAATTTATTTCTGGGATCAAAGCTGAAATCATCATTACTCCAGTCTTCAGTCACCCTTCAGAAATCATGCTGATTTGCTGATTATTACAATGTTATAAACAGTGTAAACCATTGGTTGCTTACTATTTTTGTAGAAACCATAAAAGATTGTAAGAAAAATTCAGCAACGACACATTAAATTTATCAAAAGTGTCAGTAAAACAGTTATTTTATAATGTAAACATAGATTCTTTTGAATTTTCTATTTATCATGTATCACGTTTCCAGAAAAAATATGGAAAATTGCAAAAACTGTTGTCAACATTGTCAATAAGAACCATTATTAATAACTGAGCAGCAAATCAGCACATAAGAATGATTTCTGAAGGATCATGTGACACTGATTACTGAAGAAATCATGAATAAATTACATTTTAAAATAAATTTATATTAATAAAATGTATAATTAATCTATAATTAATTAATTGTTGGTCTTTTGGACTTTATTTATGACGGTTCATGAATAAGAAGCATACTAAGAACCATTATTAATATTTCAGTACCAATAATAATTGAGCAGCAAATCATCATATTAGAATGATTTCTAGACTGGAGATGATTTATACAGGAATAAATTACATATTGAAATATACTGAATAGAAAAAGTTCTTTAAAACTGTAACAATATTTCACAATATTACCCTTTTACTGTATTTTGATCAAATAAATGCAGCCTTGGTGAGCAGAAGAGCCTTCAAAAACATTTTAAAAAATCTAAATTATTGCAAACTTTTGACTGATAGTGTTGAAGAGAAATGAAGGCTCCTCATTGGTCTGTTGCAGTGCCTTAGGTTTAGACTCAAGAATATGTAGTATATGGTTGTTTAGAGAGTCAAAAAGCTCTTTATGTTATATCATATGTTATTCACATCAGCATGTTGGTTTCAGGAGGTTATAAATGTTTACAATGACTTAAACAAATATTTTGTGCTGTCATGGTTCAGTATATTTCAACCAGAGAGTTTTGACACAAAGTCCTTCAAACCATTATTTGCAGTAAATATGAACTGAAGAATAAAAAATAAAAAAACACACACGGTAAAGCTTCCTGATCTTTACAGCTTTAAAGTCCCAGGCCTTTCAGTACAGAACAAGAGAGGAGGATTTCACATGGCTTTAATTAAAGTAACACCAACAAAGTGGGTCATGTTGGCACAACACGGAACAAGAGACACCTAGTCAAAACACACTCTGAGAGCTTCAAAGTGAGCAGTGACGGCCTGCATGCAGAAGCTCACCAACACACAGATTCACACACACTTCAGAGGTCTGATCAAGCCAACACAAACAAAACCACCTCAACCCTCGCTCGAGTCTTGCCATAAACAACTCAAGCGTGTCATTTTACACAGGAATTAACAGCAAAACATCCTTAAGGAAACTGAGGATACACTGTTAAAAAAATACCTGTAATTTTTACAGTAAAATACTGGCAGCAAAGTTCTACCATCTGTTTTCTAGAATTTCCCCATATTCTCCGATTACAGTAAATTGCTGTATTTTTACAGTAAACTACTTGAATGTGTGTATTTGCTATATCTAGAGGTACATGCATTAACTAGTATTGTTGATATGACTTCATAAGTCTATTTTGCATATTGTACTTTAAGCAAAGCTTTGAGGTTTCCACAAGAGGGCAACGCATTACACATAAGTGGCCTCCAAAACAGAATTACTTGTAATGCTGAAATTGTAATGTGACGTATATGAAACAAATATGCAATGTTAGATATTAATGTAGGATACATTGTTACCTGCTATTAAGGTATAGTGTGTTTATTGCATGCACAAACCATAATCTTTGTGTTCATTGTTACACTGTAACAAATCTTTTGTTGACTTAACTCATTATTTTCTGTTATCTCTTTGCATGTTTTTTTTTTTTTTTGTCAAACTAACTTATTTGTAAAAGTGTACCTGACAAATTTGGAAAGGTTTACCTGACAAGTTATAAAGTACAATGAACTGATTTAATTTAGTTAAGTAAACTTCGAATTTAAGTTCAGCCAACTAAAGTTAACTTACTTTTACATCTGAAACTGTTTCAATGTATGACCCAAAAGAGAGTGAAACTGTGTGTATTTTACACATCTTAGCATCATCTGAGGGTGTTTTACCTGCAATGGCAACACAGTTTTGCCTTTTTTTTACGAGACTCGAAAGTAATACAAAATAATTTCATATCTAGTATCATGAATTTTTAATAGAAGGCATGTTAAGTTAAAAAGCGATAATTGCATAATGTTGCCTTTAGAAATTGTACATACCAGTTACATACTAACATGGTTGTTTCACACTTTAAAAAAACAAGACTAAAGTCAAACATAAAAACATATTGCATACCTTTAATAGCACTGTAAAGCCTCCACTTAAATGTTATTTTTACATTTACATACCGTAGTCACTGTATTGGAGCAGTGGCAGCGTTAAAGACCTTTGGGGATTCTTAGAGTTTATATATACATACATAATGTGTTCTTGATTACCAATACATTTCACTTATAGAAAAAAAAACCAATATGATTCCACAGAATGTCAAAGGCATCAAACAGATTTATATATACACAGATGAGCCAAAACATTATGAAACCTGCCTAGAGTCCTGAAGGCGTCCTGCGGTCTCCGTGGTCTCTATGGCACCAAGATGTCAGAAGAAGATCTTTCAAGTCCTGTCGGTTATACGATGTGGATCAAACTTGACGGTCCAGCAATTGGATTGAGATCTGGGTAATGTGGAGGCCAGAGGCTCTTCATCATGTTCCTCACACCATCAGGTTGTGTTATCCTGCTGAAAGAGACACTTCCACCATTATCATGAAGGGCTGTTCCTGCTCTGCTACGATGTTCAGGAGATCCGTGTCAAACATACGTCCACGTGAATGTCCGAACCTCAGGGTTTCCCAGCAGAACATGCTCAGAGCTTCACACTCCCTCAGTGATCCTGGCGCGTCACTTCTCCAGGTGAACAACACACACACACACGGCCGTCCACGAGATGTAAGAGAAAACGGGACTCATCGGACCAGGCGACCTTCTTCCACTGCTTCAAGGTCCAGTTCTGGCGCTCATGTGCTCATTGTAGGCTCTTTCAATGGTGGACGGGGGTCATCATAATCACTCTGATTGGTCTACGCAGCCTCATACACACCAGAGTGAGATGTACTGTGTGTTCTGACACATTCCTCCCATAACCATCATTACAATTTTGTGACTTGTGCAACAGTAGAGCTTCTTTTGGCTCGGAGATCGGAATGCCTATTTGCTTCACCTGTGACTAGTCATAATGTTATATATATATATATATATATATATATATGTGTGTGTGTGTGAGAGTGTGTGTGTGTGACATTCAGTTGTCATTAACTGTTATTTTCTAGGTGAGCTTTCACTTCAATAACAGGGACAGTTGAAACGAAAGGGGTCAAACTGTGTAAACCACTGGCATTATGTATTTTACTCTTCTGTGCGTCATAAAGCAGTATCGACCCAAAAGTAAACACTACATGTGATTGTCCTTGTTTACTTTACAGAGGATCTCCCCCCCGTAGCTCAAAATACTCCAATGCACAACTTCACTCATTTGTGAAGAAGTGATACAAGAATAACAAATCCATGACCCCATAAAATACTTTTTATAGCTATGTTTAGGCTTTTTGCCTTTTATTTAGATAGGACAGTTGGTGGACAGACAGGAAATCATGGGAGATGAGAGAGAGGAATTGGACCGGGAAAGGTCCTCGATCCGGGACTTGAACTTGGGTCTCCGAAGTGCAAGCGCACCATATGTCGAAGCACTCGCCCACACGACTATGTCTCCGACCCCATTCAATACTTTTGTCACGATTTCACATCCCTGTTTGCTTGTTTCAATGTGGAAGCATTACAAAACACATCCAGATAAGGACCTCTGATCTATTGGCTCTGTGTTGCATAATCAAATATGCACAATTTCCCTGCACAGCCCAGTGGGTTTGGTTGGATGGCATCTTTCATGCCTAAAAGTGTGATCGTTAGATCATAGAGGCTGACCGATGAATGACCTGGGACTGGTGTGTGATTTACAGTGTTCCTCTTTATACTGGACACTGAATGACAGCATAGGTCAGCATTCAGACTTACATCACTTCCTCTGCAGGTCTTTGACAAACTGCACAAAGCCAAGCTTTCAAAGTGATGTGACATCACTGAATACTTATAATAATGAATATATATATATCATACAAATGTCACAAAAATTATGAGATAATGCATTCTAGGGGTAACTGTGACTCAGCAGAACAAAAGCAGCATTCATTAATTTATTACTTAATGTTTTGTATGATATCAACTCTTTTGTTTAGGTTTTGCTTGATATTACCGTTTTAAAATATAAGCTATAACATCCATCATTTCACTTAGTAAATTGTATGTGTGTTGAACACAAGCTCTGCTGACATCAGTGCTGAACAGTATAGTTGTAAGTCTTCTAAATTGACAATGCAAGTTTGAACTGAAAGTAAATTTTTATAAATAAGAATAAAAATTGCCAAAGTGCAGCGATCATACAGCGCCACCTAGCGATCACTACAAGGAATTTAAATTGCAACCCTGCAACGTTCTAATTTCGAATTTTAGAACAATTTGCAAAACGATTTTGTCACATAAAGACTATATGATTGAGAGGGGACATAATTTGAAATCTGCTCATTTAGGCCTAGATGTTTTATGCAAGATTAACATAATGTCTACAAGACGTTTTTAAAGACAGCATTTTCTAGAATGGGACTATTTAGGCTATCTTCTCTGCAATTCACAAAACATTGTGAAAAAATAAAAAAAAATAAAAAACAGTAAATGCATTATATTACGTTAAGTCTACTTGTGTCTAGTGCGCATGTGCAAAAGAGTTAAAGAGTTTCACGTGTTTTTTCCGATTTAAAAATGGGCAACTGGTTCTCATTTCCACCTTCATCGGATTTTTTAATATGTTGAAAATGCAGATCATACAAAATGTATTAAAATAGCGCACTTTAGGTATTTTTGTGGGGCTTGTTAACTATGTAGGCGCAACTGTGGTGACTGTAAAAGAAAGACGTCTCATTAAATTCATTACATTTAGCCTAAATAAAAAATAAGCAGTGACGCGATTTTATTTCAAAATATTATTAATAAATAGGTCCATAGTAAATAAATTGATCCAGTTCATCCGCCGAAACAGTTCTCTTTCTATAAATTAATTTAGGCTAAATTATTTAATTTTCACATTGCAATTTCACCGATTACGCTTTTAGTCATTAAACCATGTTTGTAGAAAATGCTAGAATGTTTTAAAAAAATAAATAAATAAATAAACATTAACAAAGATTGTCGATTTGCCATTATACGTAGCCTAATGGTCCATTTTCACAAGTGAAAAGATTCACAAGTGAAAAAGTCCTTAACCAATTCTTATTAATATGGAACAAACATGTTAATATAGGCCTATTGTTAAACGTTTTGTTTTTTAAAGATAGCTATAATTTTTCATCAAACGCAGTTCGAAAGTATAACTCTTATAGGCTACACACTAACTCGAAATGTTTTTTTCTGAAATATAAGGAAGATTATTTTAAAATAAAGCGTTATGCATTAAAGATGCATCATAACAAAACAATAACATGGTGCATTTTGATGATTTATTCAGTCTTCATCGTCTGTTGGATGTCCAGCGGGGTGTGTTAGGCTACCCTGTTCTCAGAACTGCCAAAGAGGGGAAATGCCTATCGATCGATCTGATAAGAGGACAATTTAAAGGCCAGTCGCAGAGCATTGCGCCAAAACAGAGCAATACAAAGGAGATAGAGTGTGCAGGCTTCATATGCAGAACAAGACTTTTGCAGATAACTCGTAATAATGCTCCTCTTACTCGTTGTCACTGTGTGTGGAAGCAGCATCGGCGTGGAGAGCCTCCCGTTGCCCGACTCTGGCCCACATCTGGCGAATGACTGGGGAGAAGCGGTCCGGTTCCGACATCTGTACGCGGCCCGACGAGGTTTACATCTGCAGATCCACACAGATGGAGACATCAGCGGATCGCGCACGCAGAGCTCGGACAGTAAGTCACAGCACAGCAGATCACTGACGCTTCACCTAGTCGGAGGCTATATGGGTCAACGACAAATGAGGATGTCCGAGATGACAAAGAGGAGAAATCTTTTTAAAAACAATATTTAAAACACGTGCGTTGATTTCTTTAGAAGTATATACATTTTTTAATTATGTTGATTTCCATCATAAAAAAAAACACAACAAAAAACAAAACAAAAAACATGCTACATAGTTCGAAATGTCAAGTGGTGCAACCATCACATCCAAAAACACACTTTTTCAATGTAAACAGTAGCCTATATTAAATATTAGTTGCACACTGTACAAAAAATATAAAAAAAGTAATGGCAACATGTTATTACATTGCTTTAACTCATCAAAATAAGTTAAGCAATTTCGACTTTTTTAATGAGTTATACAATACAAGATAAAAAATAAGTTTTATGTAATTTAAGTTGAAATGTCTTAAACTACCAAATTGATTGTACTTACAAATTTAAGGCAGCAACTATAAAAGTTATATATAATATATGAACTATATTATATTCCGTCATGATCTTTTACGGTTAGTCCATTTGACCTGAACAAAATATATATATGTGATATTAAAAACACATCTTTTCAGCCATTCAATACGATTTTTTTCTTTGTTACATCTGTCATCTGTGCATACATGTTTTACTTTAAACTTTAAACAAAAACATCAAAATGACTGGAGTTTAAGTCATAGAAAAGGTGTTCTCAAGTCATTTCTTATGAATTGCATTTATTTTTTTTAGGCAAAAAATAAATAAATAAAAAATAAATAAATAAATAATAGTGAATAATTTTCACTAATAGATGTCATGCATTATTATATATATATATATATAAAAAAAATAGACTATATAATATTTTTTGCAACATGCACTTTGCATTTTCTGTATTTGATGCAAATATCACCATTGCAACTGCAACTTCAATTCATATCAGTCTATTCACGTCAAATATCTGACCAGTAATGTGTAAAATCAGATTTTCAGCTAAAATATTTACATTTTTACTTTTATTGCATTCTATAAAAAAATGGTATATTGTTTCCTAAAGGTTTGGTTGAGATAAGTCCGGTGGACACAGGCAGTGTTGCCATTAAAGGAGTTGCAAGCTCCCGATTTCTCTGCATGGACAGAAGAGGGAAACTGTATGGATCGGTAGGTCTGACAATCAGAAGTAATCAAGATGTATAATAAAGATGTGCAAGCAAGCTTCTTTATTTGTATTAACAGTTCTATTCAGAATATCTATTGAACAAGCTATTTGAACACAGGTTCACACAGAACCACTGCAACATTTCCAATTGTTCTTCAATAAACATGCGCTAGACAGACGCATTTAACCATTGTGCTTTTGCAGCATCTCGAGCTTTTAAACTTTCTGTGTGAACCTGCCCTAAGGTTGTTGATTCTGCTCAGTTTTTTGACACGCTTGTGCACTTACAGAATAGCGTTCTTGGAACCTAATAGGCTACTAATAGTAGGCCTATAGCTAAAAGAAAATACTTTTACAATTTCCTTCACAAAGTGCACGATTTTGATTCCTGACCTCAAGATTATATCCACTATTTCAAAAGCAGTGGAGTTGAGGTAGAAATGCGTAGACAGAGGTCAACTGAGGCGACATGTTTTGAGATGATCTCCTTTTAGAACAGTGATGTGCATATCGCAATAATTTTATTCTTAGAGAGTGCGACATTGGCACTCCGCCACCAATCATAATAAAACTACACACATTCGTCAAAGACAGATAACCTTGTTGTGCTAAGGTCACCTCGCGATGTCCTCTACGACTGAGGAAGTGTAGACAAGCCGATTTCGCCACAGACATCTAGCTCTGTTGACATTATGTTCTGGTCATGGGTCAATCCTCCCATCTGACGTTAAAACCCAAGAACATTATAGGGCAGGACCAACAGTGGTGAACACAGTCATCATGCATATAGCCAAACTCCAAAATGAATATGAGTTATGAGTTAATATCTTGGTTATCTGTCCTTCTCCATTAAATACGGAACTGAAATGTGTAATACGTGCCTGGCCAAAATTATCACAAATTATAAATTGTGCAAAGTATGGTTTGAGTGCTTGACTTCTCATTTTACTTGATTGACCAGAACATACAAAAAATGATTCTGTCCAAATAGACTGATTTGACTGGTGTCACTGCAGCAACCTTTGCCCATGGCGGGGTATGTTTGCATAGCTAAAACCTCATTGAAAAGACACAGCAATAACAACCTTGGCCTCTCCATGTGGTGTAAACAGCTATCAATAAACCTTAAAACACTCGCAGGGCAGGGCAGGCCCATGACACATCCATATTGTGATTATGTGCAGAAAAAAAGTGCTCGGTTTTCATGTTTTTGCCGTTTCTTTTGATTGCCAGCACACTTACTCTAAGGAGGACTGCTCTTTTCTGGAACGCATCCAGCCAGACGGCTACAACATCTACATCTCGTGCAGCTACGGAGTCCTTGTGAATTTGGCTAAGTTGCACAGTAACGACGGGACTGCAACCTCCCAGTTTCTGCCCATGGTGAACACACTTTCTCAGGAACCCACCGAACGCCACTCGGGGGAACAGCGCTCTCCCGTCGGCCCCGGGCAGGACCATCAGTTAGGCCTTCAGATAGACAGTATGGACCCTTTTGGAAAGCTATCTCAGATTGTGATCCAGAGTCCCAGTTTCAACAAAAGATGAGGAGTGAATAATGACCTGTGGATGTTCTAAGGGAACGACCCTGAGGTCGAGAAGCAGAATCAGTCCTGTCGTGAACCAGAGCACAGACTTTCAGAAAGAAAAGTGCACACTGGACACTGGACACAGTCACTGGAAAAAAACAAACAACAAGAAAATCACTCCAAGTGTTAATGGTGCATCACCTGCAGCATTCATTTATTTATTTTTCTAGTTTTGTTTGTGATGACCTTGCTCTCTAATTATTGTTTCAATTTTTTTATAGTTAACACATGCACTGTTAAAAAATATTTTATATCTTTTTTATTATTTTTTATAGTTATTCTGAAAGATTACATTCTACAATGGTTATATAAGCAAGGATAAGATCTAAATTACTTTGAAATCTAATTGCTTATGCAAAATGTGGTTAAATGGTTGAAAAGTGAAGTGTGAAAATGGACAGAAAGGTAACACTTTATTTTACAGTGTCCTTGTTACATATGTTACGTGCACTTACATAGTAATAATAGTAAATTATGCATAATTACATGCAACCAAATCCTAATCCTACCCTAACCCTATAGTAAGTTCATGTAGTTGCTTAATATTACTCAGTACTTAAATATAGAATTACACTATAACAATGACACCTTAAAATAAAGTGTAACCGACAGAAGTTTTTAATTCTTAAATATAAGCATTATCTCTTCCTCTTTCATTAGCAAGACTTAAAATGTATATATTTTTCTTGATACTGTTGAGACTGCATGATATTGCAAGGCAGGGTACTTCCACAAAATACTGATGAATATTGTAAAGATATATTCCCACGTGTCCTTGCAGGATGCCCTTGAATAAAAGTGTACAATATTCACAGGAAGGTTTTTGTAACGTTGTGGCTCCATCTACTGGCAAAGAAGTGATTTGCATTTTGAGATAATGGCGTTAAAGGGTTATTAGTTCACCATAACATTAACATTTTGCCATGTTCCAAACCTGTATGAGTTTCTGTCTTCTGATGAACATAAAAGAAGATGTTTTGAAGAATGTCGGTAACCAAACAGTTTTTGGACCCCATTGACTTCCATAGTATTTTTCTTCAGTCAATGGGGACGAACAACTGTTTGGTTACAAGCATTCTTCAAAACATCTTCTTTTATGTTACACACAGGGAAGAAACTTATACAGGTTTGAAACAACAAAAGGGTGAGGAAATGATGACAGAATTTCCCTTTTTTGGTGAATCCCTTTAAATGTAATTTAGACAAAAGTGCCTTTTTCAACTACTCAATCTCAAGTCACACATGCAGAGCCCATGTATGTATAGAGAAGAGAAAACATGAGAAATGGCCTGCAGAGAAATACTTGTCACAAAAGAGATACCCCGATAAGATATGCAACAGTGATTTCAGTGTAAAGTTGCTAACTCTCCTATCATAACTCTCTGTATACTGTAACGTCAGATTTGGGCCCATTGCTTATCACTATATAATGTAGTGCAAGCACACAAACTACATGCATTAATGACTTGAATTGTTTTAGAAGTAAGTGCTTGTATTGTTTTTATTGTAGGGTAACCTAAGTTTTTTTTTTTTTTTTGCTGTACTGCTAAAATACTTACCAGAACGTGCGTTTGTCATGTAATGCCTTTATCTATCTACAAACAAAATAAAATAAAATGTACATAAATAATTAGCATTTTCCATAATTAATTGTTGTAGACTCTAGGAGCAATGCCGGGTTCAGTTTAAAACACTCATTTGAACATGCAAAAATAGATTTTTAAGCCTAAATTTAAGGGAAATATGCTGACGTATTTTATACTCTTGATTGTTTTCAAATATTTTTAATGTATGCATGTGCACAGGGCCTAAAATTAACACTCGCCAAGCGCCAAATGCAAGTAAAAATTGGCGTTGGCGAATATATGAAAAGATGTCAATTGCTATGGTAATGCAGTGTTGGACGCATGGAACAGTTGGTGGGCCAGTGCTGCATCATCACAGAAGTTTAAGCCTTGCCTTAAATATACAAGCGCAAGAAGATGCAAAAGGAAACTCAATTCGATCTTCACACACTGCAAACATCCTAATAATAACAGCATCCTAATAATCCTGCACTTTGTTAATCAAACAACAAAAGAAAAAGAAAAAGAGAAATCACTCACTGCTCTTGTCTGAACTTTTAAACTTTAATAAGGCTTATGTTTAATTTAAACAGTGAAGATTAAGCAATGTTATTTTACATTTGATCAGCCTACTTTATTAAATGTCTGCACCTGAAAACTACCATTAGACCTTTCCTGAAAGCACAGTTTATTTCAGTTGGATCTTTGTTCTGTTGTATTTGTTTGTGCTGTTACTGTTTATTTCTCTTTAATAATGTTTCAAACTAGGCTAGTTTTAGCTGTGGTATCGAAACTGAAATAGAGAATTGTGACTTTTCACTGGTGTCAAAAATTTAGCTGTCATATGTTTCATGGTCGGTAAAACATATTAATGGTCGGTAATAAATATATAAGTCGCCGGCCTTTCAAAAAGTTAGTTTTAGGCCCTGATATGCATTATAAGTGGCAGACAGTGCTATGGTTTTTGACTTAATACGCTGTAATAATTTTCACGGTGGTGTCAGATATACAGTAGGCCTATACACTGTCTCATAATTAATACAGTTAAATATGAGACCACATTTGTATATCTTCACTAAAATTATGATCCCTCAACAACTGATTTCCTGAGCAAACTAGCATGCTAGCATGTCCAAAAAAAAACATTATATTGAAGAACTCAAATGACTAATTAAAACATTAACAGTTCATTTTCATGATAAGACAAGAATAGCCTACTATTACTTTTAATTTATAACCAATACGACATCTCACTTTTATTTTTTATCAAGCATAAACATTATGATATGAACCTTGGTTTAGTTTCGCTTCCCTTCCAGAAGACGGCGCCGTAGTTCATTCACATCAATACCAATATCCGGGGAACTGGAACGAAGAAGAAGAGAGATTCCGTCAGGAAAGACCAGGGAAAGGCTTCGGGATAGATAACCAAATCGAAAAAATGGCTTTTGTATCCAATGGTGATGATTTATTTGACCCCATTGTCATGGCCGATAACAGGTAAAACCATTGATAAACAGACACAACTGCTGCGTCACGTGGTGGTGTCTTCGTTTCTCTCAGTAGTTCAGTGTGTCAGTGGGTTTAGTTCAGTCAGTGACCGTCAATGTAAATGTTTTTAAATGTGTTCAGGCTCATAAATGCTCTCTTGTTTTAGGTTTCATGTTGAAGGTTATCAGGAAGGGTTTGAGGAGGGAACTCGACAGGGAACCATCGAGGGTCGAAACCATGGGCGGCTGCACGGAGCCAAACTTAGTGCTGAGGTGAAGGATGGATTAATACACACACATCATGGCATATTCAGTGGCTTTACATTGAAGAGATATCACCTTTAGGACGCTAGCAATAAATCTCTTTACAGGTTTCACATCTTTTCAGTATTCATATTGACTGACTCTTCTGGAAAAGCAGTGTCAGGGGTTTTCTCTTGTGTTTTTATTACAATGGCTTTTGAACAGGAAGTTGACATCAGTGACTGACAGCAGTGATTCATCTAAAACGGTTTACAGCATTTATATAGTTGTTGTTATTATAGATTTTAATTTCCTTTTCCTCCTTTCTTATTTCATATTTTTATTATTATTATTCATGGAATTTATTGAGAAACATCAAAAATGTCTAAAAATATCTGATTTTTTTTATTATTTTTTTTTTAAATAAGGCTCTTGAGACTTGGACATGGAACAAATACAGTTTTATATATCACATTTTTATGCAAACTTTAATAAACTTTTGTTACTGTGAAAAGGTAAATGCATTAAATGTCCTATTTTTCCAGGTGTCTTTTTATAATGGATTTGCTCTTGCATGGAAATGTCTCCTTGAAAATAACAGTGATGTTAAAGCAAGGTATGTTCTGAGGCACATAACAATCGAAACGAATCAAATGATTCATCTGCCTGCTAACTTCCAGAGTTTCTCCTAGAAAAAGGCTGAAAGCCATGGAGTCTTTGCTCGGAGTGATCCAGAACTTCCCATACGGAGACCCTCAGTATGAGAAACTTCAAGAGGACATGGAAAGAGTGCGTGCCAAATTTAGACAGGTAATCTCTTTAACCATATCACACTTTCTTTTTGTTTTTCCAAGTTAAAATGACATCTACCTAACACATCTCACCTCTACAGGTGTGCTCTTTACTGAACGTGTCAACAGACTTTAAAGAATATGTGCGTGGATCAACAGGAATGTCTTTCTGAGACTATAGGAGTCTTCCAGCAGTCGATGCAAACTCATGATGCTCATCTGCAGACGCCACCGCTCGAGATGAGGCGGTTTTTGGTGTTCACATGCAGTGTGTACAGGTGTGGACCGTCATCGCTCTCACTGGAGTCGTACGGCAGTTCTTAATACAACACTCAGTGGTCGAGTTTGAGTGGTATTCTTAGGAGTTTGTTGGTTTTAAAGTGAGATATAAAGGGTGAAATGGCAACGGCAGTCAATCACGTATACAAGACAAACCAAAGTCACTGTCTTTATAAGAATTTTCCATCTTCCATTTTTTAACTCTTCCACTGGAAGAATGACTTAAATCTGTATACATCTTTAATGGACAGTGCTGTTCAAAGAACTCCATCTTGTGGTGAAATTGGAGAATTGTTCTTGCAGTTTTGTGGCACCGCCTGCTGGTGAACTGCAAGTACAGTAGGATTGTCACTTTTGAATTAGAATAATAAATGGATAAAAGTTGCACAGACAGTTTTTGATGGAGATGCTGTACAAGTTTTGACTTAAAACTTTTTTATCTTGAAAGGAAATGTTTTTTTGTATAATTGTGTTAAATGATTTTGAATGGAACGACAATAAAGTTAAAAAATAAATAAAATACAAGTCTTTATTTCAATATAAAATGAATGATCCACATTTGTTACTTATTTGGTTGTATAGCTGTCTAAATATGATCCTTCTTATATTTTATTGATAATAATATCTTTTACAAATTATTATTGCTGTTGTTATCAATACTTGTTAATGTTACATGTTGTTGGTCCTTTATTAGTTAAACTTTTATGACCTATTTTATTAGGTCTCCTTTAGACATTTTAATATCTATTTTTGAAGGTCATATAATTAAGAGCTGCTGGATTAGAGTGATTTAATATTACACACACACCCGCTGTTTGGAGAAATCTTAGTCACACCAAGGACAATAACTAAAACGATAAAGATATAGTTTTGAAGTCCCCCTGTAGTCAATAATTTTTATCTCTGAAACTAATCTTTGATCACCAAAATGACATTAAAAAAAAATTTCCTTGAAAAAAATGTCTTCATGCCTTAAAATATCTTGAATGTAACTCGACACTCTTGCCTCATTTAGTATACTTGGTTCTATGAATAAGCAAATGAGCCCCGCCTCCACTCACTCCCCCAGCTCAGAGATCCACTCGTTGTCGATCACACGTTGATCTGATTGGTTACAAGGTAGTTTGTGACGTCAGAAACACCAGCGATTTCAAAGCGTGTTTTATTTAGACTGTTTGGTTCACTGCAGTTGTAAGGAGAAAACACTCAGCAATGGTGTCGACTTTTGAATTTACACATCTTAAACCACATTAAAAACACCACATAGACATATAAACAACATTAAAAACTTGATTTTCACCACAGGGGGATTTTAAAAGTCATTCTAAAAAGATTGACAGCCAATCAGAATCCATCCTGCACCCAAAAACTGCAGCGCACGCTTAGAATAAACAGAACGATAGTTATCATTATAGCTATCGTTCTTGGTGTGAACGGGCCTTTAATTAAAGGGATGATGAAAAATGAAAATTCTGTCCTCTGGCCTCTGAGTGAGTTCACGTAGTGTAACAGCGCAGCACTTCTGGGTTGTACGTCAGAACGCAGGCTCACTATTGGCCGACGCTGGTCATGTGTGTGATGCTGGCCAATAGTGAGCCTACGTTCTGATGTACAACCCAGAAGAGCTGCGCTGTTACACTACGTGAACTCACTCAGAGGCCCACAAAGAAGAACATGAATAGTTGAATAAAGTCGTTATTTTAGGTTTTTTTGCGCACAAATAGTTTGATAAACTTAAGGTTGAGCCACTGTAGTCACTTGGACTATTTTAACGATGTCTTTACTAACTTTTCTGGGATGGCAGATATCGATTACATGGTAGCCTATGAAGGAGCGAGCCAACTCTGAGATTTCATCAAAAATATCTTAAATATCTTTGTGTTCCGAATACGAACGAAAGTCTTACGGGGTTGGAACAACATGAGGGAGAGTAATTACTGACAGAAGTTTCATTTCTGGGTGAACTAACCCTTTAACAGCCCTGAATCCTCAGAGATTCCTCAGTGCTGTTTCAGGGGTGGTCAGCAGATAGTTTTCCTCCCCTCTCCTGGGCCCAGAACGGGGACAGTTGCTGTGGCCGTAACAATGCAGGAGTGGGGCCCGTGCGAGAGGCCAGGGGGCTGCGCGACGCTCTCTGGTTTTGTTCTGCTTTCCTCACACTTGAAGCCTGAGGTGCAGATCAGAATTCAGGCAGACAGGAGTTGGCAGCGTATTAGAGGGTGTTTCTGGAGATGGCAGCTGGTCTACGCCGTGGGCAGCAGCAGGTAAACACCAGGCTCCTTCTGAGCCCTGACAGATAAAACCCTGCTCTTCCCTGAAGACCTGCTGCTACATCAGTCGTCTTCTGCTGTTTGGAGTCATACAAGGTTTGGTTTAGACATTAACTGGAAGCCAGAACTACACATTTTATAAAGTGACCCCAAGAAGTACTGGACAGTGGACACTGAATGTTGTTGCATTAGAAAATAACATCAAATCAAGTGTCCTCTGAGCCATTTTTGCTTTAAAGTCAGCATGAAATGAATATGCATAATTCCTCGTAATCTTCAGTCAAAATAACTTTCAGCAAAATCTCTTCTCTGATGGCGTGTTTACTGGAGTGAGGGCGGGGCAACCTGTCACTCACATGAGATCAACCAATAGCAAAACACAACCATCCAATCAACTCCCAGTTGACAAAATCAAGCCCCGCCCCCAATGTTTGTTCTCGTACGAGAAGCTGTTTCACTAGTAATAGTGAATAAGATTAAGATAATAAGATTTGAGTTGATATTCAGTATGAAGTCAGTTCTCAAGTTCACTCGTAGTTCATCATCACACTAACCATGAATGTGTTCCACTACTGTTTCACAACCACAAAGTGTCACACTATCTATTGTTGCATCATCCACATCTTTATCATCCTTCTTGAGGAATGTTTTGCTTGAAAATGTCCGTGTTCTGTCCTCCTTTTCTTGGTTTGATGTTTTGGTATCCAATATAATGATTTAAAGGGTTAATTCACCCAACAATGAAAATTATCCCATAATTTACTCACCCTCAAGCCATCCTAGGTGTATATGACTTTCTTCTTTCAGCCAAACACAATCTGAGTTATATTAAAAAAATATCCTGGCTCTTCCAAGCTTTGTAATGGAAGTCAATGTTAGATTACGAAGCCAAAAAAAAAAAGCGCATCCATCCATCCATCATAAAAGTGATCCATACGCCTCCAGGGGGTTAATAAAGGCCTTCTGAAGCGGAGCCATGGGTTTTTGTAAAGGAAATATCCATATTTGTAACTTTATAAAGAGTGACCTCTTTCCACAAACTTTTGGAGCCACTATCCACTTGTAAGTTTAGATTAAAATAACTAAGATTAACATTAAACAGTTAAACTATTTGCGCTACTAACCAGTGTGTTTATAATTATGACAATGCATTCAAATAATATAAGAAATACCAGTTTGCATAACAAGCTATTTTGCACTGCTAAAAATAACTGTAAGCGAATGACACCGGAAGCCTCACACATTTAATACGGTGGATATATGTTTAAGAAATAGTCATCCACAAAAGGATAATTCTGTCATCACTTACTCATCCTCTGTCATTCCAAACCTTATTATGAACGAGTGTGTTTTGGGATTGAAATGACATTGATGCCACTGGCTTTCTTTGTATGTAGGTAATATTGTTTTCTTCTGCTGAAGAAAGAGTCACGCAGGTTTGGAACGACGCGAGGGTGAATAAACGATGACAGGCAGGGAACTCTCTTTATTCTGCTCAAATATTATGATCTTTATGAGTGGCTGTAGAGTCAGGTGTCTCTATCATTTGTCATGTTTCTCAGATTATTGTGTGTGTGAGCGAGGGAGAGACTAATTCCAAATGCAGAACAGAAGAACATGAACTTGGGGGGTGTAAGACAGAGGGCTGAGTCTGTGAAAGAGAGTTAGAGGAGCAATGTTTCTTTGGTTTCCTTTCAGTTGTGGAACAGAGTGGATGGGGCCAGCGAAAGGGAGGGAGGCCGAGAAAATGAAGCAGGACGCTGGAAGGTTTCAGAAAATGTTCAGGAATTTCAGGAGCAGGTGGCGAGTGGTGACATGAAAGGAGGACGTGACAAATGCAACCGACGGGCACTTGAAAAAAAAAGGCCCCAAGTTGAATGGTGGCATAGTATCTCCCTTTTTTGCCTTGGTGCCTCATACCCCCCACTCTTTCCCTCACACACACACACACACACAAGCTCCAATCTCAGCATTGAGCTGCTCGCTTCCTCACATGGTTCATGATGTGGATGATAAATGCGCAATTCCTATTCACAGCACAGACAAGAAAGGTTCAGCCACTTCACTCAGATGAAGGGGTGGGGGGGGGGGGGCGGCATGTGGCCACGAGGGAGGCTGGTCGAGTTTTGGCTAGTCGTCATGTACTGTACACGCTAATATAACATTTCACTTCTGATGTAATGATCTCAATGAGCGCTGACAACATGAATCTTCATGGTCGTTTAACGCTGATCAGAGTCGCTGTAGACTTGAATATGATCATTTGTGTCTTGAAAATGAATGAGTTTTAAAAAATATCTTTGACTCTAATGAGAGATTTGTAGAACTTCATTCTATCTGTTTCACCTGGAAGTATCTATCGGTAAATAATCACCAGAATAAAGCAAATAGCAAAACAAGGCCCATACCTCGAGACCATAGTGCCTACATTGGCCCCACCAACACAATCTAACAATCACAAACTATTTTACGTTTTGCTTAATTGGTGGCTAATCTCAAATCTAATTCAAATCTGAAACCACTACAACATTTGAAAATCATGGTGCATCACACACTACAAGATATTCTTAAGATTATCATGCCAGATTTAGCACCTCACGTGATCTCGCTAAATCATCCGATTTAAAATGCGACCCCGATGTGTCCGCAAGATTTGATCTGTAAGTGCCTCACTGTGACAGAAATAAGCGGTGTGCTTCAGATCAAAGTAGCAAGTAGACTTTTGATGCATTAAGGTGAAGCAGAATTTATAGTGTCCCCAAAAAGTATGAATGTCACTGCATTCCATAAAATATTAAACCGGATCCGGCATCAGGAAACAAATTAATCTATAGATCTTGTCAGTTATGATGTTGTCTTTGGCGAGTTTTGCAGCTTATCCATGAAGATCACAAAACTCTTGTAAATAAAGGGTTTTGCAGTGATGCCAGAAGAACCAGTTTGGTTCCCCAAACAACCTTTCAGTCAACAGATTTTTATTTTTTTTTCTTAGTAGAAAGGATTTTAAGTAGCTTTTAATAACCTAAAGAAACTTTTTCCACTATAAAGAAACTTGTGGAATGCAAAGGTTTCATGGATATTAAAGGTTCTTTATGGAACCATCAATGTCAATAAAGAAGAGGAGGAGATATTTAATATATATATATAAGAATAGATAGATAGATAGATAGATAGATAGATAGATAGATAGATAGATAGATAGATAGATAGATAGATAGATAGATAGATAGATAGATAGATAGATAGATAGATAGATAGATAGATAGATAGATAGATAGATAGATACGGTCCACATCTGGTACATACACTCTGGGTTGTGGGTGTCAGTTGTGTCATGTGATGAACTACATCTTCGGTTACATACTACCCTCACTAAAAGATTGTAAGCGTAGCCAGTACTTAGTTCTGAATTCAGCCAACCTAGCAGGTTTTAGTAATCCTAAAGATCCAGATTAACTGGTTCAGGTGTTTAATTATAGGGTTGCAGTGAAACTATACAGATCCAGATCCACTAAAATCACCTTGACACCACTTGGTTATGGTACTGACAAGATCTATGGATTAATTTGTTTCCTGATGCCGGATCTGGTTTAATATTTTATGGAATGCAGTGACATTCATACTTTTTGGGGACACTATAAATTCTGCTTCACCTTAATGCATCAAAAGTCTACTTGCTACTTTGATCTGAAGCACACCGCTTATTTCTGTCACAGTGAGGCACTTACAGATCAAATCTTGCGGGCACATCGGGGCCGCATTATAAATTGGATGATTTAGTGAGATCACATGAGGTGCTAAATCTGGCATGATAATCTTAAGAGTATCTTGTAGTGTGTGATGCGCCATGATTTCCAAATGTTGTAGTGGTTTCAGGTTTCAGATTTGAATTAGATTTGAGATTAGCCACCAATTAAGCAAACGTAAAATAGTTACGAATTGCTGTGAGATTGTGTTGGTGGGACCAATGTAGGCACTATATGGTCTTGAGGTATGGGCCGTACATGGGTTTGTCGTTTCATGCCGTCCCTATATCTGAATTAGCTCCAGTATGGACATGCACCCATGGACAAACCCACAGCGGGTGGACATCAAGACCAGCTTCTCAGATCTGTGGCTAATGTTCTGGCAAGGCTCTCTCAAAGTTATGAACAAACGTTCTTCCAATAGCGTAAATATTGTTTGTTCAAAGTTATTTGGTCTTTTAAAATGTTATGAAAACGTTATCGCAAAAACCTACTTGTACGTTGTTTTAATTGGACGTTCCTCTACCATTTGTTCAGAGAACACTCAAAAGTTACATTTCCATAATGTTAACAAAATGGAATGTTTCCTTATATTAACGGTCGTATATAACCAACAAAATATATATATATATTTTTTTTTAACTGGATGTTTTGAACATTCGGAAATAACATTTCATAACAGAACGTTCTTAAGGCGGGGACACACCAAGCCAAGGGTCCGCCAACGGTCCGCCATCGGGCAATATTGGGCCGTTTTTTTGCGTTGGTCGCCTTTTGTTTTTTTCAGCGTGTTCCGCAAAGTTGGGCCGATAAACATTTTTGGGCCGATTCAGCATGTCGAATCAGTGTCGAGCCGTCGGTGAGAGAGAGAACTCTGATTGGCTGTTCAGTTTAGCAAACGAGTCAGTGCACGAGAATAAACGCGAAAGTGATGAAAGCGAGCAAAGAAGTCAAGATGGTACAGACAGAAGGCTGTTATAATTTCACCTCATCCTGTCTGAGCTTTGATGTTTGATATTCAAAATGGTATGCAAGCGCTGCTTTGTTTACAGTTTGTATACCTGCAGTCCTAGTTTCAAACGAAAATAGAATATTGATGATACAGGTTTGTTTCCTTACAAGCAGGCACATGCCTTTAGTCCCTTTGGTGTGTTCAAGCACAGCTTTTTGGCCGAGACGCAGCTGACGATAGGAGACAACACTGTCAGTTCTTTGTCCTGGGCTATTGAACTTTTTTTTGTTTGTTAGCTGAGTACATTGGCCCCACCATGAAAAAGTTGGCTGGGAGACTACATGCACTTTTCACACGTGAACAGAGTTTAGTTTTTGCATGCAGCCACAATGTCAGATCTTGGAAAGGCAAACCTTCGAAAGGTAGCACTTTAGCCTTTTTGGAACAGTGTGTATGAGGGGAGCAATGTGGCTCCTTCATCTGAAACCGCAGACACTGAGATGCCAAAAGCCAAAGACACAGTATTATCTCAGACCTAAGTCAGTAGCGTAGGTGCGTGAAATAGTCCGAGTTCTTTCTTTCTTGCAGTCTCCTCACTGATGTCTGCAGTGTGTTTCAAAACACAACATCAAAGACTGTCTGTCGGGGATGCCAGATAATACTTTGACAATAAAAGAAGGGTATCACCTGCTTGACACATGAGAGAACAGCGTTTATTTACTCAACAGACCAATCCTTTCTCGCCTCAGCAAGGTTCAGCATTCACTTCCTCTAAAATGTTGTTAATTTCTGAATCTGCTTGAGCTATGCACATCAAACATAACTTCAATTTCCTGGTTAATTAATATTTAGTAAATCAAGAGCATCCTGTTTCCAGCTGCTCATCTTTGAAGGCGTTTGACTCAAAGACGGCCTGACAATCTTTTTCTTACTATGCAATTGCTGATGTATTTAATATCTTAAGCATTTCATTTTCCATGTGCCATAAGGGTGAATTGAGAGAAATTGGGCCATATTCCCAGCAAACAAAAATATGTTCTAAGAATGTTTTGCTAATGTCACCATTACGTTATTTCTGAATGTTCGCAGAATGGATAAAACATCCAGTTTTTTTCTTGGTTATGTTAATGTTAAGGGGACATTCCATTTTGCAAACATTATGGGAATGTTACATTTAAATGTTCTCTAAACATTCCGAAACGAGCAGTAACATTTAAAAATGTTCCATGAACGATGTATGAATAATGTTTTCGTGCAAACGTTTTGAGAACCAGGCAACTTTGAATGAACGTTTTCTTAATGCTACTGAATAACGTTTGTTCATAACCTTGGGAGAACCTTGCCAAAATGTTTATGATGGGTTAATATTTAGCATTTCTTAAGAGGGTGCTTGTTGAAAGACATTTTGGTTACACTTTATTTTAAGGTGTCATTGTTACAATGTAATTATACTGTACATTTACGTACGGTAACACTTTATTTTACAGTGTCCTTGTTACATATGTTACATGTACTTACCATAGTAATAACAGTAAATTATGCATAATTACATGCAACTAACCTTCAACCAAACCCTAATCCTACCCTAACCCTATAGTAAGTACTATGTAGTTGCTTAATATCACTCAGTTCTTAAATATATTTTACACTGTAACAATAAAGTGTAACCTTAAGTACTGAGTAATATTAATTAACAACATGTACTTATAGGGTTAGGATTTGGTTTAGGGTTAGTTGCATGTAATTATGCATAATTTACTGTTATTACTATGGCAAGAACATGTAACATACGTAACAAGGACACTGTAAAATAAAGTTACCGACATTTTAACATATATTTTTGCCACATTTTTTTATTTAATTAATGACTATCAAAATTAGCCTGATAAAACAATAAAATGTCATGACTTAAAGGGATAGACAATGAAAGTCTTTCATTGTATAGACACAAAGGTTGGAAATGTGCGGGAGAGAAAACAATGACATTTGACATTTTCTATCCCTTTAACGTTTAGCATCAAAAGCCGTGCGAGCACAATACAAATACAAATCACGCGAGACGAGTGGTTTTTGAAGCTCAAGTTTTATTCTAGTTAACCTCATGTCTAAGATGGGTCAGCAAGATTGTGCATTTCAGACCAGTGACCGGTTTGTGAACAATAAAGACAAAAAAATCAAACATTGTATTTCAGGATCACCACATTTTGATCCTTGGGAATGAATACCATATTGAACTAAAAGACTACAGGTTTGAGACACAATGCCAAGCTTTTATCATGTGGGGAAGGGAGGATGCAGTCAATCACTTCTCAATTCCCCCTAAACACATTCAAGAGAAAAGCTTGGGACCTCCACGGCCTCCTTTCCTTGATTGCATGACAGTCTCTTGGTGTGTGTATGTGAATCGCACCGACATACATGCTAGTTTTCATCATTCAGTTGAATTTCCACCTTGAGGTAAAAAAAAAAAAGATTCCTGATACTACAGAGGATAATATATCTGTGTCCCCTGGGTCCTGGATCACCTCTCCCATCATTCCTAGCTTATCGCCACCGCATCTCTTTCAGCAAATCACTTCTAGACTCAATACAAACATATAGCAGCACCATGTCAAAGGCTGAAGGGAATGAAACTAACCATCAAACAACCGAGTGAAGAATCCCATGAGTACTGAATGTGTGGCTCTTTACAAGGATACCAATTTGATGGGTTTATGCAAAAAAAAAAGATGAAGGGAAACATCACTGCTGATTGTAGCTGCGTCACATTTATTAAGACAACGTCTTGATGGGGGACATACCAAGCCTCCTGAATTCAGAACAAGACAGGCAGCCACTTACACATGAACATCTGCACTGTTAAATTACTACAAGACAAAACTATGGCTTTGTAAGTACACATGGCAGTCACACACGGTGTCATTTTTCAAATAAAAGCTTCATAAACTCATCAAGATGGGCTAGAAGAGACGCAAGTCTCCTTTACTGAAACAGCTAAAAAACTCCAGAGAGTTTATGGCACCAATTCCGTTCAATGTGCTTTCTAATCGCTCGCATCAGGACCCAGTAGGATGATGATTAACATGTTCATTTACATTTTACAACAGGACTAACAGGCAAAACAATAAAATAAAATAACAATAGCACTAAAGAAAAAAATCCCAGACTAAATCAATGCTAAATCACGACTGTAGTTTGAGGTATTGTGGGTATAACAGGAACATATGACTATTTTTTTCATCTGCTTTTTGTTGTTTTTTTGTCTTTTTTTGTTTTTGTTTGTTTCTTTGTTTTGGGAGTAGCATAGCGTAGAAATCACATAAACAAAAATTGATCACATAAAAAAAAAAAAAAAAAAAAACTACCAAAATGTTGTCAATAATATAATTTTCTATGAGAAAATTAAAACCTATTACATGGCATTGTGTTGACATTTTATATAAACAAAACCAAAAATAGCAGCAAAACAAGACAAGAGAAAGAAGCATGTCTTTTTCTTTTTTCTTTTTTTTTTTCCATTTGAAAGTTTCATACTTGCTGGAAATCCCTCCATAGCAGCTAAATATGAGGAGTGTCTTCTCCCAGGTTCTCCTCTTCTTTTTTTTTTTCTTTTTTTATTCCTTTCTTAAAGTTCTGCTTTTACTCTTTGATGTCCAGCCATCACCCTTTTTTGCCTCCCTCTGCCGTCTCTAACATCTCTCCTCCTCATCTTCCTCCCCTTCCAGAGATCCACAAGACAACTGACATCTCTGGGTTTGTGCAAAATCTACTTGAAGCCACAATTACTAGACCAGAGTACATCAACTATGGTGTCACGAGTTAGCAACTAGCGGGTCATTATACATACTTCGAACTTAGGTACACTTGGGCATCCGTGCATACTGGCCTTAAGAGGGGAACTGAGATCTTTGATTTAACAACGTAGTGTTTCGAAATGCGTTCTGTGGGATTAAACGTTCCCTCGCTGGCATCAGCATTGAAGCAAATATCTTCTCCATGTCCCCCTCTTCTCCTTTCTCTAACAGACCACTAACACTTTAGATAAAGAGACCTGCTCCGTCAACCCTTGCTCCATTCCATTGTTTTAACAACTGTGGATTTCTTTCTTTTTTCTTTCTAAAAGTCAGCCTTAAACGACGGACTGAAAGTGCTTTTTTTTCTTTTTTAAATGGAATGGTTTTAGATAATACATGAATCTAAACAAAAAGCAGACTGTGGACCGCAATGCAAGCTTTAGGCACGACATAAGCTTATTGTGTCATGGCAGTGATGACGTTACACATTAATATGGCAGTGAAGTCAAGGCAGTGATTTGAAAAGAAATGGTCCCATCTGGCCTCAAAAGTCCCTGGCAATCCACAGCCTTCTAGATCATAACAAGAAATACATGCGTACAAAATATATACTACGGTTACATAAACCATTTTGGAAGAGAAGAGAATCTTGTTAGGGAATCTGTCTAGGAATTATAATAAAGTGACTAAACGCATAGCAAGCGGGGATATATTTACACGGCTAGACTGCAGAAAAAGCAGGGAGCACTCAAGTGTAACAAGGTACTATCTATGAGAGAAAGAACTCGAACGTACAGATAATGTCTCTTCTCTTTCAAAAATAGTTTTTGACACGCTTGAATTTAAAATACCCAAGGTTGTCTTTTTAACGACAAGCCAAGGCAAGTTACAACTACTGTAGTCGTTTATACAATTTTAAAATCCTAGATACCATTTTTCGCTCTTTTTATTTTTGACTTAGGACATAGAGGGGGGGGGGGGGGGGGGGGGGGGGCAAAGGAGAGATTTCCCCGTCCTCCACCGGTGGTCCGGGCCAGCGATAGCCCAATCGTCAAAACCACAGGGGGTGCCGGTCAGCGGTCAACATTTAGGGCGCGCTGAGGGGCAAGTTGTCGAGGTATTGGTCGGATGGTGGGGTGCAGGTGGGAGCCCGTTTTCCCTCTTGTCCCATGAAGCCTTTGGCCAAAGCCCATACCCAACAGAAGCAAAGATGAAGAGACTCATCGCAAAGACGAGATGAATAGCGATCCGTTCAGATGTTAATGTCTCTGACGTCTGTGGGAGTGCAAGAGAGGTCCACGTCCTCCTCCACTCGTTTGGTCTCTGTGGAGATGTTGTGCTGCTGAGCTTGTCTGAGACTAGATTCCAGCAGGGACTCGATCTGTTCCTGACACGATCGCAGGCAGTCCTTTGGGGGGGGAAACGGGGAAGTTAGCAACAAAGCGACATATCGGGTCTTCTGAAACGGTTGCACTTTATTTTATCGGACATGCACTGTACTTAAGGTCCTGGGTAACTACAGTAGTCAACATCTGAAGTGGATCAAAACCTTTCATCAAAGTTATACACGAATTTTGAACAATGCACGGTCTTGTCTTAGGACAACTTTGATGAACTTTTTTTGATCCTCTTCAAATGTTGACAACTTAAGGTTAGGTTTAGGTGTTTTTACTCTAAAATTACTCCAACAATGTGAGGTCACATGAGATTGATGGTGAAGAACCCTTTTATAATCTAAAGAACTTTTTTGTGTAATGGTAAGGTTCCTTGGATATTAAAGGTTGTTCATGGAACAAAGAACCTTTTAAGAACCTTTATTTTTAAGAGTGTAGGTTCAGGGTTAGTCCCTAGTTATTACATTGCAATTATAATAATGGGAAACAGGACTGTAAAATGAAATAATACACGGAAGGTGGCACACTTACAGGATCGCTTCTGATGACTTGCGAGAGGAAGTTGGTGAGGTTCTGGGACGAGAGGCAACTATCGGGGCTTTTCAGGTACAAGCCCTGCACCGCTGCGGCAACGCTGCCGGCCGCGATCATGGAGGGAGGGCTCGCAATGAAGTTGACATCTGAAAACAACAAACAGACCTGGTTAGCAAATGCTCAAAAAAGCCACCAATAAGTAACTAGATGAGGAATAAAATGAGGAATAGAGAGGCTGGGGAGGGGATTGAGCTCATAATGAAGCATAGCATGACTAAACTATAATGAGAGCTGGGTTGGTAGGGGACAGTCCGTGACATTTGGGGCCCGACACCATTCCTCGCAGGACTCAAAGCATTCGGGGGGAGGCAGAGGACTTTGCTGTAGGTCCCCTCTCATTCCCAAAAGGTCCCATAAATCATGCCTCTATGTGCACGTTAAGGCTAAAAGTGCATTGAAATCGTGGGGTTTTCAAGATATTGCTGACTCCTACTTTTGAAGACACACGCCCAACACCACAACTTCCTCAAAATGCCTAATTTCTTGAACGGACAACTAAATCCAAAGCCTTACATTCGCACATTGCGCTTCGCCCCACACATGGTGAGTAGAGAATTACAGCTGACTTTCTCATAGGAAGTCGTCTAGCATTGCTAGCTAAGAGACGAGAGGGCAATTGTCAAGACAAATTGAGCATAAAAGCAGGGGAGCCTTCACCCCGGCCCATTCATTTCATTCACCAGCGCCCACCCCCTTCCCAGTATCCGTCCAACCACACTCTCCCTGGCTGAGATCCCAGGCTACTTCCCAAAGAAATGCAGGTCATAAACATAAAAGGGGAGCGAGCTGCGGTGATACCCACCATGTATACTGTAGGGACAAAAAAGTATACCGGAGTAAATCCTTCCTGGCAGGTGATAAACTGACTGCTGTAGGTTGCTTGACAATGAGGTGCAAGGGTAAGAAAGTGAAATGCTCTCACTCAAAGAGACCTGGACATCAAGATGTCTAGACATGGGAAAATATCGGGTTACAAAGCCCTTTTCACGATAAAAATGTCAGAAAAGAGTTTCCTCTTTTTGGTTCACATGCACTAGCAGTGGTGTCGTGAAGCAGGCAGGGCTTCACAGGAGCTGTAGTGCAGTCACAGCAATCACCACAAAAGGAAACAGACTTCCTCCCTCTTGCAGAGGCTCACATTGGTTTACAATAACTGCGAGTGAGGAATTAGGACAAGCGAGATGGTTCTTTCCATTGCAATAAAGAAGTTCGTCCGATAGCAAAGCAACGGGGGGGGGGGGGGGGGGGGGGGGGGGTAGGTTCTTCAGCGCATGTTCACAGTAAAGTACTCGAAACATGTGCTTGGTCAGCAATTAAAAGGCAAATTCACTGTCATTTATTCACATACAACAAAGTGATAATGAACACAAATGGTGAAACATACCTGTTGCACAGAGGGCCACAAATGTCTGGGCATGCTTGCGCAGAATCTGCTTGGAACTCTGATGTATAGGCAGTTTGGCGAGGAAGTGTTCGATGAAATCGTGCGGTGTCACTGAGGCTAGATCCCACTTCAGTTTATTTAGTGCCAGCAGTTCCATTTGCTGCGAGGGAGATATAAAAAGGCCCAAGTTTACATTAAGGCTCAGACGATTTTCCATATTCTCTTTGACCACTAGATGGAGATGTCGATTAATTGCACAGTCACTTGCAAGGCCTACAATCAATTAACGCACACATACTAAACAGTTTGTAGCATGTGCGCTGTTATTTATGCAAATGCTCTTTACAGTTGCAGTCCAACCAAAGTAGCTGGTTGAGGTTTTTAATGCACGGCTTTCACGTGCGTCTCTTTGAGCAAAATTGCATTACTTGCATGCTTTAAATTGACTTAAGTACAGTGATATGAGAAAACAATATCAAGCTGTATATTATGCAATGTTGAATAATTACCAATAATTCGCCGGGACGGACGGAGTTGTCCGTGTATATGCACAACTTCTCTGCTGTTAGTGGCACAGTCTCTTTCATTTTAGAGGCCAAAAACATACAAGTTGCTCCTAAAAGCTGCAATCTGGTCTTTTTGGTGGGCTCCACAGATAAAAATCTGTCCAGGTAGTTCATGGCCAATGGAAAAACTTCCTCTTCGCATTTCTGTTCTTCACAAACCTTTAAAGAAAAGAAAGTACATAATGTAAAATAAAGATCAGTTCAAATTGGCTGGGTTTCTTTTTTTCGCTGAAAGAGAATCGAAAGAAAGAAACATCTTGGTAAACATGAATTAAATAAACGAAGTGAAAGGATTTTTTTTTTTTTTTTTTTTTTTTTTTTTTGCTATGCTTTGATCTTATCGAGTTATCCCACGTGTAATCGAGCATCTGCTCAGTTGTGCACGTGCAATGGAAAGGGTTAAAATAGAAAAGAGACACGTGCGAATGCTAAAAAGAGTATTTAATCGGTTAGTTAATACGAATCTAAAGTGTTGCACAAAGTATAAATATTGCAATTTGCTGCTGATGCTAGTGGTCGTTGCTTTCCGAGGCAAAAAGGTGGCGTCAAAGCTAGGTTCAGGAAACAATTTTCTACTTCGCCATCTTTTCAAAAAATATTTAAAAATATTTAAAAATTGTTTCGCTCGAATTAAAACACATGTAAATGTTGTGCAACGTATGCTTTATTAAATAAGAGCAAAATCGTTCGAATTCAATGGCAAAAACGACGTGAAATGAATTGAATTCTAAAGCCTCAACATACAAAGAGGAGCATGCGACATTTCAGAGAAGCGGGTGTTTCAAAAATTAATATAAATTATTCCAAAGCATTAAATCGAATGTTAAACATTTGTAAATCCAAATTAAGCGATGGCTTATATAATCCGACCGTTTATAACACGATGTTGAAGTTAGAAATGTAAAAAATATAATATTTTTAGACCGTCGTGCGGGAGGCATGGCAAACTGAAACAAAACTTTTAAGACACAAAATCTACGTTTTCTTGCAAAAATTAGGTTTAAATTATACCTGCGATTTAAAGGACAACTAGTGAGCGTTTTTACGCAAGTGATGTCAATAATATTTCCATTTTAGAATTTAGAGATATAAAAAACTTAAGCAAACGACAACAAAGATGGCTACTGCAGGACTGAGAATGCATACGTGTACATTGGTATTAAATTGAAATAAAAACTACATTTATTTATATTTCCTTTAGATTATAGGAAACGAAACAGACGAATTGCGGAAATAACGGTTTAAATAAAAATGCGATATCGGAAAGCAAAGAAAACGTCTCATGCCTAAGATTAATATTAGTTTTGTAATAATCAAACATTTCGCAAAAAAAATCAGCAATATAGATTAGAACAGTGTGTGAAAGGTCTGGGATGGATAACTCAAGTTACATTAAAAACATATTTACATTTATTAAACAGTTCTCGGGGTCCAAAGAGCAAGAGCAGAATCATCATGAGGCAAACTTGTGCAACTAATACAAAAAAAAAACAACAACTATCAGCCAAAACAAACCTCTAGCATCCATGTGGCGACGATTTTCCTCATTTTAGGTACAATTTCTTTCTGAACACACTTGAAATAATTTGGCGATGGAAGATAGTTTTCCTCTGCTTTGAGCATTGTCTGTAAAACTCGGTCATTCAACAGGTTGCTATCTTGGTAAGCTCTTCTTATGGTATCCACTTCACAGCAAAACAATTGGTGTTCCATGTCTTCAGTGTTGCAGCGGTGACAAAGGGAAGTAAAACTGGATCTCGTTTCGGACACTGGTCCCGTGGATGCTTTGCTGCCTCTGCTGAACCCTCTAAAAGTCTCGCTTGACAAAACTCCCCTATATGACGTGACTGTTGTTAAGGGAAGATCAAAGCAGCCGCGAGCCTGTGAGAGCGCGCGAGAGGCTTGTCTGCTCAGGGCGGAGGATCAGTCTTAAAGAACTATCTTCTCTAGAGTTTGGGCTCCTTCCTTTAGCACTATATGGAAATAGGAGGTCCTATACCGGGTGACGAGTGAGCGACCAAGGAGAATCGGCGGGGGGTGCAGGGGGCAGGCTGGGTATCGGGGGTGGAAAGACGGGGTAAAAGGGTCCGAGGATGTGTATTGCTTAAATTTTGGTAGGGGGCGGTATAATAGCCCAAATCAAGCTGCCCTTCTCTTATAGTGTTGCGAACAGGACCCAAAGTTTCTCACATCTTCAATAGCTACTGTAAAGCAAAATATATGATATGATCAATAAGTTATGACAACATGTGTTTTTACGTTGCTTTAACTCATCAAATTAAGTTAAGCACTTTTCAACTGTTATACAAGATTCAACTCATTTTTAAAGTAAGTTTAATGTAATTTAAGTTAAAATAACTTAAACATCCAAGTTTTTCTAAATCATATTCTGCTGTGACACCTTTTAAGATTTTTTTTATAAGTTTGGTGGCACAACAGACTAACTTTATGCAAGTTTATGCAAATTTTTTTATATGCATAAACTTGAATGTGTTTTCCGTTCATGAGACAAATGTGTGGTCTGTACAAAAAAAAGAGAAAGTTAACACTTCTGGGTTCCCCTGAAAGAAGGAAGCACAAATTAGCCTAAGCCAATGAACGAGAACACCAGTTGCCAGGCAGAACTGCAGCCCAGCTTTCATTTGAATCTCCTCCTGCAAATGGACAAAATATAGGCTATTATTCTTTAAAAAATCTCCCGAGAAGCCTTAACAACAAGAAACTTAATAACGAAATGTAATTCCTAAAGTTTCAATAGAAAGTCATGTAGGTAAATTACATATTTCAGAAAATACAGTGAAAGAACGTCATTGTACCTTTTAGAATCCTAAATAAACATTGTTACTTCTTTTTAAAGAGTATAGTGGCTTGTCAATGGAGTTTAAACACACACAAAGCCTTAACAACACAAATTGTTTGATGGAGTTTGATCAAATAGGGGCGCTCTCACTTTAAAGAGCTCACTGCCTCACTGCTGTTGCTTCAGGATGAATTGGAGCTTTACAAATTCCACACATTCCACTTTCAGTACCGTAAAACATGTAGTTTGGTTGTGCCAAAAACTTGACGGGAGTGAAGTTGAAGAGAGAACCTTGAAAAAAGGTTTGTTTTCTTTAATTGTTTTGTTAAATACAGAGGTATCAACGACACCCTTAATGTATAGGCTACCTATTTTATTGCCTTTTTTGATATCAATTGCTAGAACATTATTAAGTAAATATATTATATTTTTAAAATTAAGATTATTTTAAGCGTCCATATTAGAACATGCATTCGAGAAAAAAAAGAAGAAAAAAATCTAGATAGTCTACATACCGTATTAAAGACCTATGTAAAATATAGGCTAGGTTACATTTAGAGGTAAAAGTAACCTATCCTTTTACATAATAATAGACTACGCTATAGCCTATGTGAAATTGTGAGCTTATGTTGAACATTGAATACTCTTTCAAGAAAACAACGAATTTGTTATATGCATGTGATAGTACTACTAATAAAAATAAAGAACTTGTTATTTCAAAATAATGTCTTAATTTTTTTTTTTTTCTGTCTGAGATCCACCTATTAATAGCAATGTTGTTTCAGGAAAGTTTTGAACCCAAACTGTTGTAAATAAACAGTGAATAATTACTTCAACACGACAGAAAGATTAGCTGGGCTACAGAAGTGTTGCTAACAATGAATGACCGACCATGTGATTTTTTAGTTGCACTTCTACTACCGTAAATACGGCAAAACCAATAGGAAGTTGCAGGGCTCGCTCGTGCACAAACGGAACTCGCTCTTTTTCATCTGCACACACTCACAGTGCATGTAACCGACATGTTAAGTTCGGTTTCACTTTTAAAGACTATAGAGTACAAGTTATTCTCACGTTTCTGAATGTTTATTAAGGATTACTGATGGAGTGTGCAAGGTATTGCAAGTGACTGAAACTATCACAATATATAGGCTATTTGGTAACCTGACAGTATTAACACCGCATTTTCTTCTTCTTCCGCCTTATAGACAACAAATGCTAGCCTATAGGTTCGGAGAAAATTAGATTGGTCTAATTCCCGAGTATACTAGTGAGCTTAAGAATGTTTTAGTGACCAACATGTTGAACTCCCGCATTAAATGCAAGCTATATTTTTTTTTACATTTGAGCAGGTTTCCCCACAGTCATGAGGAACCTGGAAAAATCAGGGAATATTAAATTGGTGTCTTCCAGGCCTGGAAAAAATAAATAAAGTGTTTTAGTTATGTTCATACTGAATCATGATTGACTGGAAAATAAATGAAAATTAATTTGTTTTAGTCAAGGGGAAAAATACTTTGGCCTTTTACTCATTGCAGTATTAGACGTGTTAAAATAATGCAAAGTAATGTTCTCCCTTTTTTATGGTATAGCCTAGCCTATAAATTCTCAGAAAAAAAGGCACAAAAGCTGTAACTGGGTCAGTACCCTTTAAAAAGGTTCTAATATAGACCATTTAGCATTTAGGTGACAGCTTTTGTACCTTTATATCTGAGATATACATATATACATTATATATATAAGTGCCATCTGAAATTTTCTTCTAGAATGACCATTTTTATCAAGCTTGTATATTTAAGTTCAGTAATTTCACTTAAATGACAATTCATAGGTAATTTTCATTGCCGTTTAAGTGAAATTAGTGAACTTAATTATACAAGCTTGATAAAAATGGTCATTCTAGAAGAAAATTTCAGATGGCACTTAGAGGCTTTTGCATCTGAACTCTTCATATATATATATATATATATATGTACACACACACACACACACACACACACACACACACACACACACACACATATATATATATATATGAGGTGCAGCTGTAATCTACATCCAAGGATCTCCCTAAAAAACAACTGTTAAAGGATTTAAAAATGTAACAAAAGAGCAGGTATGTTCAGGTGGAGTCTTAAGCGCATTTACCATCTGGGAGGTTTAAGGTGAATGTGGATGTGGATGCCTGCGTAGGGATGAGGGCACAATAAATAACTATCTCTGGCTACCTAGAGGCAAACGACTCCTGGTGAGCACCGAGATTAAGAAACAAAAGTAGCCTGACAAAGGACTATCTTTTTTCAAGGATTCAGGAACAGGGTGTCGGTCTATTGCCAATAAGCGTCCATCTCCTCCCCCAACTTTGGATCATTTATATTTGAAACTGTCAATTTATACCTTCAGTTTGTCATCCATCATATCAATAACAAGGGCACATTAACTGTACAATGTACATGAAGAAAATTGGCAGTTATGCCCTGAAACAATATATTAATTATTCAGTCATAAAGAAATACAACTTTTTTTTAAATTCAAAACAACAATACAATCCCATTCCCCATCTAATTGAAGGAGTTAAACATCTGTGTTGCAACAAAATATTATTTATATATCTGAGAGGCAGTTTGTGCATCACTTTATACTGACAATTGTTAAACATTTTCTAATGTATAATTAACCTATTGTAGTTAGGCTGTTTCAGTTATATTAAATAAACTTTTTGACTTGAATAAAACACATGTTAAAGCACATGTTTATTCTGTATATTACCATATAAATGAACGGTTATTATATATGTAGAATTGTCAGTAAAGGTCAATGGTAATCATCCATGGTGGTTTAGATGCTTATAAGACATTATAAGATCTGTCCACTATAATAGACACGGTGCATCAAAGGGACATTTATTGGATGGCTTTGTAGATATGCATCTTTCAGAAAATACGACATTTGTCGTGTTACTACAGCAGCCTGCAATACATCAGGTAATAAATAGCTAAATAAATCATCGTACTCGTCGCAGTATTGTGATGCTCAGATGCAGAGCCGGACAGTAACGGAGTACATTTACTTGAGTACAGTACTTAAGTACAATTTTGAGGGATCTGTACTTTACTCGAGTATCATTTTTGGGGAGTACTCATGACTTTACTCAAGTACATTTGAGAGGCAAATATTGTACTCTTTACTCCACTACATTTCTATCCATAACCGTGAGTACCCGTTACTTCTAATAAAAAAAAAAATAAAATAAAAAGGAAAAGAGAAAAATCTCGGAAACCCTCAATTTGTTGTTTCCCTCTCAAACGTGATTGGATTGTGCAGGCGCCACTGATTGGGACAGCCTATCAGCAATCACCTTAAGCTTTCCGCCAAAGTCAACTCCATGGTCAGATTTAGATAAGAGACGAAACCATGGACGAAACAATGGATGAAGACGCAGCAGTTCCATCCCAGGAATGTGCCAACCCGTGGCCCCACCTCGCCAGACTATTTCAATTTTCTGAACAAGTTAATGATAGTTTTCGCTTCAAGTGTTTGCTGTGTTTACCAATGTAAGCACTGTGGCAGTAGTAATGCAATATTTAGAAAATGTACTCTTGTACTCTTGATACTCAAGTACTTTTAAAAACAAGTACTTCAGTACTTTTACTTAAGTAGACATCTGACTGTAGTACTTTTACTTGTACTTGAGTAAAATTTAGCAAGGGGTATCTGTACTTTACTCAAGTAATGTAGCTGTGTACTCTGTCCACCTCTGCTCAGATGCTAGCGCACAGCTAATGGCTACCTAATGTCATCAATCACTGGAGCTAATCCCTCCACCTATCACTTGTACCTGCAGGCTCTCTCCTCTTCTGTAGTCTTCGTCTTTCTCAGCACATCCTACATCTCATTAAGCCCTGACTATTTGTCCTGTGCCCTCAGGTGTACAAGTACTGATCTTGTCCATTCTGTAGCAAACAACAGGCCAGTAATCTCTAGCTCTTGGGATGAGATGCTTACTTGAACACAAAGCATTCAATTCAGGTGCTTTCATGGGGATCTCAAACTGAAATTTGGGAGTTTGGCACAACAGCTTGCAATGTCAATGTATTGAGAATCTTCAATATCGTAAAATAGAGATGATGAAAGGCCTGATGAAAAGTCGTGATGTCTCGCACCATCATGATAAAATCTTTATAATGAGAGGTGAAACAACTACACTGGAAAGTACATTTTCAGACATAATGGCCATGCATTGGAGTTTTAAAGTGTACAACAACAGTCACTTTTGACAAACAGCCTATTAACAAAGTACTTTCAGGGCCCAACTCTTTCACAGCTGATTTCTAAATTCGAGAGAAAGGAAGGATGGAGGGTTCCTCTTTTTTTTCTGCAAGATAAGCATGATGATATAATCCAAATATTCCCTGTTTAGTTCTGCAATCATTTCACACCACTTCCGTAATGCTCTTCTGCACATTTTTGAGCAGAACTAACAGAATTTCCACCCAAAAAAATCAAGTAAAATGAGGCCCAAGTTGCGTCTCTTCCCCCAAAACCTCTTTGTTGACAGGATCCATTCCAATCCCAAAGCCAGTGCTACCTTTTATTCCACTAATGGTGATTAAGATGAATGTGGTGCCAAATGGAAATAAATGGATTTCCCAACACCCATGCAGGAGGAAAACCTGCAGAAATAGAAATGTCCTACTCTTTTCACAATCTTTCATATTTTACTGGCATTTTGATCAATAAATTCATTGTACACAATGTTGATTCGATATTATACATGATAACAATGAATTTATGTTTGGGAGTGTTATGTAACTCTCCAGAAGTCTTAAAACATGTCTGTGTTCAGTGTTCTGGTCATCTTAACAAAGACAGTCTGTTGAGATGATAACTGGGTCCATGGACCCTTGGTCTTTGGGGATATGGCAATGCACATACACAGAGGACGCATTATCCCATGCCCATTATTTGACACCAGAAGTATCTGTTAGTTCAAGGGGCAAGTCTTGCACTAATGTACTACATACAGTAACGCTGCATTTCATTGGCTACATCCTCCGATCAAGTGAGGAATGCATGCTATCATATATGCATAATTGTATGACTTAAGTCTGTAATTTTCTGGGTGGGTGTTGACAGGGGCTGGCGGGGTCACCTTGCACTGCAGAAAAGCCTCTTCAGTGACCAGATCACAGACAATGCACCGTCTTCTAGTGCAAATGCTTGCCCATGAGATTAGGATTTGAGAGGCTCTTCAAAGAATTCCTGATTTGCTAAAGCAGTACTTTGCTTTAGCCCATTTATCTGACAATTCTATATTTAGGAATGCTAATAACTGTGTATTTGCAGATCACATAAGCACATGCATAAGTCTAAGTGAACGCAGTCTTGTGGTGCCATCTCAAAGAGGCACAAAATCTCTTTCTCTGACCTTTTTTCTGGTGTTTTCCCTGCAGGTGGAATGACCTGCCCAACTCAACCAGAGCGGCTGAGTCCGTGACCATTTTCAGGAAACGGCATCTTTTTCGGCAACACTTGATCCATTAATGCTAACACTAGATTATAAAAAAGAAAAAAAAGTACACTTACAGTGTTAGGTTAAACTGGGAAGGGTCATAGCACTTGCATATTGTTGTCCTATTGTTAGTTTAATTGCTTCTATTGTTCTCATTTGTAAGTTGCTTTGGATAAAAGCGTCTGCTAAATGAATACATGTAAATGTCTAATCTCACTCACGGTCAGTGTGTTTAAAATGGTTAGTTGCGCTGTTTGTTAAAGTTACAGTACGTATAGAATATGCAACGTTGCCATGTAACACGCAGTGACTCGGAATCTTTAAATTAAAGTAACGAATGTGGTTACACTTTATTTCAGTGGTCCACTTTAGACATTCTACTAAGTAACTTTGCAACTGCATGTCAACTAGCAGTCATTAGCGTATCAGTAGACTGTCTGCTAAATATCGGCTAACTCTTTATTGTGATGCTCCCAACAGACATTCTACAAGTAACTTGACTTTAAGTAACTTTGCATCTACATATCAACTAACCCGAACTCTAACCTAACAGTCTACTACTAGTCTACTAATACTCTAATGATAGTTAGTTGTACATGTAGTTGCAAAGTTACTTCCAGCAGAATGTCTAAAGTGGACCATCAAAATAAAGTGTATAACCATGAAGGGTTATTAGGCAGTTCAAGTCATTTGAACAGGCCTGTACAGTTTTGTACAGGCCAACTAGTAAATATATTACCATTTGTCCCCAAAGTCTGACCTCTGATCCAACCTCAATTGTTGAGTTGAGGTCACTGTCACACTAAGTCCATCTTGACTTCTCTTCATATCTTTGATATGTGCCAAAAAAAGCCCTTGCAATAACAGACAAAGTTTGGGGGGATGGGGGGGGGGGGGGGGGGGTCTTTTACACCTCCCCACCCACTTCCAAGAAAACCCATCAAAAGGAAAGGAAAGATCGAGCAAGAGAAAAAAAAGTTCCCCACTGAAAAGGAGCCTTTTCTGAAGGCAGGGTGGCACCACAATAGCCCATGAAAAGATGGATAGAGTGATTGTCCTGTTTAGTGATCCGCAAATGAAGAGAAACAGGGTTCTGCCGCAGTGCAGGGGTGGCCTGCGTCAGGCCTTCACACGTATTGAAGCCAAGGGCATTGAGAGGAGGAAAAAAAACCAACGCATAATAGAGGTCCTTGGAAGAGACGGCACATCAGCAGCAGGACTGGACGCAGAGGGCCAAACATAGTAGACAAACCCCAACACTTGATGATCTAGGACATACTTTTAATTTTTTTTTACACATTATTCAGTGATGTCAACTTGAATAGAGGGGGTTTGTAACTTTTTTAACTTTTTAAAGGAATGTTTTTGAGGGCGGTAATTGGTTGAGATCTTGCATAATGCAAATGTATTGTGGGATCCCATCACCCAGCCGTCAACAATCTAAAAGACATTTTACATTTATGCGTTTGGCAGATGCTTTCATCTTAAGTGACTTACATTACATTGATGGTCCACATTTGCATTTTATCACTTCTTAACACTTTCCCTGGGAATTGAACCCATGGCCTTGCCATTGCTAGTGTCATTCTATCTATCTATCTATCTATCTATCTATCTATCTATCTATCTATCTATCTATCTATCTATCTATCTATCTATCTATCTATCTATCTATCTATCTATCTATCTATCCATCCATCCATCCATCCATCCATCCATCCATCCATCCATCCATCCATCCATCCATCCATCCATCCATCCATCCATCCATCCATCCATCCATCCATCCATCCATCCATCCATCCATCCATCCATGGATGGACTATCTTTAGTGGGGTTCAAGCCTTAATTAGGAGTTTTGATGCCCCCGAACATGGACATTGAATGTTCCCACACACACACACACACACACACACACACAACACCCCAACTCATACACACACGCACACATGCAAACCAAACACACACTCACACAGAGGCGCACAGGCCATATTTACACATGTGCTAAAGGGGATCAATGTTGGCTGATTGATCAGGCCGGCCCATTCTCCCAGTCAGGGTTGCCACCGTTCACTTTCTTCTAGGAATGTTGTTTACGTTGTCACCTCCGAAAGGGCCAGATGGAGAATTAGAACATTCAAAGTCAATTAGAATGGAAGAATGGAATCATCCATCTTGTTTTCCAGTCATCTTGACAATGCCATGGTGGTCTTAAATGGAAATCACATTTGCATTTGGAGTTTTCAGTGTATTGCAATTTGTTAAATATTGTTGCCATGCTGGGCATGATGTTAAATTCTGACAGTAATGTGAAACAAACATGATGTGTTGTCAACAAATGTGATCCCCTTTATTAGATCCAAAAAGTCGTCTTCCCAATACATACATCAGAAAATTTAAATCTATCAATAACACGATCATGTTGATCACTGTTTTCTAGTGCTCTGTGAGAGAATTGTGAATTCCTCCTTTTGCAAACTAGTTGGTTAAAAGATTAATACTTGTCCTACACACACACACACATTTTCCATTTAATCTCAGTGGTTTCTGGGAGAATCACTTGAGATATTTAAATGATGTTATTTTCATACGGGACCAGCTGATTCAACAACACCATCCATTTATATTATCGACATCAGAAGGTAAGTTGACAAATGACACGGCTTTACTCTTGCTTTTAGATTCTCGCACTGCTCTCTCTCTCTCTCTCTCTCTCTGACAGTCTCTGGACGCTGGTTCTCTGCTCATTTGCTTCTGAATGCCCTCGTAACCCTCTTTTCCCCTGTCTTGAGGTAGACATACAAAGAGCACTTGCATTCTGTCACACACACACAATATGAGCATGCTGGGAGAGGGGGCTGGAGAGCGTTATCACCTGCTCCTTCTCCCAACAGCCATTTGAATGTCCTGCTCAAAGGCTGTCAGTGTGCCCCAGGTGACCTGATAAATCTTCATAGCTCTCTGTCTGAGCCCCCCATATTCAAGAGCCCCGTCGTCTCCAGACTGTATTTACATACATCACTTCATTCAGTCTTTGACTTTGGAAGGAAGGAAATCAGCTTTATGGTCACGCTTAAAATTAAGTGTCTTTAACTACTATGTACTATGTTATGTAGAAAGTACCTAATGTGTTCATGTTGTTTTAACATTACTTGTTCATTACAAGTAATGTTAAGGACAGGTTTAGTGGTATGGGCAGGTTTAAGGGTGAGTTAAGCGGTAAGTGTAAAGGTGATGATACATAGAGCAACTTTTTGAGCAATGTTGCTGAGGCAGTTTCCCATTGAAAATGGGCAATAAAAATAAAAATAAAAGTTGCCCTGTGTATCATCACCTTAAGAGGGACGAGGAAGGTTTAAAGCAGGTCATTTTCCATGTAATGAGATAACGCAACCAGGTATTGATTAGGAAAACTTTTTGGAAAACGTGAAAAGGTCCAATCAGAATGCTGTGGACAGGCACGTGTCATGCAACTTGAGTATTTTTAATTTAATCTGCAAGGTATAAATGTGTGTGTGTGTGTGTTTTCTGAGTTGCTCTGCCGTGTCTGAAGTGACTCCCGGTCGGCCGCTAATAAACCTTTTTACTGCAAAGAGTGATTCGGGAGTGGTGTCTTGGTGCTTCGCAGCTAAGGAAGCAATAAAGAGTCTAGCACACACTATGGAAGTGTTAATGCAGTGATAGTGGATTCTTATGCCGTCCACCATAGACAACTGGGTTGCTGAGCCGTTCACACCAAGGATGATAACGATACAGTTCTAAAAATCATTCTAAATATAAAAGAATAGCAGAGTTCACACCACAACTATAACTATTTTTTCCAACTGATGAATGATAAAAACATTGACAGCAAATCAGAATCAATCCTGCTTTAAAGAGCGAGAGCATTTAAAGGTGAACTAAGTAACTTTTTTACCTTAACTGAACAGCTTCGGAGTCATTGGAATGGTTATATTACTTATTTCGGGTTGAATGGTGGTCGTTTCGCACCCCCCTGGTGCCCGTGAGCGGAAAATTCGCACTTGCAACTTTGAGCCGGCGGGCCGCCGCGTCAGGAAGTCTCGCGTGATATCAGGTCTCGCGATGTAAACAATTGCTTTACGGCCAAAAGAAATCTGTTAAAATGCTGTCATTATTGCGCTCCCTCACGCTGTTCGAACCCGAATGAAGAAGACGTTTTAAAGAATGTCCCATCTGCTTTGATGTCGTTGATCTACTAGCCTCTGGTGTTTGAGAATAGCCAACGAGTTTTTACAACAGTGTTGTCAAATATCTATTCCGAAGCTGTGGGGGAGAGAAACCTGCGAGCAAAAAGCGAGAATACAGCGAAGAAATCCCGAAACTACTGAGCCCCACTTTAAAGCAGAAGGCGACAAAACTGCAGTTTGCGATTAGTATAAACAGATGATGTTGTCCACTGTTGTGGATGCAAATATATTTATCTTTATAGCTATCATTCTTGGTGTGAACGTGCCTTAAATCAGATCAAATTAGTTTGAAAATTTCTATGACAGTCAACAATGTAATTGTCGAAAACAATTACAGCTGTAATGTTACATGCAGGTATTTTTAAATATAAGTGCATTGTAAAAACATGTATGTATGTACACAATAAGTGCATTGTATCAAATGATTAATCTAGAATGTTAGTAACTACACAGTATACAGTGGGACCACGTTATTTCATGAACACGAACATATTGATTATAGAGTCTTTTTCTTTTTTTTTGGACCCCACTGACTTTCATTAAATGGGCAAAAACATTCTTTTGTGTTCTGCAGAAGAGAGAAAGTGGTTTGACATTAGAGTGAGTAAATGACCGAGTTTTCCTTTTAATCCACAACTTTTTATACATAATATCACTAGTTGGCGAAGACCTCAGACCTTGAGAGCGCCGCCCGCCGTGGTGATGTGAGAGATTATCTTCATCTGGACTCAAATGAAATACAGGCTTCTTTCAGTAGAATTCATTTAGAGCATGGATTTGACTGTGTGGCTGAGGAAATGCAATACCACCAGCACGCCTCGGGCATAACGAAAGCAGAAAGGAAAAGATGAAGGCAACTCGTTCAACTCCTGCTTTTGTTTGACCCTTCATAAAAAATGTTGATGCGGTTGTGGCACGTTCCAAGTAGCACATTTGCATAATTTTGCATGCGTTTTGCCTTGGCTGTCTAAAGACTGCAGACCGTTCCTTGATAGTTTATAATGAACTGTTTGAATAACCTGGAAACGCACCGGGGAGACTGTTGTAAGAGATGCGGGCCAAAGCCAAAGGCACAATCAGCCTTTCATATCTCAAGCAAACTGCGCCGTTTTTATTGCGTGCACTGCATTCGGGCCAAGATGAAACAGAGTCAATATGAATTTAAATAAATGCTGTAGTTAAAGGGAATAATTCTTCTTTGTTTAAAAAGGAAGTTTGCTAAGTGTGGAGAACATTATTCACCATGGTTTTTTTTTTAACACACAGCATAACAAACAGTGAAAGGAGCTTGTTTACATTGCTACGTGAGTCATATATCAAATACAGGTGCTCTTGATAAGAACGAAGAACTTCTAATGTTCATTATGACTCACAGACCCGCCTTCTAACTGTAGTGGAAGATCAATGCGAGATACTCCAAATTGGTGGGACCGTTTCAAATCTACACCTGAGGCTGTGCCTCAAACTATTGGTCTAATTACCAAGAGCTCAGCGGCTTTATTTATTTACCTTCTGACAGCTGTTTTGAACACCTGTCTTCCAACGAAAGTTTTTGCAGTTTGACCAATTGTGCGCTATTACTCTGCTCTCGATATTGTATTATGAGTGGTTGGGAACGCAAAATGTGTGTTTATACACCATTATAAAATAGTTAGCTGTGGCGCTTACAGTGCGAGTTATGTAATGAAACGGTCTGACAGCTGTAAACTGGGACCCTTGCAGGCATTGAGGTGCGGGTATTGTTTGTCATGGGAATGTGCATATTTATATTCAGTCGTTGCAGGCGTGGGCCTCATCTCCTCTATCTCAGATAATGACACTGTGCTCCTCCTGTGATGTGCCCTTTATGAGCCATAACAGGGCATGAAGGTTTGATCTTTCTCTTTCTTCCTCTGAGGCTCCTCTCTGGATCTTTTTCTGCCGATCAGTTCCCACTCTTGTCTTTTTGAGCATGTTCAAGAATGTCAGAAGCGCACCGGACAGGCTCATTATCTTCCCCCTCATTCTGCGATTGTTGCGCGGCCATTGGAGAGCGTTCTCGTGGTTCCCTCTGTTCACGGGGACGTAATCGCATTTGAACTCCCGCCTGGGTCAGTGACAAAACGCAAACGCACACACACACACAAAGCAGAGGAGCGATGCGTGCCGCTAATCAGGTTAGCGTAGGATGCTGGGACTTCGGCAGATGAGTGCTGCTGCGCCACGGGGTTTCCATCATCCACCGTCCCATCCCTTTTTTACGCCCTGCAATAATGCCCACAATGTGTTTATTAAGAAGACATCCCAGGACGGCCTCATTGCCACTAATCTCAATTATGTTAATAATCTCAGGATACTGACAAACACTTTTTGTGCTCCCCTCTTGAAAGTAAATCTTCCCCGACACTAGGCGCTAATGGAATTTGTATCAAAGAAACATCCTCCCCTTGGAAAATAGACCAATGTGATCTCATAATGACATGGGATTTATACTTTACAAACTGTATATTCGGTCTCCTAACACTAAACCTACCCATCACAGAAAACTTTCAGCACTTTGACATCACTAAGTATGATTTATAAGCTGTTTTCCTCATGGGGACACAAACATTGGCAAGGATTTCGGATATTGCTGTCTTTGTGGGGACATTTGGTCCCCATAACGTAGAGTTTACCGGGACCACACACACATGCACACACGCGCACACACACATATTATTGCTTCTCTATAACATCAATAACGTCTCAAACTTTGATACATAGAGTGCAGCTGACTTTACTGGTTTTTTTTTTTTTTTCACTTTAATGAATTTACCATTTTACCATTAAAAAAGATCCTTCTCCGACAATGTTTCTCCAGCATTCATGGATTAATGTCGATTTGTATGTCTGTTACAGATTTGTGTTAAAAAGCCAAATATCTACAAAATCATTCTTCTAGACACGATTAGATGTATGGCAAGGGGAGCGCGAGTGTGGGAGTGTTAGTTAGCACATCTAACTGGTATTAAACCCTTATAAATATTAATTATTCCAGTCTAAAGCCAGGGAATTTGACCTTTGGCTGTGAATCGCACAAACTTTCTCTAAGGAGCTTTTAAGCCCACCCCGGTTCGGTGATCTAAAGATGCATTCCAGAGCCAGTTCCTCTCCCATAAACCCTAAGGAACTTCCATATTCCCCATTTAAATCTTTATTTTGAAATTTGGTCAACTTCAGTGCAAACATCAGAAGGTAAAAAAGTTTTATTGCTCTGATCATCTTGCCAGCTTTTCTTGCTGCATCGGTCTGAGATCCCCCATTTGTAATGCAGAGCGACTGATAGTCATTCATGGTTTGGTTGGGTGAAGATTGGGCACTTCTTCAAAGTGAAATCCTTGTTTGTTTGTTTTCCCTCTACCTTCCTAATTGTCACACAGTGTGAACCCTCACTTTCATTTACATATTGTCTCTGACGGTAAACATAGGCAGGAGACAAGGATGTGCAAACCAGTGGAGCCAGATTTCAGGGTTTTGTTGACATTATCATACATTTGGAGAGATTAAGGTGTGAATGGCTGGTCAAGCTTTCCCTAATTTACATTTCATCCATGCATAACGCGGCAATTGCTTCCCTGTGGTAGAAATTCCCATCGGCCAATAGGCAATAGTTTGATTGAGGTGTAATTCAACAAGTACACATAACTGAATGTGCATGTAATTAGAAAAGGCTTTTTCATTTCATCCGAACAATGTTTAATGCATTACACCAAAAACTAAAGTTTCAGTATAAGGGCTCATGTGGTGTAACATAAAAAAGTAACAATATATTTTTCTTACACCTTGAATACATATGAGTGTACACATCTTAATAATTATAAAAAAAGGTACAAATTATTTTATACACTTTTTGCATGACTAATTCATAAATATTTGTGGGGGAATTGTTCCAAATATGATTTTGCAACATGAATTAAACTTACATTGTCATAAAAAAAGTCAAATTATCACCTGATATTTTAAGAGACTTATAATGGCATTGACACACAGTCATGAGGGTTTATGATGTCATTTCCTGTGACTTTGATAGCTTTGATTTCTTGAAAGTTTTTGAATCAGATTGTGGAAGTAATGTTGTGTGTTATTAGTTTTGAACTAATAATATAAGATCATTCAAAATATAATAAAGGTTTCTTTCCAATAATTTATTTATTTTTAATGAAACCTTTTTCCTATTTTTTTTTTGTCTTTATGTCTAAAAGAAGACCAAAATGAATTTTATTTAAAAAATAAAAATATGCTCATCATAGAAGAGGTTTATTTAAGTTATTATATGTGTTGCATTTGTATTTGTTTTTTGAAAAAAGAGCGCTGTATCATTGGGCCCAATCCATATCTATTGGCCTACCGACTTCATTCATATGTATTGGTCTGCAGTGTTTAATCTTGTGCCGACAACAGTGTGCGAACTTATTTATGTGGTTTGATGGACGGAAGCCTAAAGAGAAGTAATGGTTGACATTCTCAGGTTCGACCTGTGTCAGAGGGTTCTGGTGTACAAAGAGCGGTGACTTCAGCGGCTTTTATAGTCCATTCTGACAGACTTTTACAGTGTTGAGCAGCACAGAGCAGCAGCAGTTAAAGCCATCACAGTCAGAGCGAGGACGCCCCCCTCACGGCCTTCAACCTCCAACACAAACAGCCAGAATGAAAAACATTTGGGAGAAAAAAACATGAATGGGGTTTAGCAGACTCTGACCATACAATTTACACCCTTCTCCATTTGTTCCAACAGCATGAACGATCAGCAGCTTCCAGCGAGAGCAAAACTGTGTTAAACCTCTTCACTCGAGCGCTCAACAGGTCAGGTCCAGTTTTATCTGGGCATTAGTTGGTGGTGCTGAGTGGAAAACCACAGCAAGCTTAAAGAGGTCCAGAAGTCCATTAGTCCAATGTCAAAACAAGACAGTTGACTGTATTGTGTTAAAGACTAAAATTGATCCAAAGCCTTGGAGTCCCTGAGAAGCTCTCTCTCGTTTCAGTGAACGTATGGACATCATCAGCAACCAGTATTGCCATTGGAGTTTTAGTTCAAACATAGGCTCAAACTACAAGCAAAGTTGGGAAATGAGATCCTTTTCAGGGGATTTGAGAGTGAATGACAGCTAAAATATTATTCCTTCTTCATAATGGGTATAGATAGTTATGTGGTGTTTCATAAGCATTTGAGTACTAGTGATATTGTCACATGGTGATATTGATATTGTTATCTGAAAGTTTGAGACCACAGTGAAAATCTGGGAGTTCTAATCAAAGGGTTAATTAGGGTTAGTTTAACCAGAAAATGAAAATTCTGGTCGTAAATGTCGTTTCAGACCAGAAAGTCTCCGTTGGAACACAAATGAAGATATTTATTATGCAATCTGAGAGATTTCTGGCCCTTCATTAATATTTGATATTTGTAAATGTTTTTTTACTCAGAAATTGTACTTCTAGTTAATTTACAAGTAGTAAACTAGTACAACAAGTAACACATTGAATTAAACATGACATTTTTAAAATAGAAAGACTATAAAACTGACAGTAATCTTTGTTTTATTTATACCTCCCAAAAATATATTTTTTACAGTGTAGTGTCAGACATAATGTTATGTTAGACATAAAATTAAAGTAAAATACTCCATTACAGTTTCCACAAAATGTTACGTATGTCTTAACTCAGCTCAGTCCAGGTTTAGCCCAATGTTCCCCGTGTTCCCCAAAAAGGGGCCCTCAAAAAATGAGGGTTGCTGCCAAAAAACGTCTGAGGTTGGACGGATGACCTCCGGATGCCACCTGGGCGGGAACTCAGTCGTTGCAGGGGGAGGGTCAGTTCGTGCAGGCTGCATGGGCCCCATACTCTGATTATTCTGGCCCCCCAGGGACCCCTGAGCAGGGCTACTGTGAACTGCTGCTGCCCTGCTGAGTTAAACTAAAGTTGGACACCCTAACCATTGCCATAGGGGTAATATGCCCTTGCATGACATCACTTTACCTCCATTTTATTAATTGTCCTCTGACTATACACGCATACGTAAGTTGACATGATATCTCTAATACCAAAACATTGATTTTCCCCTTACAGTACCACAAAGAAAGCACCCACACAGCGTTCCACTCTATGCTTAAAATGAAATCAATGACATCAACGTGAATGATTCTCAAAAAACAAGCCCGTACAGGCCTGGTTCTCCAGGGAAACCGGACTTTTGTTATTTTTGGCTGCCACAATCAATCTTACGATATCCTGGCGGACTTAGAAATGGGGGGCCAATATAATGAGACACGTCCAACCCCCCCAAGAACTCGGGGCTCCTACAGAGTCTGATGGCCTTCTAATGGCGGCGGAGAGCTTTTCATTCTTTACAGAGTCAACTTTTTTCTCTGGCTCTTTTTCCTTCTCTCTAACACTCACTCACTCCTGGAGCCCCTCTAAGTGGTTTCAGATTTTGTGCAGCGCACAGGGCAAAATCTTAATCAGGTTTGGTATGATGAAAGAGAAAAGTCTGTTTCACACAGATCAAGCAGGCGTAGACAGCAGACAAAATGGCCTGTCGCAACGTATGCATTTTCTCATGCCACCCTCTTTTTCGGATCTGTTACACAATGGCTGCAAGCACTACCTGAAATGCAAGTTCAGGTATAATTAGTGTGAAAACCTGTTGTATTTGTATGTCTGTAGGAGGATGTTTGCAAAAAAGCTGGTCTTTGCATGCACGACAAACCGTAGACATAAGATAAGACAAGCCCAAATGTAAATTGAAAACCAATATTTATTCAAATGTGCAATTGCAAACACACATAGTGCATTCAAGCTTGACTATAACAATATACTGTGCAAATTATCCTGAGGATTAATGCTGTATAGTGGATGTTCTAATAAAAAATACTGTCATATTGTTGGATAGGTACCCATTGTACTCGATTGTAAACGGTGATGTTTGACCTCAAATGCCATTGTAAATATCTGTGGTGTTTGAATCCTTCCTGTCTAAGCAAGGTTTATCCTTGTCATTCTGCTTGAAAGGAAATAAAGGTGTGGGGGCCAGGGCTGCAGCCACAGGGCTGGTTTACCTGTCACAAAACCACGTCTGAACTCTGTTGTGTACTGAAGCTTGTCTGTGCTAAACATCCTCTCCCTGGCAGTTAGACAAATCACTCCCACCAAACGGAGACAATTAGGTCAATACCAGGCTTGGCGGAGCTGCCTCCAGGTGCTTGTGGCCTATACCTGTTCCATTATCATGTCAAAGTTAATGCTAAGCTGTCCTTTTAAAACTCTCTGTTTGGTTCATGTCCAAACTATTTTTATATTATTTCATTATTAGCCAATACAGTAGGACAAGTCAGCACAATCTCATGGCAATTCGTAACTACTTTATGTTTTAGCGAATTGGCGGCTTATTTATATGATCTCATTTGTATGTTTTCGTACGCCCCAGTGGGGAGGTTAGAAGGTTAGTTAAAAAAAGTTAAGACTCTTTTTCTAATAATCATACGTTTTTGTATGATTCACATTGTACAAATTCATATGACATTGCCACCTCGTAAAATAGTTACGTTTTCCCATGAGATTGGGTTGGAAGAATTCACTAAATGGTTGCACCACTTTGCAATGCAGTTTGACGAGGCGCAAAATGCTCTGAAATAGCGCTGCACCATGACTATTTACATTGTGATTCTTATTCTTTTCAGCACAAACAATCCCCTCTTTTCATGTAAACTAGCTGTATTGCTTGTATCTCATTCACAATACCTAGAGCTATTAGTCTGGTGCAATTAGCATTGCACTATCAACGGCCAACAGAATTGCAAACTTTTTTAATTGATCAAGGAAGCAGTAATTCATGAGTTGAAAAGACATATATCCATAAAAGCACGGTTGCATTTTTTTTTAAAGAACTGATATAGGTGCCTAAGGCCCTGTTTACAAAATGATCAAGATGCGTTTTTGTCGATCCAAATACATTGACATCACTAAATACAGGTGTAAACAGGATCTAAAACTAATGAGCTTGTCCACTTTTGACCACTTCCAGAGATAGTTGAAAACACATTCAACTGGATTGCTTTCCACAGAAGACCGCCTACTCGCAGCTGCTTTCTTTATCCCCTTCATTCGCTTCTTTTCCCAGTCGCTCATAATCCACATAATGGGTTTGTTCAGTCAATAATATTTGTGTGCCACACTCGCTCGACGCACCTGTGCAATACGAGGGAAGTGTCTAGAGGAAATCCAAACATAAGTGGTCACAGGAGATGCATTTGAAAACCATTTTTAAGAAATATCGCAATTTACATTTACATTTAATCATTTAGCAGGCACTTTTATCCAAAGTGACTTACAAATGAGGAGAGCAGTAGAAGCAGTCAAACCAACAATAGGGCAACAATAAGCAAGTGCTGGGACTAGTCCCAGTTAGTTAAGCACAGTACACGTTTAATAAAAATAGATATAGAATAGCATGCGTTAGTATTAATGGGTCAAGTGTTGACGAAAAAGATGCATCTCCAGCAGTTACTTGAAAATGACTAAAGACTAAGCAGCTCGGTTGAGTTAGACAGGTCATTCCACCAGCTTGGAACAGTCAAGGTAAAGGTCTGTGAAAGTGATTTTGTGCCTCTTTGGGATGGCACCACAAGGCACCCTTCATTTGTAGAATCCAAGCTTCTGGAGGGCTCGTGGATCTGAAGTAATGAGTTCAGGTATAGGGGTGCAGAGCCAGTGGGTGTTCTGTAGAGGTGTTCTCTCTTAGGCTCGTTAAAGACCACTCTTGCTGCAGCATCTCGATCAGTTGCAGAGGTTTGACAGTGTATGTGGGAAGGCTAGCTAACAGAGCATTATAATATTCCAGTCTGGATAGAACAAGAGCTTGGACAAGGAGTTGTGTAACATGCTCCGATAGAAAGGGCCTGATCCTCCAAATGTTATACAAGGCAAATCTGCAGGACTTCTGCAGTTCTAGCAATGTGGTCTGTGATGTTCAACTAATCATAAATCACAACTCCAAGGTTCCTGGCTGTCCTGGCTGGAGTTATGGTTAACGAACCTAGATGATTGGAGAAGTTGTGATGAAGTGTTGGGTTGGCTGAGACCACAAGCAGTTCTGTCTTCGCAAGGTTGAGTTGAAGGTGGTGGTCCTTCATCAAGTCAGAAATGTCTGTCAGGCAGGCCGAGATGGGAGCAGCTACCGTCAGATCATCTGGCTGTAATAAGAGTGTGGGTAGAGTGTTGTGTCATCAGCGTAGCAGTGATAGAAAAAAACATGTTTCTGAATGACAGATCCTAGTGATGACATGTGGATAGAGAAGAGAAGTGGTCCAAGCACTGAGACCTGAGGCACTCCTGTTACACCTCATCCCTCCAAGACACCCTGAAGGACCTACCTGAGAGGGAGGACTTAAACCATTGCAGTGCGGTTCCTGAGATGTCCTTTGTCTTGAGGGTTGACAGGAGGATCTGGTAGTTATGACAGAGCAAGTCGTATATTTACAAGTGAAACTCAAAATTCTAGGTGATACACAAGCTGCCGAGTTGTGACGTTGGAGGGAGCTTGTTGGTTCGAAAGATGGCAGAAACATTGATCTATGAGTAAATCTATAATCTATGTAGAGATCAAGCGGAAAGCAAGTCTGTAGCGAATAGGTGTAATGACTCAACTTTTATGGTTTGCTTCACATTTACTGGTAGCCTGGTAATACCAAACTCTGCTACTTCGCTTTGCTTCGTAGACAGAGTCTGGCATGGCATAATTGAAAAGCGTTTTCTCTCTCGCGGGGAGGCGCTTGTCTGAAGTTTAAAATCATTGGTTCCCGTAAGCCAATCGCATAACGTTTGGTTATGGCGTGTGTTATGCGCATGCTCAGCCGCATCTAACTTACACTGTAAACACATGTATGATGCGAAAACAAAACCATCGAGCGAAATACCGGAGTGAACATGGCTGTGAACAACTTTTGCAGATTATGTGAAGTAAATCTACGCATCCACGGTACAATTAGTGTCTACGCCACGGCTCTCAGCCCGCCCTCTGTTCGTTGATTGGCCGGCTGTTTTCAGGCCGGAGGAAAACGGAAAGCTATTACACTGTCTCAGACTAAGTACAGAAGCGAAATGAAATTGAGCGGAAGTAAGAAGTCTGACGTAGTCAAGCTAATTTACTGGTACAAGTGATAGAAATTAACATTTTTCATTTTCATTTTCATTTTTAATTCAGATGTAGTTATTGGGGTTTATTGTTCACAATATAATTATTTTGTTTTGTTTAGGATACTTCCGTCATAATAAGAAGTGAGCTCTGACTTTCGGAGTTTCCCAGGTGAACTTAAAGGCAGGCTTAATACCAGGTGGAAACAGGGCCTTCATCACATTGGGTGAGTGATGATGTACAGTCTCATTGAAGTATGTTAGATTGTGGTAGTCTGCAACTGGTCTTCAAGATGGAAAATTGTGTCATTACCTGACTTGTATGATTCCTCAAATGACTCTAAAATGCAGACAGCTTGTGCAAATAAGCAACCCTTTCATTGTAAATTCCCTAGTCTGTTGCTTGGGCTGCAACTGAAGTTTGAGCTAATATGGCAATAATTGTGTATAGTGCTATGTTGAGAGCCTAAGCTACTATTTGAGGCAATTTAAAGGAAGCCATCATCCGGTCTGGTGGAGATATGCTATGAGGAGTCTGGACCAGATGGAATCAGAGCTGTTTCTTGTCTTGCTTATCAAAAAATTGCAAAGGCATGCTTTCCAATCAAAACATGTGGATTGCAAACAGACACTCATATGCTTGATGTTAAGGATTCCTATGTAATCCATACCTGGCAAATAAATGCTTGCGGAGATTGAGTTTTTGAGGATGCAAGCAGCAGATGATCTTCCCATGAAGGGGGGGTTATGGTCCTGCCTGTCAGACAGAATTTGCATGATTTTGCTTCATGCAGTATTGATTTATAATATATGTCTATCAGAAATGTCCAGAAACACTGCACATGGCTGTCTCTCGCCTTCACATTCAAGCCCATAATCAGGATAATTGGAGCTTCCACATTGTCCTTATTGATTGTCTTTGACTAACGTTAGTCTATAACTAGCAGCAGTGGCCTTCCGCAAACCTTGACCCCCCTCCCTCCCCCACTAACCATGAGGTGAGGCCCCACCCACAAGTGGTGACATCATGCATGGATGATTGTGTCAGAGATTAAACAATACAATTAAAGAGAAATGAACAGTGATGTTATTTTGGACAGTGTAGACGTATTTTGACTGCTCTGTGATTCAATATTTTCTGTCATGTAGAAAGTGTAAATATGGTGGGATACACCAAGTCTGGAGCAGGTTAGTGCTGAGATTTAAATTTTAAACACAATTTCCAACACGGATTCAGTGTAAATGGATTAAGGCCGCTTACAATGGATATTGGCCGCTTACAATGGATTACAATGGATATTGGCACTTATAATATTTCTAGCAAATATAACCAAACTATTATTGCCTCATAACAACGTGAGAGGGCCCCTGAAAATGGTTGGGGCCCCATGCTGAATTTTAACTAGGCCATTTGCTCCGAATGCAAGACATGAGGACCACTGATCTATCTGTTCTAATACGATTAAGTCAAAGAAAGATATTGACTTAACACTGACATTGACGGAGACCATCAAATTGACTTGTATATGTTTGTGCGGGTTTTGTGGAGTAAGAACATTGTGGATATGTTTTGCATTAAGCCCCGATTGATGTATAGGGGTTCTTGCACTGTCAAAAAGAAGCCAGGAATAAACTGAAATCTCATACTAATGGTGTAGATCTGGCCAGCTTGCACTCTTCTTATAAACAATTTTATTTACAGAGGCCTCTTATCGTTAGTCTGGTAACGCTACCATACCACCAGGAAAAATAAACAGTTGCTGCCTCTGAAGAAGGCTATACTAGATGAAAGAGGGCAACACATGCTGTTTTGCGTCCTTCTGCTTATCCATCTCGTGTGGCTGGAAGAGGAAAAAAAGTCAAGTGTTGTGCCTTATATATCGTCTGTCTGAGAGGCTGGTTTAAGAGTGTGGCAGAATGTGAAACACACAGTGGAAGAGTCCCACCAAACATGTGCAAGCTGCGGAGTCGACTGGGATAAGGGAATGGGGGGTAAATCCTAGAGTGGAAAACGTAATAGCACTGCCTTATAATCTCAGTCCAAGAAACCCAAAGTTGCCGCTGTTTCGTCCGCAACTATTTTGTGGTGCATGCTCAAAGCATGTCATTCTCCTCTCTCTTTTTATGACTTCACTTCACTGGAAACGTGAGGAAGAAACAGTAACCATTACCTTCATGTGTTGTTCCTCTGTGCGTTCCTCAAGATGCATTTTAAGAAGACCATAAAATAGAAATAGAACAAAATAAGTAATTATTCACCCTCAAATAAAAAAGATTTATGCAACTTGCATGTCAGAACTTGCGTGTCTCCGGACCAAATGTCATGACTGAATGCTGGTGTTCCAAAAAATGTTAAAAAAAGTAAAACTATTGTCCAACTTAATGCAAACAGACAAGCAACTAAAAAAAGGTAACACATTATTTTGATGGTTCATTTTAGACATTCTACTAACTATAAGTAACTTTGCAACTAGTCAGCAGTCGTTGGAGTATTAGTAGACATTTTATTTTAATGCTCCCTCAACAGACCTATTGACTAAAAGTAACTTTGTAACTACTTGTCAACTTATTCTACTAATCCGAACCCTAACCTAACAGTCTACTACAGCTTAATACTCTAATGAGAGTTAGTTGACATGTAGTTAAGTTACAGTGTAAAAAAGTGTAACCAAAAATAATAACAACAAAGTCTATTCAATGCTTTACTCATCTATCACCTTCATGTCTTGGGGCCTGTTTACACCTGGTCACTTCATGCAGTTTCTCTGATGGGATAGCTATCCTTATCGTGAAAAGACCAGGTTTAAATGCCCTCCGAAACATTTAAATCCGATCACTCAAACTACTTCACGAAGTGGTTTTAGACGCATTCCAAACGAAACTTGGCAAGTGTAAATACATCTGGTTGTTGAAGCCACATATTTAAAAGTAAATTTTACTCCTTCTAAAATGTTAAAAAATAAATGTGCAAGAACATATTATAGGCTATAAGACATGTAAGACAGCGCTACTGCACACGTGCCACAGATGAGTAGAGTACCTCTTCACCAAGCCGATGCACAAACAAAGCAAGTCGCAGACGCTCAACACACAATAATCTTCATTAAAACGTAGACTAAATGATCCAAACCCGTGTTGATGCCGCTCTCTGTCTTATTCCTTGAACTTAGCTGATGATAAATAAATGACACATGCAGATGATTAATGTCGAACACAGAACTAACTTGATTTTCTTTGAAGGTTTGACTTTCAGCATCACTTTCCCTTTTATGGAATCAGACAATGTGTCATTGAACACATTAATGGATATGCCTATGTATCAAGTCTCTGGTATTCCAATTTTTTTTACAATTTTTTAAGAGGCTTTGAAGATCCCTGACCAAGAGTTTGGAAAGGTTTGCTGTGTCCAAGTGGGCTGACAGTGACCTTTTGACCTGTGGGGTCTGTCTTTTCCTACGTGGCCCATTCGTCTTCTCCTACACGGTCATGCCTGACCCTTCTTGCACACCTTGTCTGCATATTGGTGTGCACATCTCAAATGGGAATACTCAACAAGACACGAATGTACTCTTCAATGCTCAAGCATTTTTACAAGTGCGGTTTGGTTATAAAGCTAAGTCATGTCAAAACTACGATAAATCTTTTAACACATCAGTACAATGCGGTATTCGAATGCATCAAAAACCAAATACAGCTTGTATTCAAAGATTTGAATGCGACCAGGGCGCATTATTAACCGAATCTAAAAGCAAACACGGCATTGCTAATCTGAGCTACACTTATTGTTGAAGGATCGCATTGTTGCATAAGAAACAAACCACATCTGGCAGTGCAGTTCAATGGGCATCAGTCATGACGGAGTGATGTCATTTAGTGGGAGAGAGCACAATGCTTAAAGTCCAAAAAGTACAAAATGATCCTGACCTAACATCCGCACAACGTTAAACCAACATTTAAAAGCGGGGGGAGTAGAGGCCGTCATGCCTTGTGAGGGAAAAGAAAATGGTTGAACTTTCTTCCAGAGCACGTCTCAGATACTGTTGCAAAGGGGAGAGTTGATTATAATAACATTTTCTACAACGTGCACTCCTCCTCCTCCTCGCCCCCCGCCCCCATTTTTTATGATTTGTTTCTGTTTCTGGGAGCCGTTTCAATAGTAACAACTAGACGGCCCAGAATGCCTGTGGCGGGCCCACTTCCTCCCTGGGTGCCCCTAACTCATCACTGATTGGCCCTGCCGCCTTTCATCTGGGCTCATGCCCTAATCAGAGAGGCTTGTGTGTTTTTGCTTTTTTTCTTGCCTCTCTCTCTTTTGGAAATGAGGTTTGTGTTCTGCTTCCAGCAGTCCGGCCTGCTTGGGGGGCCAGCCAGCCGCCACGCTCCCCTAACACACTCTCACAGATTTGGCAGCAGAGCCTGGTGACATCACACACACTCACACAAACACACACACACATACTCAGACTGCCAGTGAAAACGAGCTCTGCTTATGTAGAGCCTTCATTCCTCCTTTATCATCCTGTTCGTTTAGCTTCTCCACCTCTCTCATACTTGTTTCTTTCTAGCATGCTCCGAAAAATCATTGTAGCGGCTCCAGCTTTAAAATAATGATGGAGAAATTATTACGCAGGACTTAAATGTATAAATACTCTGTATCAAGGACACTCTAAATACTAGTCAGTACATTCAGCAGTAAACGTTAACTATATTTCAATGAAAATAGAAGAAATTATGAAATTACATATAAATATGTAATCTAAATATCAATTTAAATAATTGCAATTAACATGAACGTATGTGTCTGTAAAAAACAAAACAAACATTAGGTACAGTATATTCTCTCAGAGTATATTATTGCCATTATAACTAGGGCTACTCTTATTTAAAGTATGCTAAAGTTTCCTTCTTTTTCACAAGCTTTATAACTTGATTCAGTTTCTCCAAAGAAGTTATCATTTTGTTAGTAAAAGCACTCGCTCTCATGATGGAACTGCTTCCTGTTTAGGGAAATACGAAATATGCCAGATGATTGTCTGTCAAATTTCAGTTGGCTGAAAACAACAAAAGCAAATTCTTGCTAATAAGGACTTCAAATCAACAAAAGAATATGAACAATACAATGAATACAGAATTTGTTCTCAATTCAGACACATGTTTTGCCATTTAACTCATAATAAGTGTGCTTTTGTCTCGCAATATGTACATTTGTGTTCAAACTGCATAGTATACACTTTACTTGTGCGCAATAAGTGCTGAGGACTTATTTAAGTAAATATAAGTACACTGTTACAAGTACATAGAACTTCAGGGTTTACAGGCTCAAATAGGATGGCTTGACAATACCTGACTTTTTCTTTTTTGTTCGTTAATGTTTGGTTAAAATAAAGTGTTACCAAACTTTCATCAGTGACTGCACCCTTGCAGAACACTTTAGAATACTTTTAAAAAGAGCACATATAATATTAATAAAATAATATTTAGTGTAAACTGAATGTATAATGTTGTCACAACTTAAGTGCATGCTACTGTATTTACAATTGGATTAAAACATATTGTAGTTTACATTTATATTTAATGCAATTAGTTGAAATTGCATTTTTGACCCAAGTAGGACTTATCTTATGTAATTTCATTATTACTTTTATTGTCTTTAAATAAGATTAAAATACTGCTGAATGTACTGACAAGCATTTACGGTAAACTAAAATATCCTTTAAAGTCGGCATGAAATGGAACTTGCGATAGTCTTTTCTTCCCTATTGTGCCTATATCCGAGTGAAACGGCTTCCCAAACAAGAACAAATGTTGGGGGCGGGGCTTGATTTTGTCCAGGGGGAATTGATTGGATGGTTGTTTGCTATTGGCTGATCTCATGTGAGTGACAGGTTGCCCCGCCCTCGCGCCTGTAAACACATCATCAGAGAAGAGAAACGATGTGCTGCAAGAGGTTAACACTGCAATATTTCATAAATAAAATACTAATGGTCAATTTGGATTTCATGGTGTCTTTAATTTAATTGAAACTCACGTCATGCATTTTTATATATATGTAATTACACATTTGTATTGATGAATTTAGAATTTTTAGAATTTAGAATTTTGTGAACTTAATAATATTAATACTGTTATTATTAATAATAATAATATTGAATAACAAACTTAAAATGTGCTTTAGTTTGTTAGTCAACATCAAAATAGGTGCACTTTTTTTTAAAGCATGACAAAAGAACGCAAAGATTTAAGATTTTGAAGTAATACGTTTAATTTGGCGTTTTTACAAAGTGCTGTTTTTAAAAGTGTTTCACGAAAGTGCACTCTCTTTAAGTATCCTTTTGTGGACTTTTATTTCATTAATGTTATATTATCTGCAAGTAAAGTAAAAAAAAAAAAAAAATACGTTAACACCGCAAGTGCACACTCAATACAATTAAGTGCACTTCTTTGTCACATGAGCAGGTACAAAGGCACTTGATCCTCAGTGATGCAGAATTCATATACGGTATTGTAAGACACATGACCCAGCATGTTGTTCTGTGGGCAGTATATGTGTCTTTGGTGAGGTCAGAAGGGCAGGGTCACTATCCCGTGGCAGGACGTTTACTCGTCCCGAGTGACCCCGACCTCCCCAAACACACACACACACCAGCCCCATAATTTCAATGTCCATCTTCCCATCCAGCCACTAATAGGATCAAACACTAAGGTCAACGGCAAAAATCTGCTATGGCATTAGCGCTTACCGCTCACCCCGTGCCCAGAGCGCGCCAACCTAGCCCATCTGCCCCAGACACGGGCCTAAATCATCCCAAGGGGATTAGGGAGGGATGTGGTGAGTGTCCAGTCCTTTGAGTGTGTGTGTGCGTGTGGACTGCAGCTGACATTAAGGATGCAGATGGATCACCCCTCCACTTCATCATCGTTTAATTTGCATTGTTCCCTCTCTCGCCTTTTGAGGTGAGACGACCAGGTGGAAAAGCTAGTTATCCCCTCTTCCCTCCCTTCAAAAGCAGCCCAGGCCAGCCGGAATGTCCCCACCATCTGGGAAGTGTGGCGCACATCTAGTGACTTAATCCCCGTCAGGCGCCAAAAACACTTGTGTCAGCACATTCACGCTAAACTGATGGCCATCCCGCGTCTGATGAATGCAAAGCTGAAATCAAGATCGCCACAGGACTACTTCTGAAAGCTTTTGAATATAATGTGATATTCATCGTTACTCTGTTTGGTTGAAGTTGCTGATTCATTGTTTTTAACTGCATGATTGTGAAATAGTTGCAGGATTGTTGTCTGGTTCCAATCCACTTTGTGAAATTATGAGCCATACAGATTTTTGAATTAAGGCCAATTCTAATTAAAATTGTCAATAACTTTAGATTTTTTGTTATATATATATATATATATTTTTAATTAGAAACATTTGAAATTTTTAAAATAAATTTTTTTTTACATCATCATTTTTTAAATCATAATTTGTATATATATATATACAAATTATACCGTATATACACGATAACCCGCTACTACTAAAATAACTAATGAAATACGATACGATTAAACTGTTACACTTTATTTTCAGGTGTCTTTGTTACAGTGTAATTACACAAATAAGAACTAAGGGTTACACTTTATTTTAAGTGTAATTATGCACTTAAGTAGTGAGTAATAATAATTATCTACATGTGCTTATTAGAGGGTCAGGGATATGATTAGGGTTTGCTTTAGGTTAATTGCATGTAATTATGCATCATTTATAGTTATTACTACGGTAATGTAACATGTGTAACAAGGACACTGTAAAATAAAGTGTTACCCAACTAAGTAATATTGTTTTCTATAGGGTTAAGGTTAGGATTAGGGTTTGGTTAAGAGTTAGTTACTTGTAATTATGCAGTTTAATGGTATAACTGTCGTAAGTACATGCAACATGTGGAGCAGCGTGACCTGAAAATAAAGCATTACCATTTCTGTAACTAAACTAATGCCAATGCAATGCTGAGAGCTGCAGCAGACGCTGATCATCACACATGCTAGATTGCTCTCTTTCTCACGCAAACACAACATTGTTACTCCAATTACTGCTCAGAGTGATGCTGTTTCTAAGCACTTACACAGTGGCATAAGAAAGGTTTTTAAAGACACTTTATGGGTTAAAAAAAAAAGAGGTTAAAATGAACTGAAACTGAAAATGAACGCGCGCATGAGGTGTTTTGCGACATGGCTGCTGCACTGCCTCTGGGTGTGCATTCATTTTGAATAATTCACCTGTCTGTCCTCTTTCTTTACATTGTACCTTACTAAAGCAAATTGTCTGCTAAGATTCTGTTTCAACATTTTCCATGCCACTCGAGCAATATAAACTAAACGGCAAGTGAGTGCACGACCAACATCTTACTCTAGTGTGATAATTGCACTGCCATATGGAGCGAGTGTGATATGAGACACAGAGGAAAAGACTGTGGGGGAGAGGGGCGTCTTGGGAAAGCGGAAGAATGTGAAGTGAACACTTGTCAGAAACATGCTCCCTGTTCTTCTTTACTCTCTGCCCTTCAGAGGAGCTTGTTCCCTGGCCATTGTTGAGAGTTCCTTGGTGCTTTTTTTTCCACTGGCCCGGTGCTATGTGGCCCCTGACCTGCTCGGTCTTTGTGCCTGTGAGCTGTGTTTATAGTCCGGGTGCCTCTGAACTAGCAGCTCTCTTTATCACATATTTTCCCACTAGAGGATGATAAAAGAGAAGGGAAGCACTTCTCTGTTTTCTCCCCCTCCTCTTCTTTCCAGTTGGCTCACCTCCAGGGGTTTCCACACTCTCACACACACACACACACACACACACAAAATAAAATAAATAAGGATGCCGAGATAAAGATGTGGAGATGATTAGAGGTGAGCTGCTCACCAGGACTGGATGGTAACGTACGGAAGTCCTTAGTATGTAGCGTATGTTTATGTGTATGAGAGCAAATATTTGGGGTATGACGAGATCGCTGCTAGGGCACTTTAATAGTTTTTCTTAGGCGATATCTAAAAGGATGTTTTCTTAACAAACTTTGTCCTCCCAACACAATCTTTTTTTATCATTAAAACACACTCAGTGAGTCGGCGGTCTGAAGAACAACACCCAGCGGTGCCATTGTTTCCCACTGTCCAATCTTATGACACCAAGGAAAAAATGAACCACTAAACACCCTGTTAATTGTCTTTGTGCATGTTTATTTATATTTTGACGGAACTAAAAGTGAGTGCTGCGAGTTCCTGTGTGTCATTTGTGTGTTAGAAAAATAGCGTAACTTAGCGGCCGAGTCTCACATCAACATTTTGGAAACTCCAAAGGCCCGTTCACACTGAGAACAATAACTAAATGTAACTATAACGATAACCTTATTAGTTTCCACACCAGCAGACAATATTGTTCTGTTTATTCTGTCGTCTGCCACTTTAAATGCTCACGCTCTTTGAAGCAGGATTGATTCTGATTGGCTGTCAATGTTCATTCATTCACTCATCAGCTGGATAAAATCGTTCTGAAAGTGATTCCAACGATATTGTTTTTCTGTGCCATTATCGTTATAGTTCTGGTTTGGACTATTCTTTTATATTTAGAACGAATTTTTGAACTTTACCTTTATTGCTATCCTTATAGTCATCGTCATTGGTGTGAACAGGCCTTAAGTCTAATCCAGATACAAAATGGAGCGAAAACAGAGCTTTTTGAAGACGCTTTCCCGAGTGGATATGTTTGACTTTGTTTTCGTGTTGTAGTGTGGACTGTAAAAACACAGGTATTTGAAAATGATGACGCATGTTTAGTAATGTGACATATATTGTACTGACATCTCCTATGTGCTATTCACTTTCACAGTAGCCGCATTTCCATTACCCTTCAAATTGCGCAAATTGAAATTGTGAATTGAAAATACGGCCAATGGAAACACGCCAATTTCGCAAAAACACCCATTTATATGCTCGCATGAGGTGGTTTTTCAGGCAATTCGAAAAAGAATATTTCGCAAAACTGCAATGGAAACAGTTTTGGCGCATTTACAGTCACCTGACGTAGATGACGCGGTGTGTTTGGACAGAATACGAGACAGCTCTTTATTAAATTCATAAAAGACTAATTACAGGAATAATGGATTCTAAACCTCAAAGAAATGCCACAATCAAGACCTCGAAGCAGAAATGAGGGTGAAACGCCCAGAAACACCTCAAACAGTAGGCTATATGTGCCGCTCACAGTATAAGTGTCTTTCCTTACCATTAATGCTTGGATAACACGCCTATCTCCTTCGATTAATAATAATGGCTAGTTTGGCGGCTGCAATATATAAACCTACCAACATTCGTTGCCATGATTTTTGGAATGACTTATCGCGAGAGGGAAAAATTACGGTTTAGTCGCATAACATCGGTTAATGGAAACGCCGTCATTTCGCAACCGTTTTTTATCAACATTTTGGAAAAAAACGCAAAAGTTTTGCGCAAATCTGTAATGGAAACGCACCTACTGTTCCTAAAGATAAACGTTGCTTTGTACAATCTTCATATTACAATTCTGCAAAGATGACAGAAATGTACTCGCAATTGCTGTCCTACATGAGGCAAAACATCAAGACAATTGTGTTTCAGACCATAGATAAAATGGAGATTGAGTGCGACCTGGATGCACCAGTAAGCAGTGAGATATTTTGAGACTTGAACTTGGCAACACTTTATTTTGATGGTCCCTTTTGAACATTCTGTTGACTATAAGTAACTTTGCAACTACATGTCAACTCGCAGTCATTAGAGTATCGGTAGACTGTCTGCTTAATATCTGCTAACTCTTTATTTTGATGGTCCTCCAACAGACATTCTACTGACTATAACTTTGCAACTACATGTCAACTTATTCTAACCCTACCCCTACTAGTCTACTAATACTCTACTAACAGTCTAATGAGAGTTAGTAGACATGTAGGTGCAACGCGACTTATAGTCAACAGAATGTGTTAAAGGGACCATCGAAATAAAGTGAAACCAAGAACTTTATTATGTCTGGTCTCTTGGCATCATCTCAGTGAGCTTTTGGAACATTTTACGCATGTGCAGTAAGATGACCTTAGCATTTTCTGACATTTCAGTGTGTACGAGATGCGCTTAAAAACGTGTTCTGAAACGATTAATTATCCAGCTGAATGTAGACGTAACCTAAATGAGTTTGATCTCTCTACATGAATGGTTGGAGCCTGATAAAGGTTACATGACAGCATAAAGCCCTCTGTTCTGGGAGAGCCCTGAGCGGAGCGGTGGTCTTCCACAAGGACATGCGGCTGGTGAGAGTTGACCCTTCGCCTCCCTCACTCTTCTCTGTGTGAGGGGGTGGCTTTGGGGACAATGGTGTCTCTCTCTCAGGCCTTGCATGGCTCACGTTCGGCCCACATTCCTCTTGCCCACACCCCACCCAGGGCGAACAATGCCTGTCCTTTTTACAGACCCCCTCAGACCGTTGTCTTCAATGGACCGGCCAACGTTAATGATGGCACCATACTCTCAGCAGGGAGTGATTCAAAGGTCTACATCTCTTTAGCCAAGAGGGCAAAACTTACAAAGGCCTCCATCAAACTAAACTAACTTCATGAGAACTGAAAGTAATGGCAGGGCAGATAGCAGATCCGCAATCGATCATTATCAAACCCGACTTTAAGACATGCAGGGAAACATAGGACCAAAATGCAGGTTGGTTTATGATACCAACCTGAGGTGCGTTTTCCCATACATCAATGTAACTCGCTGCTTCAACTACCATAGTATGATGCATCATTGAAGAAATCAACTAGCTAGTCACAACTGTTTCCCAAAAACGTACTTTCGCAAATTTGTCGTTCAAACACGTTGGTTAATGATGTTACGCATGATGTTATGATATTTTGCTTTATTTCCAGATTCAATCATAGGCTCGTTCTTACGTATGTTTAATGTCTGCGCTGATTGAATAATTAAACGCTCACCCAAATGGTCCTCTCTCTCATATGTAATGTTGAAACGTCTGATTCATTCTGGTTCTTTACAATGATTCATTTAAATGATCAGATTCACAAAAATGGTTAACCAAGTTGAGTTCTTCTACTATGTATTATGTCAATTAGGGTGGTTTTGTAGTATTAAGTATAAATCTATAATTACCTATTTAAGTTTGAGATGTCATGTTTGTATTTTAAAGTATTTCTTTCTTTCTTCTTTTCTTCCGCAGAACATTATTATGTTGAAGTATGTTTGAAACCAAACAGTTTCAGTGACCATTGACTTCCACGTATGGACAAAAATAAATAAAAAACATTGACACATTTCCCCAAATATCTTCTGTTATGTTCCACAGAAGAAAGCAAGTCATACCAGTTTGGAACAACATGAGTGAGACTAAATGAAGACTGATAGCTGAACTAAGTAGGTACTTTTTGCAGCTTTTACAAAGCACTGACAGTAGTTTAAATATGCTTCAAGTTATTAACTTGGCAAGCTACACTTTCTAGCTAATGTTGTGGATTCCTATATGAATCAGAATTCATTTGGGCTTGGACCGCTTGCTGTTTACATCCCCGTGTTCTAACAATACCAATCTGACAATCAAAGGAAGGTGAAAGATCTTGTCCTATGACTTCCGTCATACATTTATGGTTTATACAGATGGCCACCTGAATATCATCTGTTGTGCAATTAGCTTCAACTTCAGAAAGAGCCAAAATGTATAAAAAAAAAGGAAGTGAAGGGAAGAGATACTGTGTTTATGGCTGCGTCCAAAACCGTAGACAGCTGACTTGTTGCCTCACTGCCCTATCAGGCAACTACTTTGTAGGCAGCGTTTGCGAGTGAAGGCACCCCACGAAACTGATTTTGGACAGACTTCTGAGGCAGCATAACGGTTCAATGATCAACAGCAAAATAGAGTAATAACTAAGCAAATATTTAATTACTAAAATAGTAATTTCTCACTAGAAAGGACATCAAAAGTAGAAAACGTTGGTCAAAAACGTACATTTACACACAAACTGACCACCAACCACAACCCCGCAGGATTGTGGGATATCGAAGGCATCGAAGGATACATCTATGTTGCCTTCAAAAATCGATCAGATGAAGGAATCTCAGGAGACGGGAAGTGAAACTAACATTGGATTCGGGTATCCATAAATGTATCCTCCGAAGGCAGTTTTCTCAGCTTTCGGACACATTCATACAGCGCTCTCTCTCTCCTGAGGTCTGATCTAATCACCTGTCCCTCATCAATGCAGCATTCAACACCTGTACAAAAGCACACACCTCTCAGTCACTCGCTGCCTGGCCTCGAATGTAGAAATAGACTCCTTACCTGCTCTACTCACCTTGGTGGTTAAGCTCGCAAGTCCCACATTATTCTCCCGTGAATCTCCTTCGTCCCTGTATTTCTGTGGAAAGAATAACCTGTAAATTCACCTTGCTCTGACAGAGGTGTGTGTTTTTCTCGTACAACCTGAGGAACGTTTCCCCGAAAGGATTGTTAGCCAACTATGGTCTCATGCAGTTATCAGCATAGTTCAATGAGTCTGTGTTTCCTGAAACCATATTCACAACAAACATTTGCAAACAGCATCGCAAAGTCGTGTGGTTTAAACAACGGCTCTCGACCTGTGGTTAGCAGCAGTTTCTTGTTTGCATGACATGTGGACTTAATAAATCCTTATCTTGAGAAAAATAAGCAAGCTGACATTCAGTACAATCTAGATCTTTTATTTTGGAATAAATACAGATGTCATTTTCATCTTTTAGTTTGTCAAGAGGTTTTAAGCGCCGTTTTTGAAGGGTGCGCAAGTGCGTATGTTTGAATCTGGAAATAAAGCAAAATTAGTCTTCATCTTTATCATTAACCAACGTGGTTGAACGACAAATTTAAGACAGTCCGGTTTCGGGAAACAGTCGTGACTAGCTAGTTGATTTCTTCAACGATGCATCGTACTATTAAGCAGCGAGTTACGTCGTTGTACGGGAAACATAGCCCTGGTAAAAAAATAAAACTCAAGTTACCCACAAACCAACATTCAAGAGCTGTCATTAAGTTATCTACTAACCTGCATTTCTCCATTTCACTGTTTCTCAATAAAAAGTTTTTGGGTTTGTCTGAGTCTTTATCTGAGTCTGGTTTATCCTGACAGTTTAAAGGCCCCCTGAAATCAAAAAGGTTTTTAGCTCTTAGAATGAATATGTTAGCCATAATGTTATAAATAAGCAGGTGTGTTCCAAAGCAATGACAAAATTCGCATTTAGGAGATATAAGCACTCAAAACTTATGCTTACGCTAAAATGGATCACAGACTTTTATGACGTCACCGCGGACTTCAGCTTCTCATCACATCTTCTGTCCAATCAAATGCTCTCTAGAATCTGAAGCGTCCCGCCCCTATGATATAAATACCAAAGTGACCGTGGCTGTACCTGACTGTGCGTTCGGTAGTAAACGCATGCTCAGTGTCAGCTGCTCATCAGTTAACTGTCGGAGTTACTGGAGTAACATATACTCCGGGATATTGTTTATTTCGAGTTGGAGTGACTGTCAGGCACGTCCGAAAGCTAGTAACTTTAGAAAACTGGATGAGCGCTGACTCTGTTTTGAACGATTCGGTTCGATTTGGTGAACTGGTTCGTTCACGAACCGGACATCGCTACTGGACATCATGTCACGGAGCAATATGGGTTGGAGATGTGTGTTCGGGTGCTCAAACGCTCGAGTTTTATTCTGTTTTCAGAATGAAATGGCTAGAATTTATTCACACCTCAAACGTTACTATTGAATCCAACGTATCAGCGCTCGGATTTGTGTCCATGGTGCTGTCAAGTACGACTCGCAGTCTGTGAGGTAAACTAAACGCTATTGGATATTTGAAAAGGCGGAGGAGCCATTCAATATGTCCCGCCTTAGCTTCCCGTGTCAGTGGAAATGATGTTGACGCATCATTCAAGGTTTCAGTGGGCCTTTAAAGCTTTTTGGACAGTGATAACTTAGGTCACAGTTTATATTAGGTGGCTTTATACAATATGACAACCATTTGATTCAATAAATGTTTTAAATATGTACATGTCGCTGCATTATAATTGCATACTTGCATTTAGCATTTGTTGTTACACTGTTAACTTTACCTCTAACTGTAGACCAAACCCTTAACCCAAAACTCGAACCCCTAACCCATTCACACCAAGTACGATAACTATAATGATAAAGATATAGGGCCCTATTTTAGCGATCTGAAACGCAAGTATCAAACGCGACACGCAAGTAACTTTGTGGGTGGATCTCGGGCACTGTTGTTATTATACCGGCGGGATAAATGACTATTGCGCCCGACGCAAATCTAAAATGGGTTGGTCTGAAGTAGCTTCATTACTCATAGGTGTGGTTTGGGCGTAACGTGAAATAAACCAATCAGAACATCATCTCACATTCCCTTTAAAAGCAGGCGTGCTTGTTCCATGGCGGTTTGCTATTATAACGACGGATTTGCCAGGCGCACACCAGGAGCGGTTCACAGACGAGGAGACCGACGTTCTCATCAGGGCCGTAAAACACAGAGAAGTGACATTGTATGGGGATGGGAGAAACACACACAAATTAGCTTCGGTTAAACAGGCGTATAATAATTTTGGTAAATGTGTAAGCTAGATTTATGCCTATTTTTTCACATCTTCATGGACACCACAATGATTTCTCTCGTGCGGAATATTTTTCCTTGTAATTATGAATGGTTTGCAAAAATGGCAACTGCTGCGTCTGTGTGTAGATGAGAGAAGCAAAGTGTATGCGCGTTGTGCACATGCTACATTATGGCCAAGCATGCGCCCTTAAAATAGCATGAACGTGCCACTGAAAACGCGCCACTGACTTTAGACTAGGTTTTTCCTGGTCTGTGGCGGAAGGTCAATTGTGCTGGGTGCAAGATAGGGCCCAATGGTTCTACAATACCATTGGAATCGCTTTCAGAACGATTTTTTTCCAGTTGATGAGTGATTGAAACAGCCAATCAGAATCAATCCTTTAATTTAAAGAGGCAGATGACAAAACTGCAGCTCGCGCTTATAATAAACAGAGCATTATCATTCGCTAATAAAGTTATTGTTATAGTGGTGTGAACATGCCTTTACTCCTAAACCCAACCACACCATTTTTTACAGAGACCTATTTTTAAAGTTTAACATCGATTGGTGTTATCTAAAGTCTATGCTCTCAGTCCTGCATAGTCTGTTTTAGTTACACTATGATCCAGCCCATATTGTTCAGATATTTTAACATTTAAACAGCCTATTTTGTATTTTTTCCTCTCATGGCCCATATTTCAGATCCTAGATTATTTTAAACAGTTCAACAATAGTAGCTGAAAACAATTCTGTGCTTTGAGAATTTGTAATGATTTACGCACAACTGAAAACTGACTGATATAACACAGTCACTGCAACAACAAAGAACAAAGAATTATATATTTAGACTGTGATGTGTGTAATAAAAATATGCTCTTCCAGAAATAGCGTCTGAATCAGCTCATTGTTTCTGCTGTGTTAGATATGAGGTTCTGTAACATTAATTTTAGCACAGTTTGTCATACTTTGGTCAAGTCTTAGTTGCAATGAAAAGACTTTGCATATCCTTTACTGTCTTTTACATCCTTGCATATTAGAGATGATAAACATACACAGCACTAAAACCAATGTGAACCTGAATGCTGTAATAATACGTTTCAGTTTAAACAAACTCACTTAAGTCGTTCATGTTTTTAATAAGAGAGTAGATGTTGCTGAACCAGAGGCAGTTTTTTTTTTTTTTTTTTTTTTGGACATGGCTTAATTAATTATAATATTGGCAGGAATCAGTTAAAGCGCATTAAAGAGTTCACCGAGGGAGATTTAAGTATTTTACTACAGGCTCTATGGCTGTCAGCCACATTGATTATTTAATTAGAAATATCACTGTGCTCATTGTTAACACGGATGCACAAACTAGCTCACTGCAATCCATATAATTACATTATGTCCTCTAAAACTAATCCCAATTCACAGATGCCAGACTTATTGATTATCACACGTGTATCAATTAACTCCTAAATATCCTGCAGGACGCGCCTGTTTTAGTCCCTCTAATCTGGGATCATGAGGTAAAGTGGGTATTGGTTTATAGAGCTTATGTGGTCGCTAAAACAAAAGCAAACATATACGGTTTTATTCTTTGATTATCTCAGTTCAAGATTAGGAGCAGATTAGAAATTGGGGGTTATGGGGTAGGTTGGGATTTGTGGTACATCTATGGCCTATATTTTAGTGTCACTTTTTGTTATCCCATAAGAGTCCTTCTTTGTTCAATAAGTAGATATTAGCTATAATTCTAAGTTGAATAATTAATTACCTAGGTCTGATTGTTTTCCATTCCATTAAGATTTTTGTGGCCTTATAATAATGGAATTGTGTGATAAGGCCATGTCATTTTTTGTAAGTTTTTTTTCCTTCTTTATTAAAAACAATCATAGAAATATGGCAAACATCAAAATTGTTTTGAATGACAGGTAGTAAGGCTCAACTTTTATAAAAAATAAAATAAAAGCTGTCTCACATTTAAAGAAACGCATAAATCCTCATCTCATCCAATGGAATCAAATCAAGCTTTGTTCGGAAAACAATGCGCTGCAGAAGGTCTTTGAAGCTCTGTTATGTCTGTTTCAGAGCCGTCATGTCATTTACATGTTTGAGCAGTTTTCTCAATGTGTGTCTAAACATATGTATGCAAATGCATCATGTTAGTTATCACCTTTTGTTTCCTGATTTTTCATCTGAGAGCATTTACACAATGGTCTCCATTTTTTCCATACAATTCTGCGGCCGGTCCATATTGTTTCCCATGAGTTGCCATACAGTTACATAATGATAAGCTCCATATGCCCACCATCACTAATTACATCCTTGGATGCACTGCAGATTAACCATGGCAACACGGGATTTTCAGGCTTGTGTCCCTCTATATTCTTAACCATATTTTTAAACCACATCACCCCTCCTTTTTCAATCAATCTACAGCTCAAATTGATTCTGATAGCACAGGCCCTTGACCTAGTTTGGAAACAATAGACAAGGGTCCAAAATTTACGGATCGAGGAGCACATTGCAACTGCTCCTGTGTCTGATCCTGATGGCAAATATGACCCCTGTTCCCCCTAAAGTGCCCACCTCGCTCTCCCTCAGACGCCTGCCTCGCTCCTGCCATCACCCCGCTGAGCAGTGACGCAGACTGACAGGTGAATGGCAACCATGTTTGTGCGGCCATTTCACCATCCAGGCCCACTAATGAGCACTGGAACTTAAAGGACAATATCCCTCAAAGACAACCACTTTCTTGCTTTGAAAAGTGGGGTACAGCATTTTGGGTGTTGGTAAGGGTTCATCTGCGCATCTGTTTGCTCAAATATCCACAATTGGAAATTGGAGGATCCAGTGGACCTCTTCAAAATTGATCCAATCAGTAACTGAGCGGCGCCTCCCCAGCGGAAGGGAACGTTCTAGGAACTTTGTCTAAGATTTTCTCAAAATTGAGAACAAACTTTCTTCCAGTTATGTTAATAGAATATCTTTAACTCTTTCCCCGCCATTGACGGAAATGTTCGTCTGTTTACACTGTTATACGGTAGGGGGCGCTATTGCGCATCTTCTGAAAGAGCACTGAATCTTCAGATCAAAAGACATGTGAAGAAAAAGTAGAAACAAGCGATTGCATATGTAAGTTGATGCATATGTAAAATAACGCGATCTTCAACATTAAACAGCATATAAATCAAAACTGCCTAATGTTACTGAATGAAATGTCGACCCAGGACGAGCAACAGGACTTTTAAGCTTTGGGGATGTTGATGGACTCGATTTACTCCATCTGTGTTTTGATATCAACGTTCTGAATTCGATCCAGATATATTCGGAAAAAAATCGATTTTCTCAGCTTTTTGCTATTTTTATTGAATTTTTTATGAAACGTACCCATATTCAGGTGTTGATAAAAAAAGAATGTATGAAGCTAAAAAAATATCTAAAAGCAGAGGGTCTGTTCTTTCTTTTGATATATTACATGTTCAGATATTCATACAACAAAATATTCTGGGGGCACTGAAACCTTTGTGAGAATGATCTGTCTGGCTACTTTTTTTCCAAAAATGCTGGAGGGGAAAGAGTTAATAATGTTCTCAAAATGATAGCACAGAAACACTATTTATATCGTTCATTGAGCGTTTTTTTTTTCCTGAAATGTTTTAGTCGGATGTTTTGTCTAATTCTTCTTCTGTCTTTTTTTTTTTTTATGTTACTACTTGTTAAAGAATGTTCAAAAAACGTAAGTCTGTAAGTCTGGTCAAGTAAGACTGGATGTGGCATCCTGCAGCCAGACTGGAATTCCTGTAGTTTAAAGAGTGTCTGTGATCGCACCATCTGGACGTGTGATTTTGGCTATAATTATGTCATTAAAGAGGGCAGGCCTTATGAGTGTGGTTATTTTGTTTACACCCTTAAAGAGTCTTTGAACCAAACATGCTGTCAATCTGACAGCTGTCACGATCATGTCTGGTTTAGTTTCATAATCTTGTTCTGTTTAGTTTCTATGTCATGGTTTTCATTGTTATTTGCTGCGTTCACGCCATGCTGTTAATTACGTTTTTTTTTCAGTTTGAGATTTTTTTTTTTTTATCTCACAATTACGACATGGTGTGAAGGCACCTATTGCCTTTACCTGAGTTGTAGTTTATTTGTTACCATGGTTACTCATTAGTTTCACACCTGTCCATTGTTTTGTTTATTGCCTGTCTCAGTGCATTTAAAATGTCAGTTTTCTCTGTCCAGTGTTCTGCATTGGAGTTTGTAGAAGTTGTGTTATGTGTTCTCGTTTTCTTTGTTGATTAAATCTCGTGTTTCATCATCATTCTATATTACGCATCTCATTTTTTAGATTTGCTGCACGCAATTTACAACAACAACTACAACTACTATTAATATATTATATATATACAGTGTTGGGGAGGCTACTCTGAAACTGTAGTTTGACAAGCTACAAGCTACTCGTAAGTTAAAGTAGTTAAACTACAGTCAAGCTACCCTTTTGGAAAAGTAGTTAGCTACACTACAAGTTACTATCAAAAAGTAGCTAGCTACATTGAAACTACTTTAGATTTTTTTGAACAATGTATATTATAAATAACTGAATAAGTGTCTGAGGAATGTTTTAAGTAAAATATTTAGTGTTTAAAACAATGCAATACAATTATGATTTCAAAGAGTATTGTTTTATTACACACAACACTCAAATATCGTCTTGCTCCATCATGGATAATATGGGTGTGTCAACCCACTTCTGTACGTCAGTGAACCGTTAGCCGCAAGATGCGTGATTAAACAACAGGTGGCGGTAATGGCAAAAAATTTGTTTGTAATCTAACAAGAAGAAGAATATCCTTGCATCGCGCTGATTCGCGCAGGCTCGACAACAAAACGCAATGTAGCTTTTGCTCGCGCTACACCGCTACTTGCTGCAAAAAGTAGTTAGCTACTGGAAAAGCTACACTGTTTAAAAAGCAACTGAGCTACTGCCAAGCTACTGAAAAATGTAGTTAAGTTAGTAGCGTCGCTACTTGTAGTTAACTACTCCCCAACACTGTATATATACTAATACATTATACACACACACACACACACATACACTCACCTAAAGGATTATTAGGAACACCATACTAATACTGTGTTTGACCCCCTTTCGCCTTCAGAACTGCCTTAATTCTACGTGGCATTGATTCAACAAGGTGCTGAAAGCATTCTTTAGAAATGTTGGCCCATATTGATAGGATAGCATCTTGCAGTTGATGCACATTTGTGGAAGCTCCTGTTCCACCACATCCCAAAGATGCTCTATTGGGTTGAGATCTGGTGACTGTGGGGGCCATTTTAGTACAGTGAACTCATTGTCATGTTCAAGAAACCAATTTGAAATGATTCGAGCTTTGTGACATGGTGCATTATCCATGTAGGATGGGTACATGGTGGTCATATAGGGATGGACATGGTCAGAAACAATGCTCAGGTAGGCCATGGCATGTAAACGATGCCCAATTGGCACTAAGGGGCCTAAAGTGTGCCAAGAAAACATCCCCCACACCATTACACCACCACCACCAGCCTGCACAGTGGTAACAAGGCATGATGGATCCATGTTCTCATTCTGTTTACGCCAAATTCTGACTCTACCATCTGAATGTCTCAACAGAAATCGAGACTCATCAGACCAGGCAACATTTTTCCAGTCTTCAACTGTCCAATTTTGGTGAGCTCGTGCAAATTGTAGCCTCTTTTTCCTATTTGTAGTGGAGATGAGTGGTACCCAGTGGGGTCTTCTGCTGTTGTAGCCCATCCGCCTCAAGGTTGTGCGTGTTGTGGCTTCACAAATGCTTTGCTGCATACCTCGGTTGTAACGAGTGGTTATTTCAGTCAAAGTTGCTCTTCTATCAGCTTGAATCAGTCGGCCCATTCTCCTCTGACCTCTAGCATCAACAAGGCATTTTTGCCCACAGGACTGCCGCATACTGGATGTTTTTCCCTTTTCACACCATTCTTGGTAAACCCTAGAAATGGTTGTGCGTGAAAATCCCAGTAACTGAGCAGATTGTGAAATACTCAGACCGGCCCGTCTGGCACCAGCAACCATGCCATGCTCAAAATTGCTTAAATCACCTTTCTTTCCCATTCTGACATTTCAGTTTGGAGTTCAGGAGATTGTCTTGACCAGGACCACACCCCTAAATGCATTGAAGCAACTGCCATGTGATTGGTTGATTAGATAATTGCATTAATGAGAAATTGAACAGGTGTTCCTAATAATCCTTTAGGTGAGTGTATATATATATATATATATATATATATATGTCTTATGTGTTCAGTCTAGGCGCGTAGTGTTTCTTTACAGAGTGACATCGCCATCTACTGGCCTGGCAGCAGAATACAGTGTTTTTAGACATTTTTGCGGATCTGTGTGAACGAGGATCGTTTTGACAATGTTGTCTTCTGTATACTCGAAAAACACAAAGTGAAAACTTTTTTGTTTTTTAGTACAACATTGTCATGTAAACGTATCCTAATGCTGTTTTTTTTTAAATCAAAAACAGTAAAAGCAACAGTATTGTGAAATATGTTCACCCTTTCAAATAAATGTTTTATATTTCAGAATGCATTTTTTCCTGTGATGGCAAAGCTACATTTTCTGCAGTGTCGCTTGATCCTTCAGAAATCATTCTAATATGCTGATTTTGTACTCAAGATACTATTATTATTGTCAGGTTCTGGGTAGATGAAGTAGGAGGCGAACAAGAAGATGATAATTCCAAGGTTTTAATTCTCAATAAAGCAAATACAAGAAACAGGGAGCGTGTGCTCAGAGTACTGACTTCACACTGACATAAACATTGACCGACCACTGAAAGGTGAAAGAAAGGAACTTAAATACACAGATGATAACGAGTGACGACAGGTGACGGTGATGATGAACAATGACTAATTAACTAAACACAGGTGAGAGATCTGAACTAATGATGATGAACTAAACTAATGAAAACAGTGATAAGATGAAGAAAACCAACAGAAAGTCCATGATAAACGTGACAATTATCAGTGTTGAAAACACATGTTGTTTAAAAGAACAGCTTTTACTTGAAATATAAATAATTTGAAGCATTACAAATGTCTTTACTGTCACGTTTGATCATCTTTGCTGAATAAAAGTATTCATTCATTTCAAACAAATCAAAGAAAAAAATTGGTAACACTTTAATTTACAGTGTCCTTGTTACGTATGTTACATGTAGTTACTATAGTAACAACTATAAATTATGCATAATTACATACTAACCCTCAACCCTAATCCTAACTCTAACCCTATAGTAAGTCCATGTAGTTGCTTAATATTACTCAGTACTTAAATGTATAATTACAGTTTAACAATGAGACCTTAAAATAAAGTGTAACCAAACATTTTAAGGTGTCCTTGTTACAGTGTGATTCTACATTTAGGTACTGAGTAATATTAAATACCAACATGTTACTAAAGGGTACTATAGGGTTAGGGTTAGGAAAAGGGTTTAGTTTGCACAGACTAGTCGACTTCAATGCTTCATGATGCTTTAAGCTTGACGTCGACTAGTCACTGATCATGGCCTATTAAAATTATAAATAAATGCATACTCTGAGAGCGCTCCAAGATATGTTTGATTATACCATATGGATGCTTAGAATTGATCAGGTGAATGCATGTTTTAAACAGCTTAGTGTACACGCAAGTTAATCACTGTTCTGAACTAATGCACTACTGCATTGTAACGCACACACACACAGACAGAAGCTCACACATCACACGCACATAGAAACATTCAGTAGCGCAGAAATGTAGTCAACACTGTTCTGTGATTTAGCAATAAAATAGCATAAAAACTGAAAAGTTCTAGCATATATTTCTATGTAACTAAAACCCACAGCTTCACTATTAGTAGAGAGACGCGGCCAGGAAGAATTGATTCACACGCAATCACTCTCTCACTAATGCATTCATATAAATGTAATCTTTACTGTGCTACTTTATCTGTATCTGATTTAGAACGAGCAGAAATCTGTGAGAAATATAACAATCCAAACACAAAAGAACTGATTAAAATAGGCTGTTATCTAGGAGCGCTGTGTCATACGCCATAGCTGTGCACAAGGAAACCCGTGTTCGAGTCTCAGATCGAGGTTCAGGATTATTTGTACGTTAATTACGTCATCAGCGACTAGCTGACGTCAACTTTTAATCACATAAATTTCGACTTACAGTTTTTTTCCAACTGCTCACACACGTTTTTAAAACTATGTCTCCTTTTTTCAAAACTCTACACACAATTCCCCAAACTGCACACACAAAATGCCTCACATCTCCTTCAAAATGTAACACTGCATTCAAAATGCCATAAACACAAGTCAGAATGAAGCATTTACATCAAATGGCAAACACTTCTTTCATAATAGTACATTTTTGGATATACCATGTAAACACTGTTGTTCTAAATCTAAAGCTCTTTGGTCTTTCATAGGCTTATATCTACATTTCAATACAGTGTTCTACAGTGAAAGTAATCTGATGTAACAAGTACACTGTAAACACCAATGCAATGTAGAAACAGAAAATATTTATTAGGCCTAACATTATTGTTGTTTACAGTAGCATACAACAAAACCATAAACATATGTACTGTAAACCAAAAGTATATTCTTTAGAATACAGTCAACTTTTAATCACATAAATTTCGACTTAAAGAAAAAAAAATCTGAATTGAAAATCTTCAACCCCTAGTATAGTCATATATGGTCACATATTACAGATATAGCCACATCCCTATCACTGAATATCTTATCTTCAGGAAACTGCCTGCTCAGACCTCCATTTGTTTTTTCACGAATAGTGATTTTAACCATCTCATTCCCATTACTTATCCATCAGGATTTCCAGGGGAGGAACTGAATAAAAGGAACTAATAAAAATAAAATACTAAACAATGAAAAACTCACAAATGAGAAGCATAAACAGTCATGAGAATCACAAAGACAATGGCAAACATGCAATCAGGGCAAAATGTTGCTATTCCGGATGGGAATGTTACATTATCAAAGATGTGTTTCTAGATATCAGTAGATTGAAGTAGACTGAATAACGCCTCAACGGTTTTTCTTTTTCTGTCATTCAACATGTTTGAACCCCGGGACCTTCAGAAACATGTGATATGCATGGATACTCAGCAGCAGGGAATGTTCCCCAGACAGGTTTATCCATCCTTTTCTATTTAAAGGTGTCGTGCATTTATATTTAATTTGTTAAATAAATATTGTTTTGAAAGAGTCTTTCCTAAGAAAAGGCTCCTGTGGCCAATAGTAAGTAGAGCTTGTATTCAAATGACTGAAGTTCGGTGATTGTGGCAAGATTCTGGGGAAACACTAGACTAGCAGATACACATTCCTCACCACATGTCACTTGTGTGGGTGGAAAGTTGTTTTGCTGTCTACTTTTGGTGAAAAGAGACTAAAATAATAGATTTAGTATGTTAGTTAGTGATAATGTAAATGTGCATTCAGTAGGCTACGAATTTGTCGCGTTTTTTAAATGGTTACACAGCTATGGGAATTCTTCTCTTTTTTTTTCCCAGAAGGTGTATATCTGTGTTAAAACAGAGGGATGGAAACAAAGAAAAAGAGAGGAAATGCAGGAAGCTATCACTCTAATCTTTTACGTGTTTTAAAACAGAGGGAAGTTTAATTAATTTGTTAGAGAACTGCAAACAGATGATTTCAATCAGCAGGGAAAATTGTGTGTGTGTGTGTGTGTGAGAGAGAGAGAGAGAGAGAGAGAGAGAGAGAGAGTGTGTGTGTGTGTGTGTGTGTGCGTGAGAGAGAGAGTGTGTGTGTGTGAGAGAGAGAGAGAAATAGAGAGAGAGAAAGAGCTGTGTGTGTGCGTGTGTGTGTATGTGTGCGCGTAAGAGAGAGAGAGTGTGTGTGTGCGAGTGTGTATCTGTGTGTGTGTGAGAGAGAGAGAGTGTGTGTGTGTGTGTGTGTGTGTGTGTGTGTGAGAGAGAGAGAGAGAGAAATAGAGAGAGAGAAAGAGCTGTGTGTGTGTGTGTGTGTGTGTGTGTGTGTGTGTGTGTGTGTGTGTGTGTGTGTGTGCGTGAGAGAGAGTGTGTGTGTGTGTGAGAGAGAGAGAGAAATAGAGAGAGAAAGAGCTGTGTGTGTGTGTGTGCGTAAGAGAGAGAGTGTGTGTGCGAGTGTGTATCTGTGTGTGTGTGTGAGAGAGAGAGAGAGAGAGAGAGAGAGTGTGTGTGTGTGCGTGTGTGTGTGTGTGTGTGTGTGTGTGTGTGTGTGTGTGTGTGTGAGAGAGAAATAGAGAGAGAGAGAAAGAGCTGTGTGTGTGTGTGTGTGTGTGTGTGTGTGTTTGTTTGTGTGTGGTTTAGGTATACCCTACGTTATGGGGACAAAATGTCCCCACAAATATGACAATATTCGAATGAGGAAAACAGCTTATGAATCATACTGTTTTTTGAAAATGTAAAAATGCAGAAAGTGTTATGTCATGGGAATAGAATAGTGATTAGGGGATAGAATATACAGTTTATACAGTATAAAAATCATTATGTCTATGGAAAGTCCCCAAAAAACATGAAAACACAACAGAGAGAGAGAGAGAGAGAGAGAGAGTGTGTGTGTGTGTGTGTGTGTGTGTGTGTGTGTGTGTGTGTGTGTGTGTGTGTGTGTGTGTGTGTGTGTGTGTGTGTGTGTGTGTGTGTGTGTGTGTGAGCCAAAGAATTTGCTAAAAAGAGGAAGAGAGGGAAACTTGTCTGCCCTGCCTATCATAAAAAAAAAAAAAAGAATGAAAGCAAATGTTCTGAAAGAAGCAGAAGTGCTGCAGAGACAGTAGGAAGTGTGAGCATGTGGATCTGAATGAAGCGCCGGTGAGGAAGGCATGCTGGGGTGTGATAGCCTTCACATTCCCTTAACATCCTGTTTGTTCAGATCCTCAAACTTAGACCTGCTCAGTTTTTCATGAATGGTTCTGGAGTGCAGCCTTCTCATTGGCTGGCCGTCAGCCAAGCAGAGCTTGATGACCACATAGCGAGCACCTCTGAGAAGGTTTAACTGAAGCAGGACCACGTTCACACAAACTTTCCTCTTCACCCATCGCTGTTTTGATCTGAACTCGTGTTGCAGTGACATTTTAGAGAAACTATACAGCTGAGTGTCTCAAGCTGTAAGCCTCTTCCTGCCTCTGAAACGGCCCTCACAGGAAAGAGCAGTTAAATGACCACACATTTTCTGATTGTTACATGTGGTGGATGCAGTTTCGTGTGGCTGGCCTCCACAAAACTGAGCTGGGTTTTTCCTCTCCTTTTATCTTCACCTGCTAACCAGTTCAGTGTTCCAAGCTTATTCTGCACTGCTTGTATTTCATTCAGCTTGATTACAAAAAAAGGGAATAGTTTGCTCATAAAAGAAAATTCATTTACGAACACAAAAAGAGAAATTGATCAGAATGTCCAATGCTCTTTATTAAACGAATGGAGACTCTCATTAGCATTTTTATGGAAAACTCAAAAACAAGATAAACATGAACCAAGCATAAACAAATAAAATTCAAAATAAATAAATACGTAATGTATTTTCAAATGAATTCCAAAATAAAGTATGTTTTAAAGTATGTAATATATATATATTTGTGTAGTTTCATATTACTATTATATAGATTTTTTTTGTAGATACATGTACAATAATGTTGGTCACATAGATTTTTGTTTAAAAAAAAGAAAGAAATAATTAAGTTATGATTAAATCATTTAATTTTAGAGTTTAGGCTCGTTGAATACGGCACTACAATTCACACAGAACAGAAGGAATTTCACTATTTAAATTAGACTCATGTAAATGTGGTAAATGTGATGACATTAAACATATTTAATCAATGTTATTGATGAACCATAAATACAGCACCAAAAATCACACAGGAAAGAATTGATATTATTATAAAAAAATTATGAAAATGTGTTTAATTAACTTGATGGCATTAAACATTTAATTGATGTCACTGATTAAATTAAATAAATCAACCAGTTAATTCCATTATGTAATCAACCTAAAAGGATTCATACACTTTATATTTTGTACATGTACAAAATGCTTTTACATTTTAGATTTTGTCAACACATCATATGCCTGAATATCTATGATTATTAATGAAATCACATTGGGAAATAATGGACATTCTACCATTAAACTCTAATCTGCTTTTGTGATTCACACACAAGACAAAAAGGCATAGCTTTGGGATGGCAGGATGAGGAAATGGTGACAGACTCAAATTTCAACAAAACATTTTATCACATAACGTTCGACACGTTGGTTTGACCATCCAGCGGAGAACGTTACGACTTCTGTGCATGAGCCATTATCACTGTGTTAAGATGCAAAGCGAGATAAACGAGACCGTTGCTGGATGCATTTCAACCAAATGCTTTTAATAAATGCAAAGTGTTTAATACAATGAGGAATTCATAGAGAGTTTGTCGTTTATATTCAGTTTAATTCATCTCATTTGTGGTTTCTATGAATTTTTTTATTGTGACTTTTATAATGCATGACTTATCATGATCACGGGTCACATGACACACACACAGGCTACAGTATAACAAATGAATTAAATCCACTTTTGTTCATACTAGCCTTTTTATTTTATTTTATATGAATCTTCACACCAGAGATTTTTCACATGGTTTCAGGGGTGATTAATCATATTAATTTATATTTTTATATTAATTCCAATAAATATTACCTGAAAAAACCTTGAAATATTAATTAAAATGTACATCTTTTGTATATAGTTGTTTGCATTTGATGATATTAACTAAAAAAAAAAAAAGGGTATTTTAATAGTAAAATACTGTAAAAATGATATGGTAAAAATATGTTAATTGATTAACGGTGAGGTAATTCATATTTTTTTTTTCCCAGTTATGCACATTAGTACATTTTATGTTACATCTTATGTTGTTAAATGAATGTTTATTGTATTATTTTAGTATCATGTGTGTTACCATGATGGTGTTTTGTATTTGAGTGTATGACACCTGCTATATTTTAATATTTACCTCAGATTGTGGAAAAGCTTCCTGTGAAGAGATAAAAGACCGGAAACAGAAGAAAGAAAGCAGATTTTAGTGGGTTGGTATATTAACATTATATCAGTTAATGAAACTTCTTCTTTTTTTACTGTAAATTTAAGTTCAGTCCATAAAACCTAAAATGTTGCTCTACTGTATAAAAGTTCTGGCAACTACAGCAGCTGTTTTTACAGAACATTTCACAGATTTGATTTATAGTTTTGCAAAGCATTTTAAATTCTTACATTTGTCTTAAACAAACTAAACGTGTCAAGTGAAGTAGATTTGTATGGCCTGTGTGTCGGGAGTATAGTGAACACTATGTTGATGTGGAGCGCGGTTCGGGAAGTTTATTGGTGCTGAATGAGAAATATCTCTGGTTGTGTGGCTTGAGGCTGTCGGTGGAGGTGGGAACGCATCAAATGTTACTGTAACCGTTAGCAACTATCACAGCCCACCTGTGAGGAACAGCAGGACGACCGCTGTGCCTTCATGAAGTCTAATTAACCATGTTTTCAGCATTCCTGTTTAGTAGTTGTTTCACTTGTGTTTTATGAGACACCTGCATGTCATTTCCTGATGTGCTGCATGTGGTGAGATGGAGCACACAGAGATGACTGTTATAATAGTTATACTGAAACAACAACAACAACAAAATCATATTTTATTTCAAGCAAAAAAGAAAAAAAAAAACTTTTGCGACAATATCCAGGACCTCTTTCTGGTATCATTCCAAGTTATGTCCAGGATGTCCCTATAATTTTCACTTAATTTTCATTTCTTTTTGGGTTTGATACCTCACACATCATATAAGTTTGTTAACGGTTGTTCAAATCTGAGAATAAACCCCTTCCGGCTGGATGTACATTATCTCGCTTATTGCACGGCTACTTGTAAATAATTAGGCATGAAATATTGACTTGAGTTGAAATAATATATCAGGTCTTTCAATGCAAAGCTTCCGCAGATATAGCAGTAGCTAGTGCGGCAACTTCAAAAGACAGAGGGATACGGTATACAGTCATACCACTTATTACACTGCATTTCGCCACATAAATAATTATGAGATGAGACCGGTTTAAAATTGTATCTGTTTGTTATCAATTACAGTGTACAAAACAATAGTCACAAATGGTGCCAGCTGCGTTTGTGTGAAACAAGAGAGTGAGTTCATGATTAAATAACTGTACACAAAATATTGGGGTTTAATATTTTATTAGCTCACCAAATGCAACAATTCCTAGCAAACATACTTGTTTAATAACCTGTGTTATCAGTTTTTAGTGCAGATTGTCGGGGAATAACATAATATAAATGACGAAGACAAAGATATATTTCCACAAACGAAGGTTTAATATTATATAATAAATCACAAGACAGCAGAGCAGGCAGCAACACACTAAAATGTAACAGAGATCGGACGAAGTCTGACAGAACTTAAATACAAACACAGATGACACTGATTAACAGAAGACAGGTGATACAGATGACGATGATAGACTAAACAGGTGATACAGTTGAACTGATAATGACAGTAACCATAGAAACGAAGGAGTGGTGGGAAAAGAACAAAAGGAAAACAGGAACCAATCAAAACACAAACTTAAAGTCCAAACAAGCAGTGACACGTGACTGGAACTGCACTAGGTTTCACATTGTATATCATGCCGTGGCTCACCATGTCTGTCTCATTACATATGTGATTGTTCATTATGCAAAATAGATGGGTATTTTTAACTTTAATGCTTAACTAACCAGGCTAATTTCTGTGGTTCATTAGTGATGAATGGCTCCTCTGCCTGGGCCCCTTGGAGTGGGAGCACTGGATCCCAGCACAAAACCTGTGTGAAAAGCATCAGCCAAGTGGGTGGCTCTATCAGGGACTCCACGTTTCCTGCAACCGTCCCGACCAAGGATGGTTAGACAATAGCATTGTGCTCTGAGCCTTGATGTCAAGTGCGCCTAAACTGTCTAAAAATAATAATGCGCCTCAGTCAGCAGAACTTTAGCGTACTCCGTCTCGCCTCGACTTCCAAACGCCTTGAACAACAATCAGAGCAATTTGCCATTGGCATGATTCTTTGACGAGCATGTACTGATGGGCTTATAACATAAGACATGTTATATTAATTGTTTTAAACTGATCACGGATGTAGAATTAAATCAACTCGAAAGCGAATAGAAATGTTGTTTGGTGAAGACTGTGAAACAGATAAATGTATGTATTTCTCTGTTAGAATTATTACTTTTTTTTCTCTTACATTAGTTTGAAATGCAACATTCAGCAGTTGGAAACACATTTGAGGACTCTCAGATCAGACATGCAAATGCTCTTATTTGCCAACGTTACTTCCTGGGAGATTTGAGGTTTCATCATTCAGCCCTTTATACTTCCGCTTCAGTTATTCAAATGCTTTAAACAGATTACAGAGGACAGATTGTTCATTTATGCATAAGTGTGTGTCTGTGTGTGGGTGTGATGTGCTGCGGATTATTATATTAGCAAGCTTTGCATTACGCTAAGAAATATTTAAATCAGTCTCATCTAAAAAGATGACTCAACTTAGTTAATTAAAAAAATTGTTCACATTTATTGCTTGCTATAAACACATTTGTTTCTGCAACTCCAGGCACATTTCAAAATATATATATTTTTTTATTAAAGCTAACTACTTTGTTCTTTTTGTTATTTGAAGTTCACATTAAAACTACAGTATCTTGGAAACTTATTGCCATACCATAGTTATGGTATTTTACTTTCCAGATACTTTTTATGCAGAGATGTTCTTGTTTGTCCAAGATCCAGACAATCAATAAAAATAATAATAATAATAATAATAATAATAAAAATGATTGGTTAATGTGGATATTTATTGTGTGAAAGTGATTTATATCAAGTTTGTGTGATGTGATTTCCACCAGCTCTTTTCTATAGAGAAAAAAAATGAAGAGAATTCAAGGGAAATGTCACTTGAAAATTTTCTTTTTTCATTAATTTCGTTATTTTGTCACATAAAAAGAAAAAAAAAGAAAAAAAAAAGCTGGAAATATTGTTTGAATGTGTGTACACAGAGGATACATATATGCTATAAAAAAATTAAAATAAAATCCATAGAGATGCCGGTAATTGATATTACCAAAGTACTTTGGGTCCTATTTTTACAGACTTTTTTAGAGTGTAGCTTTAAAACTAGCTATTGCAATTCAGGTGACATTTCCGTCACAAATGCAATACATTAAAGAATTTGAATTTGAAATGAAATGACGCTGTTTAGGAAATGACCTGGGGTCCAAGTTCTGTCGTTATCAGCACAGTTCAACGAGTCGGTGTTTCCTGAAAGCATAGTTCCAACGAACATTCGCAAACAGCATCGCAAAGCTGTGTGGTTGGAACGACGGCTCTCGACCTGTGGTTAGAAGCAGAGTTTCTAGTTTGCATGACATGTGGACTTAATAAATCCTTATCTTGAGCAAAAAAGGCAAGCTGACATTCAGTACAATCTCTATCTTTTATTTAGAATACATGCAAATGAAATGTATGTCTTTCAGTTTGTCAAGAGATTTAAAGCACCATTTTTTGAAGACTGCGCATGTGTGAACGTGCTCTACTATAAGAACGAGCCTAGGATTGAATCTGGAAATAAAGCAAAATAACTGAGAAAAATTAGAAATAGTCCTCAGATGTCATGTCTGTAATTTATATCAAAACATCTAGCGTTAATTCGATCTCAAACAGTCTCATTAAAAGAAGTTATATTACTCCACTATGTGTGTGACGTCATAAACCAACGTGGTTGAACGACCATTTTGCAACACTATGGTTTAGGGAAACAGTCGTGACTAGCCAGTTGATTTATTCAACGATACATCGTTTTCGATAAGAAAATTAAGCTGATATATTGGATCATTTCCTTCAGCTGAGACAGTTCAGATGCGCACTGTTCACCGAGATGGTTTTGAATTGCTTGAAATTGACATTCACTTCAAAAAGGAAAATACTGTTAAGTGCAACATATGCAGCACAAGTCTCATATAGGCTATAAAATTATCATGAGAATATTATAATTGGGACATGACTTGTAATCAGACTCTCAAAAATGATCTGAAATCTGGATTTAGATTTATCTGCAATATATCGGTTATCTGCTTTCAAATATAAAGAATTATCGGTTATCGGTATCGGACAAAATTTTCATATCAGTGCATCCCTAGTTATTAAACAAATGAAATAAACTAGTGAGAGTGTAAAAAGTTTCTTAAAATCCACAGAGGCAAAAGTGGCCACAGCTGAAGAGAAACCCAGACGTGTCTTCATTTGTCACAATTTAACCACAAAGGTGACCACCTCCTGTAGCTTTCCCAGGGCCTGTATTGCAATTAGCAATTTACAACGTCGTCTTGGCCTTTTGAAACTAAAAGCTAGAGGATTCCAATATATAAAAAGAAAAAGCAGACCAGGTATTGCCTTGTATCCAAAAAGGGGACCCCAACTTTTTAGAACAATGTTACCTTATTGAATGGAAGAGGAAACAAGTCAGGACAATAGCTTGAAAGTTCACCCTAAACTTCCAACTTCTACACCCAATCCAACCCCCCACTGCCATGGCGCCCCGGCAGGACCCCTAAAGTGAATCTCAAGGAGCAAGAAGACCACCCTGCGGGGGCTCATAATGTAGAAGCTCGCATTCCAGTGGCAACCTATTGAAACACAAACAGTTCATTTAAATTTGCTCCTTGATATGACCCGGACGGGTCTCCTTTTGAATCCAGACAGAGCTGGCTCATTAGGGTTAAGATGGTGGAACGGCAGATTTGGGGGGATGGTGTCGGGCTCAGGAAGGGGTGAATGGGAGGTGGACCATCTGGAGCGCTGATAGGAGAATCTGAGAAAAATGTTTTCTCATTTTCGCAATCAAGCTCACAAACATTGGCTAATTGTTGAGTGTGTAATTGAGACAATGGCGGCATCCTTGCTGTTTACCAATTGTAAAGGGCTGGAGCATTCAGGTATTTGGAGTGTTTTAACCAAGTGGTCTCCCATTTAAAAAGCGGACAGCTTCTCTACCATTCATTTACACACTCTTTCCTTACACATACTTATTACAATTAACACCACCACACAGGGACTCTCTAAGCAAACGTGAGGATTTGTCTAAACCCTCGATGCAATCCTGTGTCCACATGTAGGCTTACAGTTGTTGTTGCCGATGTGTGTGAGTTTTCTCATTAAATCAATCAATGGCCATTTGTCAAGCTCTAAAACAGATCTGCAGCACATTCAGCCAAGCTCTTAAGTAAAAAGGGCATTTCATAAAACAGTTTAACATAACATTAACAAAGTAACCACTTTCTGTAAACAGGCCGTACTCATCTTGGTCCAAATTCCCTTCAGCTTCTCTTCTGTATTACATATTCATGGCAGATATGACAACCGGTTTGGGCTTTGAACTCACAAAGGCTCTTTATTTCAACACATGGATCGTGTTAATGCCTTAACTAAATTTATTTATATAAAATATGCCTGATATATCCTACTTTCTGTAATGTCTATCCATCCATCCATCCATCCATCCATCCATCAATCCATCCACCCTACAGATCTGACTATGCTAACTTTATCTGTTAGCTTGTTAATAATTGTTGCTAAGCTAACAGTTTAAAACTATAGCAAACATTGCTCAAATACTAATTCAAAGGCTCTTACATAAATCAAAGGCTCTTACATAAAGCTCAAATAATGGATAATATAATATAATGTTGTAATATATAAAGTAAATTTTAATTAGATAGAATGACTTTCATATAAGGCAGATCTACAGCATTAAAATACACTCAAGCCCCTTTCACACAGAGATTCCGGAAAATACACGGATAATGTGTCCCGGAATTTGTTCCGGGATCGTTTGATTTTGGTTCATTCACACTGCCAGTGATTTTCCGGAATCTGTGAGTGCGTTCACACACATCCCGTAAAGATCCCGTAAAGACACGTGACGTGTTGTAGACAGGCCAGTCTAATCTTCCGCTACCGCTCTTTCCATTGTAGTAGTTTGTAGTTTTTTCGTTCTTTCTTTGTTGATGACGAACACAAACTTTCTTCTAAGAGCAACAAAATACCCCTTACGGCATTGGTCCTGGCTTTTGTTCACACAGGGCGCGTTCTGGGACTGATCCCGGCAATGTTACTAGGTCCCCATCTCGGCATCGATCCCGGCATCAATCCCGGGACGTGTTTGCGTTCACACAGAAGGCACTCTAGCAATGTTACGGCAATTTCCCGGGATCAACGCGCTGTGTGAAAGGGGCCTTATTGTGACATAGAAGGTTGCATGAATCTAGATTTCACATGTCTTTGATACCCAAAAAGCTATAACATCGAATCAAGAATCATCTGTCAGTCATATATTGAGATGAAGCTGAGAATTTTGAAGGCCTCTGTATTGGAATGTGTGAGAGGAGCTGATAAGAGTAACTTTTACCATCAGAGACCAGGGGCAGAGGGGTCAACCATGGAGGTCATCCACTAACAGTGCTGAGACCTCTTGCTATTAAAGGCTTTAGTTGAGCTAGGCTCTTCATGTCATTTAGATTATAAATCAATGTCAAAGCAAAAGAGGTGAAGACCACAAGAGAAGTTAGTGAAGATGGGATAGTTCTTAGTGGAGTGATTAGTTGGGGGAGAAATAAATGAAGGTATCAGATCAAACAATAAATCTGGAGTGCAAAAGTGAGCACAATTGGGATTGACTCATTTTAAGATAATTTCCCATGCAAGAATGGCATGTCCCAAATTATCTTACATTTAGTTTGTTAAAGTGAAACAAAAAATTTCGAAGTGTATATCCATGAATATTTTGGACTAATATCACCCAGAATCCCTTACCAGAAAGGGAATAGTTTGTAGTGGTTTTCTATCAACATTGCAAAGCCAAAGCTGCCAAAACAGTTTTTGAAAGAAAAATGAAAAATCAGTTGTTAAGTGTAATTTCTGCATCGAAAGTGCCGCTGCAAAAATAATAATTGTTTCAAACCAGTCTTCCCAAATACTCCTAAATGTGGTCCAATTTTTCAGATAAAGTCTCAACTCGAATAAAATTTTGTTCTCATCCGATAGTGTCAGTACAATTTAATCGATAATATTAGACTATTAATTGTCTTTAAATCCCAAACTGAGCAAGTCACTAGCGCACTGTAGTTTAAAGACATGGCATTATCATGTCCCAGTACTATACTCCCTGCTGAAAATTTGTCTAGAGTCAAATAGTGCTAATCTAGCTAGTGGATCAGCATAGTCAATCTGTTCTAAAGCAAAACTGAGCTGTGGTTGCTGGTCCACAGGTAGTCTCACATAGCCAGACCTTCAGACTGAAGGCAGAAGGTTTGGACTCCATAGCAGCCTTCATTGGCCACGGACCACCAAGAGGCCTTCTGACTGACATGTAAAGCAACCAATCACAGTTAGTTTTGTTAGTTTCAAAATCCTGAAGCGTTTCCATTTAAGCGTACCATATGTATAAGACGTTCAGACAGGGGTTCGTGGGCATGACGTCTGAGGCTGAGACTAGTCCACAAGCACTCCTGCTTCCCATGCTGGAGACCAGAAAACCAGCATCCCAGCATGATCCCTTAAGCTGGTAAACAGCAATGCTGGATTTTATTGAGTATTATAATGCTAATTGTGATGCAGTGTGAGTGTCCTCTCGCATGTGATAAGACTGTAGGGTGTGGGAGGCAGAAGCACACACTGTGTACGGTGGCAACACAAGCCTCGAGGCCACAGCTGTCCCCTGTTCAACAACACAACCCTTGGGGTGCCTCCTTCTTTCACATGGACGGCTTAGTGGTTGTGCTGGAGCAGGCCCAGTCCAGTGGTGGCGAGAGAATGCTTTGATAGTGGATGCATTCCTGCATTATTTACCTTAGTGTCATTGCCTATCCATTCAACAATTCAGCAGGTTGTCTCCTCAACACATGGTAGAGTTTCCTTCCTCTTCTCTGTCTCTCTTTTTCTCTCTACGACCCTTTTGTCTACAATGTATACAAACAATTCCTTCTGCATTAAACCCTCAAAGGAAGATCCAATGAGTCATCATGAAACAGAGGAAAACGTCTTTCAGTACTTCTCTGAGTTGTCTATCATTGTTTCCTTGCTGCTCTGAGAATTTATTGTATGTGCTAGTATCACAGATTGCTTTTGTTATCCAGCATCTTATATCCATCGTATTCTTAACCCCTCTGTCCCCCATGTTGGCAACCTGGAGAGTTTCCTCCCTGATCCTCGACAAAGCAATTAAATCACTGATGCAGCTGAATCCTATTATTCAAATCTCTGTTTTCAGAGCTGTAAAGATTCTCTCAGGTAATCTTAATGTTGTAAGGATATTAATTGCCTGACTCAAATTTGGATTTGAGAATATGCTGCTCTGAGTTACATTTTATAAACAGGGATCTACATCAGTTGATTTAAAGATGCACTTTCCCAGGCTGTGTATTTAAACAAAAGCATTTGCATTGTTGCCTTGCTGCCCAGTCAATGACTTCACAGGCAGCATTTTGTGTATGAAGGTATCTCATAAGGAAACTACTTTGAGACAGACCTCCAAGAGTTCTTTAAACTACACTTTTTTCATATACCATTTTTTTCCACCAATCGCTAAACCACACACACAGGATTGTGGGATATCATAGACAACAAGAGACATATCTACGCTGCCTCCAAAAATAGACCAGATGAAGGCATGTTACGTAAACATTGAATTCAGATATTTCTTGATGCCTTCCCACTTCCATACTACCTTTGAAGGTAGCATTATAGAAGCACCCTCAGTGTCTGTCTGTGATTGGTCAGACCTATTTAGGAAGCCAGTCCAGATTTTCTCAATATGTTTCCGGTATAGGTGCTGTTTGTGTATTCTATAGATCCAGGCCTATGAGGCTCTCTCTCTCATCTTTCTCAGTGTACTTAAAGTTCAGGTTTTGTGCTATTTATGACCCAAGCCCATGGCTTCACACTACTGTTCCGTTTACTGTTAAACAACCAAAACCAAATAAAATGGTGAACAGCCTGTTTGTCATGTGCTCATCTGGATTTGCAAGATCCCACTGAAGTGTAAACCTAATGTCACAATGTCTTACTGTTTTGTATGCCTTAAAGGAATCCACATAACTGTTCCTTGCTCCACGATTGGTCCTTCTTGGCTGCTAACAAGAGAAGATTTATTATGTCCTCGACATCTGAGAAGATACAAAGGAAGCTAGTAGTTTTTATTTTAAAAATATCAGGGAAAAAAATATCAAACACGCTTAGCTGAACTTTAGCTCACTTTAATTGCAGTGAGCCCTGGCTATTCTTGAGGTTCTGTCTTTTCTTCAAATCCTCTATAGATCAAAGCTCTGGAATAGACAGACAGGTTGGGGTGACATGGATTGGGTCTGGACTAAAGAGTGGTGGAAACTCACAGCACGGCCTCTTCAGGGGAGGTGGGGGCAAAAGGAGACAATGAGGGCAATTCACAATAGTATTAGCTAATGAAGGGACTCAGGCATTCCTCATTGTGGAATGCAGGGTTGGATTAAACTGTAACATACCTTTTTTGGCTCAAAAAGGCTGGAAGACAGTCTCATATAGATGAAAGCTGTAACAAAACACAAAATATATGAATGACCAAAGGATTGTATACTATATTGAGTTTTAGCCCCATTCATCCATTAAAACCTATTTGAATCTGACAGTTTTACACAACCCATTTTGTCTCAGGACTTAAGTAACCAGGGTCGAGTTGGTTACGGTAATTTTAGCCATAAACTGCCTACACACACAAAACAATATTGGAGATTTTCATTGAGTGGACGTATCTGAATGTGATTATTGTGGTGCACTTTGAGGAGTGTTGAGAAGAAAACCCACTTGTTTATTTAATGCCGCTCCAACTGGAAGTGACTTTGTGAGCCGTAGACAACAAGCCAGGATTCATTGGCTCTACTTATCCAAACAGTGTCAACATGTTCATTTTTACTGGAGGTCTTTGACTTTCCTGACAGATCCCATCTGCCATTTTACAGGCTCATGGGCTATTTAACAGAGGCTCTCTGTAGCCACCAGAAGAGCAATGAAAGGGAATGCTGGTATTCACCCGAAACTCTAGACTTTCACTTTTGAGAAGCCAATGATTTGACCACCTTGAAATCCGAGACTCTTTAAATCCAAAGGAGCTGCAGGAATGCCCCAGACCCGTATATAGCCCCCTTTCCCAAAGTCCTTCCATGTGAAGATGTTGAAAGAGAAGAGGCCTTCACCAAGACTTAAGCAACTATGTCTTGTCACATTTTTGCTCTGGTCTGTTGAGGCTGGTCACCTTTCATTTGATCACTGGGCTACCTAAAACGCTATTGGATGTGGCTGAGTAAACGGATGTGATATGCAGGATAGGTCTGTGTTATCATAAGCTACCATCTTTCCCCACATTGTACGGCATCTGTGTCAAAAGATCTGCTTCTTCATTGCAATTAGTCCCAAACCAAATCTAAGTGTAGTATGATGAATGTAGGCTTTGATCACCTTGGTAGAGGCTTGATTGGTCACAAGAACCTTATAAGAACATTAATTACCTCAAGCTATTAACATCTAGGACTGTAATGGTCCTTACCTTTGCTTTAAAACTCAAACATCTTCTGGAAAAGTAGCTTGCTGTTTGTAGGAACTATTAATATATAATTATGTAAAGTGGAGCTGGTATGAAATTGGTTTTACAAGCGTGTGAATCTTGTTGAGTTACTTGTGTCTCGGCTACAACACCAGAACGTGTTGGTTCTGGAGAATAATGAAGGGCTCTGTGCACTGACACCAGTTTATTTTTCATTTCCTCCACTCCTTTCTGATTCATACATGATCGAGTATGTGATGATTGGGAAGTAATGATGTGGAAGAGTAAATATTTACAGATTGGTAATGAGTAGTTGAAAGCCGGCCACCCACCCCCCTTCAAGCCCACTGACCATCCCTCTATAACTCCTCCCCTACAGCCATACCATGCATTCCTCTCCGAATCTGGATTTCATTGATGGCAAATCCATTTTGCAATGGTGTAATTCCTTCTCAGGATTTGTACTGACAGCATTGGTTAAGGTGATGTCCACTCCCTGACATAAAATCAAGTCTATGTCAGTTCAGCCATTGATCCTGGATGAGGGGCTAAACGTTACCAGGGTCCCAATTTGGTGCTATTTGGATTCCAGGCTAGTTAAGTTAGCAATTGTGTTTAAATGATTGAAGATTCAGTTGACTTATGTGCAGATTTGTTGATTACTGGTAATATAGATGAATTCAAACATTGCTTTGACTTCCTGCCACATTTAAGAACTTTCGGCAGCATCCCAGTTCCCCGTTCCTGTGAGCAATTAGCTCAGATGAGATCTAGCTAAGATGGTCCGAGATGGTTTCCCTCATCTTTGTCACCTCATCAGCTGGTTTCCTCTGCTGAAAGATGCTAGGTGCTTGTGTCTACTTCAAAAGACATTCCTGTTCTTCCAAAAAGACAGGGGTCTCTGCTTTCAGTCCTTAGGCCAAGCGTACGAATGACCTCCCCTCCCCCACTCCACCTCTTCACCAGATAGGCCTTTCATGACTGGCCAGCACAAAGCCTTGTAGCTTGTGAGAGGAAGTTTCCAATTTCCAATTTTGCATGTGGGAAAATATGTACGTTTCTGAGAGGACCTTTTGTCTCAGGCCGTAATGGCAGCAATTGGAGTGCAGAGGTCATAAAATGCAGCGTGTCATCGACACTACGCAGGCATGCATGGGACTTTTTATAAGGTCTCACTCTAGACTGCAACCAGAACGACTGCCATGACAGAAAAAAAAAAAAAAAAAACTCATAAATGCTTATAACGCATATGTATCTGACAGGTCATATGTGTATTAGAAAGTATGATGGGTGGATCTTTGAAATCTGAACATACTACATCTCCAAAAGAAGAACAGTGTGGGAAACAGTGCTATTTCTTTTTTAAATACCCAACTTTATGTGTCCAAACATCTAGACGAAGGAAGATAAACCTCTGTCACCATGTGCTGGTCAATGAAAAAATAAGTTGACTTCAAATCTGATGGAAGTCTTGTATCTTCTCCCTGCTTCCTGATTCTCCTAGAGACCACCGGGCTCAGTGTGTGAAACAAAAAGTAAAAAAGAACCTTGTAAATTCCTCAAACACAAAAGAGGCAAAGGCACTTTTATTTTGAAATGTTAACAGCCAGTTGCTGTGACAGTGGCTACAGAGAACAACAAATAATTACATAAAAAAGTATCTTCTAAAAAATTGAGTTCACAAAATGCTTTTAGCATGTTCATGGTATAATGCAAATATGAACTTAAGCATTAACCTGCTGACATAGACTTTAGCTTGTCTACAGAATAGTCATTTATGCCGTTGTCTTTCACTGCAGTCCCCTCTATGGGATGTCCGTCTTCAGAACTGAAGAGACTGCTGGGAGGGCAAGCTTGGTGGTCAGCGCTCACTGCAGACTCCGATCCCCCACGCTGCCCGAATGCAGCCCCTGTCGGGTCTACCCCATGATTAAAGGAATCATTTCCCGTTCAGAGGCTCATGGGACACAATGCAAGTGCCTTGAGAGGCTCACCACAAAGGAGAGCAAATCTTCCCACAGCCTCGCCACATCTCTCACTGCAAGGATTTCACAAAATGTATCACCATATCAAAAGTGCATTCTACCTGACCCCATTCCCCCCAACTGCGACCTCCAGCTTTAATGGCCGCTCCAAGACAAATGGTCACTACATGGCCTGCCCGGCTAACCTTTTGTCTCCCCTATTTCTCATCACTCCAGTTCTGACAGGTAGGGTAGGTCAAGCCTTTTTTCTTTTCTTTTCATTTTTTAATAATTAAAAGGAAAAAAAAAGAGACTGTTTTAAAACTTTAACTCTGCAATGGAAATTCAAATAATGAGCCTGACAACATGCCAAATTGTGCTGGACAACTAGAACAAAGCAGAAAGTCACTTTTATTCCGAGTTAACTGTGAAAAATGTGATCATAAAACAATTGTGTGTGTGTTTGCATAAACAGGGCTGTAAACCTTATGATCAGGCCCAGACGGTATCTGTGAACGGCTTTACATTTTCTGCATTGAATGTGTGGGAATACCAAGGGAATTCTGAGAAATTGATGCAAACATGGTTTGCTGTTGGAGCTGATAGCAGCTGAAAGGATAATCATATTAATCAAAAAATATTTATTAAACAAAGAAGTAAGGAATGGGGTGTTGGCACGCTTCTATGTTGGCTGTCTCGTGGTTCATATATTTTAGTCTACTTTCAAAGAACATTTTGACAGTTTTATCAAATCAACTGAGTCATGTAAGTTTACACATTAATGTACTATCCCCTTCTCTCTCTCTCTTTCTCGCAGTGTTTTGAGGGGGTTGTTCTCACTCCCTTATCCCCATTGATAACCCCTTCCTGTCATCCAGCCTGCTGATTCAGTTGAAAAGAGGGATATTCTCATTCAATGAGGACTCTCTCTCTCTCTCTCTATCTTAAAAACAAGCAAGAAAACCAATCATTGTTTACTGGAGTGGTGGTCATGGGTAATGTGAATAGATAACACATTGTTAAAATCATAATATTAAATATTTCTATCTCTCTTTTTTTCAATTCCTGACAAAGGCTTTAAACACTAGAGCAAAAAAAAAAAAAAAAAGAGACACATTACCCCTAATCAATGGTTTATCTGTGTTTTTTATTCGTTTCATGCTGCCAGAGAGGATTATGGGAAATATAGTTTTTCTTATAGAAGCCTGTCACTTCATCAACTGGCTAAATGCGTAATATTTTCTGGCTTGCTTGATCACTATTATTCACAACAGTACCGCCTCAAGTTTCCCTGGTAATTACGACATCGTGGTGGCATCCATATGTATTCATCACGTAAATACTCTCATTCAGACATGACTTGAAGGCATTGCTTTCAGTTCAAAGCCAGCATCCATCCACATCTCGAGTGGTCAGGGTGAACTGACACCTGGGCTCTTGATGCACAGTGGCCCCCTAGAGGTGGATGTCTGACCTCTCACTCTGACCGCAGACAGGACCATCCCACCCGATCTGAGATGACCAGCTGACCTAACTTACAGTTACTTTGGCACTCTTAAGATACTGAAATGTAGCCTGACAGAAGCTAGCACATCGAGATATATTTTTAAAAGAATCGATTTACATGTACAAGTGAGAGCAAAAGAGAGCTTGAGGGAGTATATGGGAGAAAAAAAAAAAGAGTGCAAGCACGCTCACTACAGATAAAAAGAGTTGCTTGTAAAGAAACTGGTAGGAATGTGGATTTGCATAAGGCGCGACTTGCAGGCCACACAGAAACCCAGTGACTCTGCCACACCACCTACTACAACCCAATAACCTTTCCTCCTTTGTTTCACAGGTCAGAGTAAAACGGCTTGCTGGAAGTGATCCCATCACCAGACATTAACATGTTACGTTTTCAAAGCAATAGTTGCATAGTAACAGTCACTAATTTAAGAATGAAAGACAAAGAGGAATGAGAGGCCTCGAAAAGGCTTTTTTTCTTTTTGGTCCTTGTAGGGCATGATATTTGGTAATACTGATTCTTTTTTTAGCATAACTCTTTCGTAAAGTAGGTTTATGTTAAGTACGGGAACAGTTTGTCTTGGTCAACACCTCCAGCCATTTCCAGTAAGGCCAGAGACTTTTGCCAGCAAGTAGGTTTCTTGTAGTTGACCGTACCTTTATTGACAAACCAGCCAATGAGGTTTCACCCTGCATTAAGGGAAGTCATGGTGGTTTTGAAAGTACCGTGGCAAGCATACTTCCTCAGCAATAGTAAAGCCATTATATATATATATAAAAAAAAAAATGTAAAAAAACATCCTTAAACCAAACTTGCTGGTGGCTCAGGGCACATACTTGCACTTTTGAGATAGCTAGTAAAAGCCCAAATCCACTTTTGGTTAAATAATGATCGGGCACACTGACACAAGCACATCTGCTGATGGATATTTCTCCCACTGTCATCTGTTCTTGAACCCACCAACTTTTGTGGCACAGTCTTTATGCTCCAAGTTCCACGACAGGTGAAATTAGGCAGGGCTACATCTATTTCGCTGCAGCCGATCAAAAGGACTTCTCTTCTCTGCAGCTGTTGCGTGTAAATCAGAGGCGATTTCCGCACACTGTCCGCTCCTGAGCGCCTGGAGAAGAGGAAGGAGGGGCGGGGAGGCTCTCTTGGGCACCCATTGTGCAATGCAACTGCAAAGACAGATTCTGAAGCCCCGGCTCCAGAGTACAGAGGGTATATCGAGAGGATCCAGGCGTGTCGGGTTGCGTCTCGGAGATGACGCAGGTTGATCAGAGTGCTGCCGGAAGGATACGTGGGTGACAGCTGGAGGTGGAGCGGAGGGCCACTAGTGTGATATGCATTCCAGGCCATTGTAATCATCTGTGTCTGCAGAGTTTTGGCGCCCAGTCTCTTATCCCAATTACATAGGCCCCAAGGGGAAGGGGTTGGTAGAGCAAGGTCATGTAATCATGACCTCGGGGATATTTATAAATTCAGATGATGACATAATTAATGTGCATATGCTCTTAGTTTAAAGGGGTGGTTGATTATGATTTCACTTTTCTAACTTTAGTTAGTGTGTAATGTTGCTGTTTGAGCATAAACAACATCTGCAAAGTTACAACGCTCAAAGTTCAAAGCAAAGGAAGATTTTTGCTTTTAAAGAAATCATTTTTTAAGGACTACAACAAACGGCTGGTAGAGACCACACAACATTCCTCCCGGGTTAGTGACATCATCAACCCTAGAATTTACATAAAGCCCGTCCCCGGGAACGTGATTTATAGATTATCATGACAGAATTTGCTAATCAAACTAACAAATTTGCTAGTTAACTCCACATCAGCTACATAAATTTATCAACCAACCATTCGGAAATGTCCAGTTGCTTCTACATGTTGTCACTTCTTCTTGAGTCTCTCCATCATTGTCTGACTCCGGTTTGAACATAAAAGGCTAAAAGTTTTTTACAATTTTCAGTGTGTGTCTGTGTGAGGTAATCGGAGTTGCTAACACACAAACACACACCAGCTCTTGAAGCTCCGCCCTCTGTGCCGGGAGCAGCAGCTCATTTGCATTTAAAGGGACAGACATAAAAACTGTGGGTTTTTGCTCACCCTCAAAAAGTGACAACTTTAACATGCTTTATAAAAATATCTGTGGGGTATTTTGAACTTAAACTTCACATACACACTCTGGGGACATCAAAGACTTATTTTACATCTTGTGAAAAGGGCATTATACCACCCCTTTAAAGTGAGTTTAAAACACATGTGACAATATGTTTTCTTTGAATGAATGATTTCATATGGTTTTGAAAAATATTTTTAATGACTATATATATATCTATATATTTAATGACTAGAAATGTGTGGTAAAACGAAATGATATACTTTTATTACTGGTTGAATACATGTGTGCGCACACATTTTTAATCATTCTTTTTAAGAAAAGTTTTTTTTTAAATATATATAGGCTCTCTCTCTCTCTCTCTCTCTCTCTCTCTCTCTCTCTCTCTCTCTCTCTCTCTCTCTCTCTCTCTCTATATATATATATATATATATATATATATTCTGTATGTTGGCTCTACCACAAGACTTTTTCAAGTGGTGCTCAAGTGGAAAGACTTTTTCCAAGATCTTTCGTCTGGGACAGCCCATAATCGTACAATGTGCACCGGGCATTGTGGGTAAGGTTATGGTGTTATTGGAACGTCTAGCTCCACTCATTACATCCAAAGAGGAGGAGCGGGATGTAAAGCTCCACCCACCGATTCTTGACTTTTTTTGCACCACGTGACTTTTTAAATAATGTATTAATATAATGCAGTGAAGCTGTTTTGTAAAAAAATAAAAAAATAAAAATAAATTACTATAATACAAAAGTCAATATATAATACAAAAGTTATTTTTTTTAAACTTTTTTTTCTTCATTAAAATACCAGGAGGGTTGTGTCACCCTGACTTTTTTAACTTGTAAACCCCACCCAGAAAAAACTACAGTGAATTTTAATTTTAATTAAATCTTTTTTTTTCTTTTTTTTTGCCCAGTCAGCCTTGTCAGTTAGTTGAATGACTATATTTCTGCATTTACTCTCATAATTAAACAAAATATATGATTATGGATTACTTTTTAAATACAAGAGCAGGTTTTAATGTGAATTATCACTGTTGGGTGACGCTATGCATGAGGGTTATTGTGCTATTCATTTCAAAACACTAGATCTGATTTGCAGTGAACAGGTGCGTAAAATCATAGGAGGTTTTGTAATGTTTTCCTCTCTGTGCTTCTGAACTGGGCACCATTCAAGAGAGCAGAGGGGACGCTCAGAGCCGTAAAAGAGTTCGTGGAAATGGGAGGCATTACAGAACAGCCGCAAGAACAGCAGCTGTCCGGGAGAACAGCCTTCAGAGCGTATGTGAGGACTGATGTGACAGAGCAAAGGATGGTCTATTGCATCGTGAGTGACATTGGGAAGAAATGTGCAAATGTGGAGCCTCACACACAAAGGCTGACTTAAAGTTTGCATGCATACCTGCTGCAAATCAGCTTTGAAGAACACTGGCTTGTGGCACCTCAATGGATCATAAGCTGAAACGGAAAAGTATGTTTTCCTTTCGATATGGAGTAAGGAGATGTGTGTGCGTGTGTTTGTGCGAAAGGGAGTGGGGGTCAAGAACGGATGAGGTCCATTGGCAGGAGGCCACTATTAGCTATTCAAGCAGTAACGGCCAGTGGTGGAAGAGAAAGAGAAAAAGAGACATGGAGAGGCAGACAAAGACAGTGAGCGAGAAAGGCACACTAGGCCTGAAGTAAGTCACTTTCAGGGGTGACAATACCCATGGAAGAAAGAGCCCGATGACTGCTGCTAGGAGACTTCATTGAGAGGCATGCGGACAGCGGGCCCCAAGACCCCAAAAACATCAATGGGCTCATCCAATCCTCATTAAGGGGCTGAAATGATAGAGATATACATGAGAAAAAGCCCATAAGAGATGAGAGAGAAAAGAAGAGTATGCCACCCAGTGAAGCAAGGCTGGCGCTGGCCAGAAAGCCCAGTCAGACGGCATGCAAGTCACCCAAGACCATCTGCAAAGCAGTCGCCTGGAGGGGAAAAAAAGGCGCATTTGTTTGTCTGAAAGGAACAAAATAATCAGGGCATATAAAAAGTACTACACTGATCGTGCTGAGACACTCAAGCACATCAGATGCACCAGATATATTAGAGGGAAACTGCATGAGACGTTGTTTCTGTCAGCTGATATGGGCTACAGTGGTGATGATGACGGGACATTTGTCACCATTTGCACACTTCAAACTAATAACATCCTGCTCATAAAACACAGCTGACCCGCCGCTCATCCATTTTACCTCTTTAAAACTGAGCTTTTTATTTTTAGACCAAAGGAATATCAAAGGAGATTAAAGGAATCGTTATTATTTACTCACCCTTATGTAGTTCTTAAACCTGTTTGTCATTCATTCAAGGAGAGATTTTGAAAAATGTTGACGCAGCTCTTTATTAGACACTGAGAGTTTATAGTGACCACGGCTGTCAAGGTCCAAAATCTGTGCAGTAAGTTTTAAAATGTTTTCCTTTGTCTATCGTAAAACTTTTTTTAATATATTTTTATGGTGCTTTTTCTTTTACAGCTTGGACAGTCATGGTTACTAAAGTTGTGCTGTGAATGTAAAAATTACATTTTGAATGACAGAGAGGAAAAACTAAAGTTTTTAACTATTCCTCAAAGAGAGTAACCAAAGTCACAGACAGTAAGTCAGCATTTGGCAAATGGTTGAGGAATGGTTGAGGTTTTTGGTTAACCACATTTTCACACATACCAGATATGTTTAAAAACATGACATGGTGAGGACGTTCAGGTACTCGTAATACAGTCATGTAACCAGTGATTAGTGACGAACCCTGTGGTCTGAAAAGCCTGAACGCCAGTCATTCCATTCCAGAAGCAGGAATTGAGAAATACACGCAGACCATTTCTTCCATCCGAACCTCTCACATGACTAAGAACATTTATATGGTATTGTTCACCATTTTAGTGATAACATGATATGAATGAATATTTGACTTACTGACCTGGCCTGGAATGTAAAAGTGGAGTTAACACAATTTTACAGGAGTAAATATATTCTGTATTCTGAACTACAAATGTATGGCCTTTTTTTTTTTTTTTTCACACAGTTTTACATACTATCTTTGAAAATATTGATTTATAAAGAAAACAGATGTTCCTAATTCTGAGTTGTGCACTGTTAGAAAAATCTGTAGAAATGACAGTATTACTGGCAGCTACTTGCCAGTAACTTACTGTAGATTTAAATTGATGTTATTTACTGGCAACAATTTGTCCAAAATTAAATGAACATTAAACATTAACAAGTCTTTATCTTTACAGAATAAAACTAAAATAACAGCCTCATGCAAAGCATTCTGGGAACCAAAATCTGAAGGAAAAACAGAAAAAGGTTGATGAAGATTTCTGGTTCCCAGAATGCTTTGCATTAGATTGTTATTTTATAGTTTTATTCTGTAAAGACAAAGACTTGTTAATGTTTAATGTTCATTTAACTTTGAACAAACTGTTGCCAGTAAATAGCATAAATTTAAATCTACAGTAAGTTACTGGCAAACAGCTGCATAACTACAGCAAATTTTTTACAGTGTGGGCATTTTTGTGTAGTCCACTGCTGGTAGTGTATATAGGAATTTACTTTATATCTACCTAACTCTTTCCCTGCCATTGACAGAATCTTCCGTAATTTATGACGTTTCCTATGACAACACAATCCATGTTATACGGTAGGGGGCGCTGTAACGCATCTTCAGAAAAAGTACAGAAACACAGGTGGAAAAGAAGCAGAAACAAGTGATGGAATATTTGTCAAATAGCACGATCATCAAACATAAAACAGCAGATAAATGAAAACGGCGTAAAGTTATCGAAAGAAATGTCGACCCAGGACGAGCTGTAGGACTGTGAAGCTTTGTGGGTGTTGATGGACTCCATCTACTCCATCTATATTCTGATCATCGTTCTGAATCCGATCCGGACGAAGTCTTAGACAAAGACATGATTTTCTCAGCATTCGTTCAAATGTTGCCTATACCCACATTCAAGAGTTGATGAAAAGAAAGAAAGCATGAAGCTAGAATAAATTGTTTATGTTGTTGTTTAAAGTCAAGTCAAGTCATGTCTCCTTTATTTATATTGTTATATTATATTAAAAAAAATATATATAAAAAAAACACGATGTTTTTTCTTTTGGTGTAATGCATGTTCAGATATTCATATAACAAAATATTCTGGGAGTTATGAAAGTTTTGTGAAAATTATTAAAAAAAATTAAATAAAACGCTGGCGGGTAAAGAGATAAAGTACAGTAAAAGGTATATTTCAAGTATAAATTTAATACCTAAATAGGAACATAGCAGTGTACTTAAAGTGCAAAAATAATATATAAATAGTAAACTATAAGGTATAATGTCTCAAAAGTGTACTTTCAGATATCAGTATACCTATGAGTTCACTTGTAGTATAGTTTTAGTACAGGTGGAAATATTACTGTTGTAAACTAGTGTGTACTCAGTACTCAGTCTTAAAAGTATACTTTTATACACTAAAAAGTGGGCCAATTTAGTCAAGTAGTATTGAAAAAGTACACTAACAAGTATACTTGTAGTACAAAAAGTATACTTAAAATACACTAGTAGTATACTATCTATATATGTATGTGTGTGTGTGTGTGTGAGTGTCATGAAAAATGTTATAATATTTAATCAAAAAATATATACTGTATGACTTAGATAATATTCCTAATTAAAGTTACTCCAAAGGGTTCCTGAGAGAAAATCTGTCTTTTTCTAAACTTGGGGTCTCTGGGTTGGCAGAGAGTATGGGTGGGGGTCTGTAAAGGCTGCAACCCCTGATCTCCAAGAAAGTTAAATGTTTAAAGCATCCGTATTTTAGCCACCCCCCTCTATTCTCAGTTCCAAAAGCATGACCCCCAGCCCTATCCCCTGTCCGCCCGCTGCCCACCTCGGGTGCATTCCTCTATCAACCCTTCACACAATCGTCCGGCCAGCGGCCTCTAAGCACATAATCCCACTCACTGCAGTCCTGCAATCTGCAGAAGGGGAAAAGGAAGGGGTGGATCCTGGGAGGAAGAGCTGTGGAAAAGGGGGGAGCGCGGTGTGAAAGGAGGATGGTGAATGAGTGAGGGAGGACTTAACGACTGGAGGAGGGCAGTGAAAGAGGGGAAAAGGGGGCACCAGGGAGAAGGAAAAAAGTCAAACCCTGAGATGGGGGAAGCAATTGTCCAGGAGAAAAGAAAGGATTAGGTGACAATATTGGACAGAGCCGAGGGGTCAGGGGACCCGGGGCCCGATCGGCCTCCACGGAGAGGGACAGATGAAAGGAAGAACCCCTCCTCCAGTGAATGGACAAAGTTCAAGTGCAAGCGCACCTCTGGAAGGGGGCAACCTGCACTCTCGGCCCTCAGAACCACTGCGTGAGGCACATTCATCCTCTTCCATGTGGCCCTGTAGGACGTTCACTGATAAATGCGCCCCTTAAAAGAATTAACGTGAACAGTATAATTGGCCATATTAATTCCAGATTTTCCAAACGGCTCTCTTATTTTTCAACCCCTTTCCACCAACCTCCGTTCTGGCATGTAACGCTTCTCTTGATCCGTTCAGAAATAAAGTGGCATTATACATTTTTCCGTCTCATTGGATAGAAATCACAAATCAGATAACAGGTTTGCCAGTTCGTTTTTTATTTTTTTTTATTTTATTTATGTAATAACCGTATCAGTATTCAGTGAAAGTCTGGCTCTTTTGTTAAAGCTACATTTTTAAGCTTTAGCTTTTCAACATCCTAATTTAACAATTGTTGTGTCACAATAGTTGACAAACAAGAAGATAAGAACAGGTAGTTCTTAAGGGGATTTGTACGTAGTTGTTGACTGACACTGATTTGCTGTTGCTAACTATCTTTGACATGCTCTAATAGTTCCCAAAAGAGTCTGAAACACTGTGTGCTTTTCAAACCCCTACTGAAAAATCCTACATAAACCAGCATGAAGTCTATGTTGGTCCAGACTGGTTTATGCTGGTTTTGTGCTGGTGGATCGGCATATTCTCAAGCAAAACTGAGCTGTTATAGCTGGTTCACCAGGTTCTGTTCACCAATCTGGAGATCAGTAACCAGCAACCAGCATCCCATTCGGGTCCCAGAATGCAAAACATACTTTATGCAGGAGAACAGTAATGCTGTATTTTTTTTAGCAGGGTAAGTTTTTACTTAAATTGGAATGTAAAGTCTACATTGGTTAACAAGTTTGCAACTAACTCTGCATACTTTTTAATTGGCTGCACAACGTATTCTTAAGGCAGAAAGTCTCTATCAGATCATAGGTTCTCTGGAATGCAAAGTTGCTTAATATGATCTTTACCTTCAATTATCCAATAGCAGTCTTCAAAACTGTGAGCAGAAGCGGTTGAAATGCTGTTCATTTTGTGAAGCAGTGTTATCAACACATATATCAACATGTCAAGAGTCTGGTGTGAGTTTAACATTTTCCACATTTAATTAGCAGTTACTTAAGTGACAATGTTGAGAAATATGGGGTATGGCTTTAATTTAAATTAGTAACGTGTCTGATTTCAGGCAGAAATATGATGGCGTTCCTTACAGCGGTTGCAAATTACAATCTGGTCAAGATTTCGGTGCATGAAAATGTATGAATTTCCTTATTCGAAACGATAACATGCAAGTTAAAAAAAAAAAGCCACTGAAGAGGTAGGCCTACTCCAGAGAAAGGCAAATAGATAAAGATGAATAGCCGTGATGTCAAATACTGATGTCATGTTACAACCGACTGCTTGAACTGGTCCTTTGTTTGTTTATCAGGAACCAGTCTAACTGTATAAGTTGTAAATGGGTTCTTTAGAAAGCTGCTGGTGTGGGTCAAACTCTGGTGCCAAAGAGGTGGAGCAGCTGGAAGAGGTGTGATAAGCTGAGACTGTCAGTTAGAAGATCACAGAAGTTCAAACTCCTCCACACGACACTTTTATGGTCTCGCTTAATCCACTGCTAAAGTGCTTTCAGTACACAAACACAAACACAGTAAAGGCTTCCACGCGGTTTCCTTTCACCTGCTATTTCGGGATTAGCGAAAACAGCCACACAATCTCAATGTCACGGTCAGGAAGCTTCTACTTTTAGGTATTTGCATACAATAGCAGTCTGAGCTCTCCCATCGATGGTGACTGTCGAAACAGGGCAGAACGGGGGGGGGGGGGGTTTCCATATCCTTAATACAGCAGAGGGACTTGCACTCTTGCCCCTGCCCTTCCCACAATCCTCTCTGCTCAGCCACTGAGATCACAGCACTGAGGGACAGTTAGACCTGCGCTCATTTGCGGTCCAGGACGCTCTTCCTTCCTGGCTGACAGACAATAGAGGAGGTAAACATGACTCCACCTTCATCCTTCCCCGCACACGACCGCACGAGTGTCGTCCCCCACCTCTCGCCCCTCGTATGCTCTTACAGCACACACAAAAGGAAGGCCAGCTTTTACAATGCGCTACAGCGGGACAGACGCAGTCAGGGGATGGCATGTTTATGAATAGGGCCCGGTTTATGGAGGATGTAACATCTTTGGGACCGAAGCGACTCAATGACGTTCTCAGCTCCCCGGCAAAGTCCACAGAGAGCAATCTATTGTGATAATGTCGTATCCCCGAGGTGTTAAACCTGGTGCTGTAGGTGTCGAGACCCCGTGACGCGCATCTCGCGCATTTCACTCAGACTTCCTGACAACACTTGGGCTTTTGCAAACAGGACTGTCAACCCTAAGTCAAGTCGCACTTATTTATATACCACTTTATACAGATTGCGTCAAAGCATCTTCGCAGCGATAAACAGGAAAATAACAGGGTTAATGTTGCAAAATTCAATTTCAGCTATGAAGCAGCTCTACAGAAGACAACAGTGTCATTACTCGGGTCAGTTCAGCACGAGTGTCTCCGTGTGGAAGTTTGATGGTCCACTTTAGACATTCTACTGACTAGAAGTAACTTTGCAACTACGTCAACTTATTCTACTAACCCGAACCCTAACACACCAGTCTACTACAGTCTACTCTAATGAGAGTTAGTTGACATGTAGTTGCAAAGTAACTTATAGTCAGTAAAATGTCTGAAGTGGACTTTCAATAAAAATGTGTGACTGAATATTTTAACCAAACATTAACATTAAACATAAAATAAATAAAAAATCAGTGGAAGAAGCAACTTGGACATTCTGCTGGATAATATCTTTCGTATAAAAAATAAATAAATGAAAAAAAAAAAGTTTTTTTACCTAAAAAAGGTAATTGCGACTTTTTATCTCACAATTCTGACTTTTTTTTTTACAATTGTGAGTTTACATCGCAATTCTTTCCTTTTTTTTCTCAGAATTGTGTGTATAACTCGCAATTTTGAGGGGGGGAAAAGTCAGAATTGTGAGATAAAAAGTCGCAATTATCTTTTAAATTATTTTATTCCGTGGCGGAAACAATCTTCCATATTAATTCCAGTAAATGCAAGGGATTAAAGAATCCCACAAGCCTTCAGGAATGGAGAATTTCAGAGAAATTCAATGGAGTTTCAAGAACATAGAACAAAGCCAAATGCTTATTCAAAAACCGGTTTCAACAGCATCCAATTTCTGTGTAAAGACTTTTAGTTTAACTCAAAATGTGATGTCAGGCACTGCTGTCATTTAACGGTAAAAACACACTGTTATGACACACTTACGAGTTGTTAGCTTAGCAGACGTCAAGCATATGTTGATGCGGCTTAAAAATAACAAAGGAGTGAAATTTTACAAGGCATGTAAACGTAAAATTAAGGTGAAAATGAAGGTGTTACTCACTGAAATCTGAGAAAAGTCACGGTTTTCCATGACAGGAAAACAAATGTCACTTTCTAAAAAACGACAGATTGTTAAACGTGTGAAGAATAGATCATACAAAATGATCAATTAGGTTTAGGCTAAATGAGTTAAACAAGCCCATTTCCTGCATTTATGGTAAACACACACACACAAAAAAAAGACTTTTGCACCTTTTGAACCTTCATCTCAACATCTGTTCATGGAATATCTGAACCAAATTACTAAGACAACTATTTGCACAGGTAATCAAGAAGCCATTTATAATCAGTTAAGTGTCAGGTGGAGCATCGCTCGTTCATTCTGATCTAATAAAAGGAAACTTGCGTGTTGCAAAGCATTGTGCTTGTTTTCATTCAGAGTCCCTTTGAAACGAGTGCGGCAGGTTTTAAGTTGGCCTTGTGTGGAATGTGGAGGAGATTTGTGGCAGATGAGGGCTATCTGGGACACGGTGACCCCTACCACCCTGCCACATGTGTAAGAGGTTCATCAAACCAAGGTCAGGGGTCAGGAGGTTAGGATTCTGTTTCCTGTTTCACACAGACCGTGGCTTCATCTGGGTCCAGATATCAGCGCCTCCATCAAAGGCCTCACAATGGCAGCCATTCAAGCCCGGGCCCGTTCTCAAGCCATTACAGACCAGACACAGAGCAAGCTTAACAATTTCACTCTGATTATGACGAGATGTGTATGTCAGTGCACTTCCTCCCCGGATCGTTCTCTGACAGCACTTAATTGAGCTACAATGACTGCTGTTTATATGTTGCTCTATAGGTTTGGCTGATTCTTGTTTGGCACCTTGTACAGTCTGTTTATGCCAGTTGATTGGTAAAGACTGTGCTGATATTTACAGCTAAGATTTATTTTGTTTTATTAACCTTTGCTTGTGCACTTGTAGTGTTCTACAAATCTTAAAAGTATTAAAAAACTGCATTTGCAGATGATATTAAAGAAATATAGGGCTACTTAAGCTTACTTAAAGAGAGTACACTTTCATATGTTGTAGCACACTTCAGTACACTTTTAAAAAGAGCACTTTGTAATAATGTCAAATTACAAGGTTTACTTTAAAGTAGAAAGTAAATCAAATTTTAATCATCTTTCGGTGAAGTGCATTATTTTGAAGTGTTGACTAACATACTTAAGCGTAATATGTAAAGTACTTTATTATAATTTTAATTGTTTCATATTTTAAGTTTCAAATGTACTAAATTGCAACTACATCTTTGCAAATGTGTAATTACAATAATATTTAAATGCATACAAGATTCAATAGAAATTACATTGAAGTATGTATTAGTTTACATCATAAAAATATGTATGTAATTACAACTTAAGTGGGTCAAATGCATTTATAATAAATATAATACATTTCGCCACCTTGGAATTATAAGGTTCTGTCTGTATTATGCGCAGTTTTGAGATATTGAGCTTCAGAGTTTTCACATTCCATTCGACTTTGTAGATATAACCTGTTTGTTTAAAAAAATTAATAAATAATAATATTAAAATTATTACAAATATTAATATTATAAATATGAAATATTATTTCCAGAACACTTAATAAATGAATAAGTATGCATGCATATGGATGATGATTCAAGAACAGAAGCATGCATATGAGTCAAATATCTCACAAACTCAGGAATTTTACTGTGATATGATTCATGATTCAAACTTTCGGTTTGCATAACTACACGCACACACAAAAGCTCTGTTCAAAAACTGTTCACAGTTGATTGTCTGATTTGGAAAGTTCTACAAAAGTCTGTACGCCACACAAATAGTGTTAAATTAAACTCAACTCGTAGTCTAATGTTAGAATGTTACTAATGCAAAAGAGCATGACAATACATATAGCACAAAGTGTGTCCCAAATGGTAGTAAGTTAAAATGAGTCTTCCAAAGATACCCGGCTGGTCTACTATTTCCAATCCCTGCACACTTAAATGGCTAATATTGCCCATAAACCATTAAAAACAATAAGAAGTGTTAAAAAAATACACATAAACATGCGGTTGGTGCGAGGCCGACGGTTAATCAGAGAGGTTTAGATGAAGGACTTTAACAAAGATACGTTTGGTCGTTAACTTTTATATGCATCGTTATGCAAACACATGAGGTAAGTCTCCGTATGAAAGACCCACGACTGGCTATTATTTCTCTCCGTCATGGTAGGAAATTAAATTAAATTGAATGTGGTCAGGTCAGGTCAGGTCAGTTTCAATGGTGACAGGATGCATGTAAGCGACAAGGTGGTCCGGTCCATTAATGACGCAATTATGACAAAGTAGTATGCCACAAAATTGACAAAACTCAAAAGTGTGTACTTTTTCTTCAAAAAACAGTTGGTAAAATAATACAATTTAAATGACTAATTCATTTTTTAAAGACATTTTTTTCAGTGTTAAATGGATTTTTTTTTTTTTTTTTTTTTTTTTACTGAGCCTGTTGCAGTGCATTCTGGGATTGCATTTACTGTGAAGGAGACATGCTAGAATCTGAACAAAAAGAGGCAACAAAATCCTTATCTTTTGGACCATACTTTTGGAAGTGTGCCTATGATGCCTCAACTTGCTAGCGCTGAAAGCAGCTGACTGGGTTTTTGGAAAAGTGCAAAACAACACAATCACTAAAACAAACCTTATCCTTCAGGCTTATACAGTCACAAAGGTCATTTTAAGCAGACTTCTGTACATGAATGTGTTTTAGAGCTGACCCAACCCAGAGTCAACATGCATCAGCAATCCTAGGTCAAACTCAAATACCTCTGGGTTCTATGAACCCATTCACATGTGTCTAGGGATTTTTTTTTTTTTTTTGTTCTGCAGTGGGTCTCAGGTAAAGTATGCATTGTTTCATAAAATCTTAGTGATATCTACTGTGAATATGTTATTTTAGATGGGTGTGTATGGTCTTAGCATTGGATAGGGTCCACAGAAAGTAAACTGTAGACATATTGCTGATCGACTGAAATGGAGGAAAGACATTTTTCTTGACTTTTCAAGTAAAACTTGTTTGGAAAATGCAGCAATATGTCCAATAATGTGAAATCTAATAACATTTGAAACTCATAAATGTATGAAAAATATGTAAGCATGCAAGGCCTTTCCTAAAATGACGTATCGTTCAAGTGTACTATACTTGGAGGAAATACAAGCGTTTTGGAAAATGTATGGTAAGTTACTGTACAGTAAGTAACTTTGCAACTACATGTTAACTAACTCCCATTAGACTATCAGTAGACTGTCTGCTTAATATTTTCTAACACTTTATGCTCCCCAACAGACATTCTACAGACTATAAGTAACTTTGTAACTACATGTCAACTTATTCTAACCCTAACCTAACAGTCTACTAATACTCTAATGAGAATTAGTTGACATGTAGGTGCAAAGTTACTTGTCTAAAGTGGACCATCGGAATAAAGTGTAATCGAATGGATGAATTTCTTTCTGCATGGCCCCAGACTGTACAATAACCATGTACAATAACTTATGGAGAAATATAGAAAACCCCCAAACTTGTTTATGAAAAAAAAGAAAAAAGAAAAAAGGTGTCTACATGGTGTTTACATGGTGTTTTAAATATGCTTTAAGACAAACCATGTACAAAGTCATAAGTCGACACCATTGCTGAGTATTTTCTCCTTAAAACTGCAGTGAACCAAAGACAGTCTCAAAAACACGGTTTGACATCGCTGGTGTTTCTGAAGTCACAAACTACCTTGATACCAATCAGATCAACGTGTGATTGACAACGAGTGGATCTCTGAGCTGCTGTGAGTGAGTGGAGGCGGGGCTCATTTGCATATTCATAGAACCGCGTATACTAAATGAGGCAAGAGTGTAGAGTTACATTTAAGAAATTTTAAGGCCTGACAAAAAAAAATCAAGGTAAAACCGTTCAAATATGCAATACTGGTGATCAAAGATGAGTTTTAAGGGATACAATCATTCAGTGGCATTCTACTGACAAAAGTCAGAATGGTACAACCACACTTTTTTTTTTTTTTGTTAAGGGTGGCATGTCAGCTTCACGTGGAAAGGTGCAGGGATTAGGCTGGGAATGTGCAGGAAGCTTGGATTATACAGCACTGGCATCCTGGGGCTTATGAGCGCCACCATAGCCCGTGTGTTATCACCTGGCTCTGGTTACAGTCCTCAGTGTGTGACCGACTGACAGAGACACCACTCTCCATCTCCCCTCCCTGTCGGCAGTCTAGGTGGGATGGGAGGATGGGGGCCGTGGTCTCGCACCACTGCAACTGTGAGGACCCATACCAGGCGCGAAACACGTCTCATCCTCATAACAGTGTGGCAGGACCAGCAGTTCTGCTAAATTCTTCACCTTTGTGCGGCCCACATAGAGACTCTGTAGCCGACCTGATGGTCTGGTCCTCGCATCCGACAGTAGATCATAACAATGGGAAAAGGATTGCCAATTGTCATTCAGAGACATGTCTAGAGACTATACAAACAGTCACACGGCATTGAAGAGAGTGTGAAACTTCTAGGAAAGAGGGAAATGTGCTGCCTGGGAGGTGGGATTTTTTTCTTTTCTTAACAGCAACACTAGTCATCCTTTGCAAAAAAATAAATAAATACTGTGTACAGAAAAGTTCTTGGCAAAAAGCATTGTACATACATGTAATACCATGGTACTATTATATACCATCATAATGAATGATTACCATATTCATGGTATTTAGACATGCCATGGTATTAGCCATTAAAGGAAAACTGTTAAATCACAGTAATACAGGTGGTAAAATAGAAAGCTGAAAATGAAAGCCACCAAATGATGAATTGGAGAACACTGAAAGAAATGGTGCACATAAAGACAAAACACCATCAAGGTAACACACATAAGGTTAAAATACTGCGCTAAAATATCAACTTAGGGGCCGTTTGCACGACACTGTTTTCAACTGTAAACTGTTTATGCGTTTAGCCGTTTATTTACACGGCAACAGTGTTTTCAAACGCAAACTTTTGAAAACGGGATTCAACGTGCAAGGTTTTAAAAACAATACCATTATCGTCTCCGTGTAAAGTACAAAAACGAGAATTTGTTCAGTCTGGCACGTAGTTTGTTTTAAAAAAGTGACATCGCCACCTACTGGCCTGGCAGCAGAATACAGCGTTTTTAGTCGTTTTCACGGGTCCGTGTGAGTGGGAATCTTTTTGACAACGTTGTCCTCTGTATGTGAAAAACGCAAACGAAACATTTCTGTTTTTAGTCCATCGTTGTCGTGTAAATGCACCCTGAAATAATACCACACATAATCTCTTCATGTTCATAACTAAAAACAGAAATAGGATTTTAAGAGAAAAATATAGGCCTAATTGTTATAATATAATGTTTAAAGTTGAGGCTATATGGTACTGTAAATCATAATTTTCACCTCCAAAACCCATGGATTTTACAGTAAAAATACATACAATGCAATGTTAAACCGTTTATAATTTTTCACTGTATAACTTCACTAATGTTTAATTGACCAATTAACAGTAAGTTTTTTTAAAGCATTTTTTAAAAACTTTTCTAGCAACCTTTTGAAACTATTATTTTTCATGCTACAATTTTTTACAACCATTTTTCTTTCTTTTTTGTTAGTGGCTTCCTCCCAAGGTGAAAAGGCTCAGCTCTACGTAGGCTGTTAATAAGCATGGCAAATCAAACCATGCAATTGTGTCAAGTTTTCAAATGCCTACACATCTGCATGAATTCGATCTAATTTTTAAATATGCTATAATAAAAGTCTTGTAGCAAGGTAAGTGTATATGCTATGTTATTTCATATGATATTCTGTTACATTTTCACAGCATTTACCACTGAGGTGAGAGTGTAGATACTTATTAAGTCGAGTATTCAAATGTTTAATGTAATTTAAGCTTTACACACCCACATATAAACATGAAGACATGCACAAAGTGGAATAAGAAAATGAAAGGGGAGTTGATGAGACTTGCGTAGGTGTACTTAGGAATGAACGGTCTCATGTGAACATGCTCCCAGTGAGCTGGGAGGGATCAGAGAACCGCACAGAGAGTAGGGTGCGCCTCTCTATCCATGCATTGCTGAACAATGCTGCCAAGGAACCGACAAAGGTCAAGCAAGTAATGTAACGAGTGTGCTTTTCTATCGAACCGTTGACCTACTAAATTCTATGCAAAAAGCAGGTGCAATAGTTACTACTTTGAGGAATGAGGCAACAAGGTCAAGATGTCGGCTCCTTAAGAAGTCCTGATACAGTCGGAAACTTTGTGTTAGGGTAGAGATAACATTCAATGGCAGGATCTTTGTTAGCTTGGTCATGCAGAAGCACCACTGTCATCCACTGTTAAAACAGGGCTTGTTGGCCTGGGGAAATTGTATAATTTCTGCTTGTGTGTAGGTTCTGTACAATGTGCAGGATATCTTGAGGTTCATTTAAACACTATATATTTCTGAAGATGGTTTGATAGTTGAATTTCACAAGATTTAACCATTCAAAAAGCCATAAATCAATCAAAATAGATATGCAAATTATGCATTTACTCATGCATCCACAGGTTTCCAACAACGTATCTTCTTTCCTCACTCCTCCTGGCAATGTTGCTTTTAACAAAGTACACTTTACTTTTGGGTAAAGAACGGTCCTCATGTTGACTATGAAATGCTGAGGTTAAGAGAGGCAGTGAAAAGTCCTGAGGAGGACTGCCTCGTCTACGCACTTGGTTGAAGAGTAACAGAAAAAAATCCAGTCACTCAGACTCCCACCCTCCTGGTTTAAAGTAAAAGGACCATTCCCAAGAAATCACCTGACTCACTTTCACTTTTGATCATAGATTTGACCACTGTGATAAGCGAATGGCAGCAATACAAACGAGTGAATCAGTAACCTATATTAACTTAAGTGTAGGTGTGGAATAATTTAAGCGGTCGCTATTTTGAACCTATACGGCAAACACCACCACCAAACCATTTGTTCCTTCGGTCCACCGCTAAGCCAAGCACAGTGACAAATGGGAGATTAATTAATATGAATGAGTGGTTTGCAACGGAGGCATGTTTAGGTTATCCCAACCTCCTCCTCATCTGTCTAATCAGCACCAGGGAGGCAGTAATGTCATCCAGATGCAGACGGATGCCCATAGGGTGCTGGGAGAACCCTGCTGGGAGCTCTTCGGCATTAGCCTTCTCTTCCTCGTGAGGATTTAGTATGCTCATGATATCAGCTGCCCTCTGCTATAGAAAGAGATATATGACATTTGAACTACAGTGCCAAACATGACTGCAGGACCATGAATGCACACTAACCAAACCTTGTAGGATGGATAATGTGTCTTTTTTTTCTGCCGTGTGACCCCAAACTGGCGGAGTGGTAAAGAGCTGTGTGGGCCATGTGGTTCTCTTTAAGCCTCCAAATTCAGGTACCAAAACTGAGCTTCTCCTTACACTAGCAAGAGGAATCAAGATCAAGAGTATAACTGCCTCATCTGACCCCCACAAGATGTCTGCACAGCAGCAGTATGACCCGAAGCCACTGGAGAGATTAAAACCATTGGTGTCATGCTACAAGACCACACAATTTTTTTTTGAAGCTCTCTTCAATTGGCAACACATTATGATTAAATCAAGTAAATCAGGCCCCTTTTTTTCAGGCCATTTAAACAGTTAGTGTTTAAGAGTGACAACCATGTTTATAAAAGTGATTCTGGAATTGTCCTGGTCATACAACAGCTAGGAGCAGCTGAACAATTACTCAAGTAAATATGAAGGATGGTGAAGTCTATCATTGACAACATTATTAATAAAATAATAAAGTGCAAGATCATCTATTAAACCTTACTTAAAGGGATACTCCACTTTTTTGGGAAATAGGCTCATTTTACAACTCCCCCAGAGTTAAACAGTTGAGTTTTACCGTTTTCGAATCCATTCAGCCGATCTCCGGGTCTGGGGGTCCCACTTTTAGCATAGCTTAGCATAATGAATTGAACCGGACAAGACCATTAGCATCTCTCTCAAAAAAATGAACAAAGAGTTTCGAGTCCAGCAGGCGTAATGATATGACGCAGCACATGCCGCCTGATAATAGGCTACTGAGCTGGGGACTATTATCAGGTGCTGCGTCATATCATTACGCCTGCTGCACTCATGGTACTGCAGCAAAGTTTCTTGATTATTACGCAGGAATGAGAGTATAGTTCCTAGCCATATCAGCCTAGAAAATCGCAACTTTTCATTTTCTGTCGGTCTTAGTACACGATGTAACTACAGAAGAGTCAAGTTTTAAATAGGAAAAATATCGAAACTCTTTGTTCATTTTTTTGAGAGATGCTAATGGTCTTGTCCGGTTCAATTCATTATGCTAAGCTATGCTAAAAGTGGGACCCCCCAGACCCGGAGATCGGCTGAATGGATTCGAAAACGGTAAAACTCAACTGTTTAACTCTGGGGGAGTTGTAAAATGAGCCTATTTCCAAAAAAAAGTGGAGTATCCCTTTAACCAACAGCATCTTTGAATGATTTTCATTTATAAGTGGAAAGCGTAGCATATGGGCGTAGCTGTTATGGTGTGAATATTGTGTTAGTGTTAAAATTTTGCTTTTAGGAGTACAACAGCTCCCACTAGGCCAAAGGAACAATTTTGTACTTTATCTACATCGAAAGGGTACATATTAGTACATTTTGAGGATACAGCTTCAGTGACAAGCTGTTGTACCTCTAAAGGGGCCATTTTTTTTTATCAGCGACAGAGCACTCAAATTTTACCAGCACTTAAGAGACAGACTTTCTGAGCATTATGGTTAGAACTGAACCATTTAAATTGGAGCTTGAAACAACATTTTATCAAGGCTCAAAAAGGTGATGTTGAACAATGGCAACAAAGACAGCGCTAACTGTGGCCACTGGCCAGTGTCCTAGTGGCTTCACAAGTCTCTACGATGCTCCACTTCAAACTGAGGCTCTGAACAGTCCTCTTAAACTTAAACAATGACTTTAGAGTTTCCTCTAGTGCTGGCACTTTCTGAGACATATGTGGGGAATGATTATGAATATGGTTAAAAACAAGTAAGGAAGGACCAGGAAAGTTGAATGAGGAAAAAATGAGCAACATCTCTGACTTGTCCACCGGACTCTTTGTGACTTGCCAACTTGTTGCACTTCAAGTCATGCTTGAATAAGTGGCCTTCTGCATTGCGGGGAGAGAGGTGAGGCTCTGTGCTGCCAGAAGGACTCAGCTCTGATGCCACAGTGGCATCATGGGTTGAGCTGATGAGAGCAGGGGGCAAACACAAATGTTCAAAAGGGGCTACAGAAAAGAAAAAGGGCCCCAGTGAGGAGAAAATTCCAGGCTGGCTTGCGGTGTTTGTTTCTGGGCTTTGTGTGGAGAGGCCCATGGTGAGTAGTGTTGCGTAAGTGGGCCGCGTGGCTGCTCTGGCATGCGGGCGGCTGAATTACTGCGGCAGATGGTAGAGCCGCTCCTGTGGGGGCCCACCGTGTCGTGCCAATGTTCCGGGTCGGGTGGCCCTTTCCCCCTCCCCTTTCTCTCTCTAACTCAGTAACACACAAAGGCCCCAGGAAGTGGCGATGAATGTACGGCCAGAGGAGCATGCCGAGGCGTGGGCCACAATTGGAGCTTTCAATCAGTGAACACTCGTTAATGCTGAGCCACGCTGCCGCTGCTGCCTTGCTGTCTCACATGGGCCTTGCACCCCTTCCCCCTTTGTCCCGGAGCGCGCCAAAGTGTGGGGCCCGTTCTCCTGATTATTTAGAAACCAGTGTTGGCTGGCAGTGTTGTGCCTGTGTTGCTTTGAATTGCCCATTGCGTAGTCGAGGATCAAGCTCGTTTGCTGGTTAAGGATCCCACTTCTTTCTAGGCGGCTGATGGCTTTGTGTATAGAAATGTGTGTGCGCACGTTTCTGAATGTGGAAGAGCACTGGAAGCTGGACAGTTCCTTTTGTTGAGCAATGTAAGCTATTTTTTTAGTAAAATACTTCACTCTATCATGTAGAGACACTGAGTTATGCACTTTCTCTGTACTAAAGTCAAAAACAATACGAATTAAGCCTCTTCACCACCATATACTGACCTGTTTTGTGCGAGGATCTTTAAATTATCCTTAAACATGTAAGAAGGGGATACGAATGCATTTGCCTGAAAACAAGCTGATGTCCGCTAGCCGCTCAATAGCATCTAGCATATTGACAACGGATGGTTAAAACAAAATGTTTGGCACAACAGTGGCACATAATATTTCATATTTTTCTTCATTTTGTAACAAACACGAATGTGATTTTTCTTGTTCCCACTGTAAGATGAAGTCTAAAGTGACTTAAATATTGCTGACTCACGTTTCCCAGCGCATGTTAACACTGTTCAAACATGGCCGCATAGCTCTGACAAGGGGCGTACCCAGCAGCCATTGTGTGACCTATGATCCCTATTGACATTTTATGTGTAATGTTATTCGAATCACACTTATTAGTTAGTCATATTGTGCCACGTTTTTGCTTGTGAAGTTAATTTTAAATGTGTGTTGCAGTTTTCATATAGCATTAGCACTTAAATTAGCATTTAAAAAATTAGCACTTAAAAAAGCATTAGCCCTTAGCCCACCAGCTACAACACCACTTCTAAAAATGATGGTAGTAGAATCAACACCAGTGACAATGTTGTTGTCTTTCAGCAACGCTCCAAGTATTGTACATTAGCTATAGTCGAGTCACATTTATTTATATAGCGCTTATATAACAATAAGTATTGTTTCAAAGCAGCTTTACAGAGATACCAGGAAAATAATGCAAAAAAGTTTGTTTCCAGAAGAAAATAGCATCACAGTCCAGCGTAAGTAAGTTCAGTGATGTTACATTTTTGTTTTAAAAAAAGTTATTAATTTAGTTCATTTATATATAGCCGCTCTGGAGTAAACCGTGATGTCATCGTCCAGCTCAGTTCAGTTCTTGTATAATAGTGTCAATGCAGGCAGATCAATATTATTTTGAATATTAAATTAAATGTTCAATTTAATGTCCCCAACTAAGCAAGCCAAGCCAATGGCAACAAAGGTGGAAAAAAGCCACAGTTGCAAGGAACCAAAACTCCATCAGGTGGCAGAATGGAGAAAAAAACCTTGGGGGGGGCTCAGGCTCAGTCGGGGGGCCAGTTCTCCTCTGGCCAATGAACGAACAGTGTATGATTATGATTCAGGCAGCATTATAAGTCAGAAGTCAGCTAGGTTGGGATCAATCAGAAGGTTTTCCAGTTCCATCTGGTTTAAAATCAGATTCATCACACCGGGATGGAGACGGGTTTGTTGAGGATCAGTGCTGATGGCTGTCGTGTCGATGAGGCCTTCGATGAGAGTCTAGTTGACACGATCTCTGCTGACACTTCAGGGATGCGTTGTGGTCGTGCATAATAATCATTAGCCTAATAATCATTTAAATGATTTGAATAATAGGAATGTATAATTTTCTATGTGTATGTCAGGTTAAAGGGATGTGTTTTTAGTCTAGATTTAAACTGACAGAGTGTGTCTGCTTCCTGGACAATGTTAGGAAGACTGTTCCAGAGTTTAGGTGCTAAATAGGAAAAGTATCTACCGCCAGCAGTCGATTTTGATGTTCTAGGAATTATCAACTGGCCAGAGTTTTGAGATCGCAATAGACGTGAAGGACTATACTGCGTTAAGAGCTCGCTCAAGTACTGGGGAGCTAAACCATTTAGTACTTTGTAAGTAATCAGCAATATTTAAAAATGTATACGATGTTTAATAGGGAGCCAATGCAACGCTATGCTATTCCAATGCAATCCTATAGCCGATGCTATTTCTGTAGATTGTAGATTGTACACAAGTATATGTACCTTCTGCTGAACAGAGACTGGGCATGTGGATGCACTAGGGATGATGCAATGGACTGACCATCATTTTTATCATGATGTTACGATCCTATTAAAAGTGTTTATGGATGACAAACAGATGTTTTCACTGGGTCTTACAAAGAGGCCTAAAATGGCCTCCAGACAGGAACAAACAAACGGCAATGCTACGTAAAGCGCTATATAATGGGGCTGATTTGAAATGACTGGCTTTTTTAAACAGTCATAATCCCTTTTGCAGGCCAGGGAGCTACCACACTAAAAAGAGCCATTGTGGTGGCGTTGAGCTTGTGGGAGTGATTTACATAGCTAAAGGAAGGTAATCAGCTGGCACTGTGGCCATTGAGGAGGGGGTTCAAAGGAGGTTTGATTGAAGTCCGCTGAGGAAAAAAAGCTAAATAGATTGACAGTCAGGCCTCCCAAATCAGCCCCCTGTTCTGGCTTGGGAGAGTGTGTAGGGCAAGAGGTCATATTTTAAAAGGGAAAGGGGAAACAGGTCCAGGTTAGCAAACTACCCTCACTTTCAACTCTCGGCTTTGGAGTGTTGAACAATGTGAGCTAACAAAACTATATGAGAGCCTGCAAGCAATCACGTTTTTCTCGAACACATATCCCAGCAGGAAATTAGGAAGATATATAGACACATATGAATATCCCTCCATTCATTTTCCAAGGATGCAAGGATGCTGGAGCCTATCCCAGAGTCATGTAAGCTGGGAAACACTCTGGACGGATGGCAAGTCCATCACAGGGCTCAGATATAAAGATATTTACTTTAAATTGCAGCCTGAATGAAACAATAAATATGTATTTTGTACACAGAAAGGCCTATAATAAACCAGAAATGATAACAAGCTCAAACATTTATTGATCAATTTGGCACAATTTGTACCATTTTCTTCTATAAATGATTTCTAAACAAGGACACTCAACAAACAAGGTGTTCAATGAATTTGTCATCGTCCCTGTTTGTCTTTCTATTACCCCATTCACTGACAAAGATAACAACAAGCTTTATTGCTGCCACATCCAACCAATCCAGATACTTCCGCTTAGACAGCTAGCCAGTCAGAAAGCTCTGGAGAAAGTCCATTCAGCTCATTCATTCACAGGAGTACTTGGAAATGCCACTGCGCTTATTATCTTCATTTAGGACTTTATTGCCTCAACTTTATGACACATTTCCTTTTCCCATCATAACTACATTTCTCTATTAAGATAGATTGAGGTCCTAAAAATGAATGATTTACACATCAAAGAACCTGTCACATGCTTCTTCTTTGATGTTTTTCATTATGCCCATATTTAGATGATGGGTGGGGTGTTTAGTGTTGTTTACTTTGATTATTTTGGATTTAATAATCTCACCGGCAGTTGCATGGAGAGGTTAATCAGTATGTGAAGTTTACATTTAGTAAGGCAAGTTGAACAGTGGTGCTTAAGACATTGTTGCAGCTTACATTGGACAAATACAAATTGTATTGTAACAAAACTGACTAATACAACAAATTTATTCCACACACACACACACGGACGCACACACACACACGCACGCACGCACACACACACACAGTTTCAATGCAGCTGTCAGACCTCACAAAGCCAAGCCTGTAATGCTAGGAACAGCCAGCTGGACACAGCATACCCTCTATTCCTTCTCTAGTACAAAACTTTACCCCCCTCTCGCTGCCCTCTACCACCTTTACACTAATTATCACATGCCAAGGCACTTGCCAAGTGGGCAGCTGTCAGCATGGGTGGCAGGAGTGGATGAGAGACAGTAAGTAAAAGGAAAAAGAGAAAGAGTTAGGATGAGAGATTGAGAGAAATTCAGAGAGCTTCGGTAAATACGTCATAAAGTGTCAATGAAATTATTGGGACACAGTGGAATTGCTGCTGTTATACGTGCAGATAGAAATCGATTTTTACATTTTTGGGGAAAAAGAGTGTCTACTCTCAATCATGAAAAAAACGTGAGGGTGCTTGTTCGTTCAAACTTCTCCTCCCTGACATCTGAATGATTCTAAAGGTGCAAATTTGAGGGCCTGAGCAGGAATATGGGTAAAGTAACTCAGGCCAATAGATACATAGGAGAAAGACCATTAAAGTATTTTGAATTGAATGTAGGATGAAACAGGCAACCAGTGAAGATGTGTTTGGTGGAAGTGGGAAGTCTTGCTGCTGAGTTTGGAACGTATTGTAATCTGTATTGTATTGTAGGAATGAAGAAAAGAGAGTGAACCCAGATGAGGATGCCTGCAATTTCCCTTGCACTCCCTCTGTTTTCATTCTGCCGGTGGGAGCTAGACTCGTTAACGTGCGTATCAGCATCTTAATTGCTGCCTTGATGGTCATGTACGTGGGACCCACCACACACACTGTGCACCACCCACTTTCCCCATCTCACTCTTTCGGCAGCCCGACTGAAGCAAGACAGTCCTACTCTTGGGACTATTACACCACATTAGGTGTAATTAGGGATCCTGTCCGGCATCCATCAAAGGGGTCGCAGGTCCACAGTGGGGTGGAGATAGCAGGCCATTGACCACACTGTGATTAAGCAGTTCAGTAAGTTGATATTCTACTTTGCCCACTCTTGAATCGCTGCTGTCCCAAGAAACTTGGTCAAGTTAATTACCCGAATGGGTTCCAAGAGCTTTCTGGCCTTACTGGAAAACTTAAAAGGCACAACGTCCAATTTCTAATTCTCTATTTTCAAGGTCTGTGGTAAGTGGTGGCTGCAGTTGGGCAGTATAGTGCTGTTATCAGATTATGTATGACGATAAATCTATGTGCATGCCTTTATCCCCATGGGCCAGGCACAGTCAAACCCTAATGATCAAGCTGCCATTCCCGCCGCACCCTCCTGCCCTGGGCAACTACATGGGTGGTATACAATCAGCTGGCATACATGACTGAGAGGTAGTCTTCTGTTCCCTACTGGACACGTCTGATGGCAAACATGGTTACTGTCTGGCCATTCAACAAAACAAAGTTCTCTTGAAAATGAACATTCTGTCATCGTTTACTCACCCTCATGCCGTATGATATCGTATGATTTTCTTGCTTCAGCAGAACACAAATTAAGATATTTGAAGAATGTTTCAACTCTTTCGATGAAAGTCAGTTGGGACCAGAAGTTTCAAGCTCCAAAAGGGACATAAAGGAAGCATACAAGTGATCCATACACCTTTTCAGAAACAATCAGACTGATGTGTAAGTGTTTATTCACTTTCAAACCAAATGAAACCATTGATCAAATGGAAGGCTGCATGGTTACTGCATAAACTGCTACGACTAGTCTTAAAGTCTTCAAGACTGGTCCTACATTTTTAAGGTCAGTTACATAAAAAGGTAGATCTGTCTAATTTGAAAATTGGGAAAAAAAAGTAAGACTGATTGCCTCTTGGTTAACTGCTAGTTAGTCAAACTTTTTACAGTAAAAATCAACTGTCTCCTAGGGGTTTACATGATTAATTTACAACACAACAAAAGAAAACATAATGCCCCCATTTACATAATAAATCTGAACAAGCTCAGTGCCAACACATCTCCACATCCTTACGCATCCTAACGAGAATGCAGCCTTTTCGTTTGAAAAACACCCATAAAAGCCGGAAAAACCTCAAATCCAAACGTCATACCAATCTGGGAAGAACTAATGGCTCCCGATATCAAAATCAATGGCCACATCATGCTGTGAAAGACTAAAGATCATAATCCCAAGCAAACATTTATTATGATACACCACTGAAATCATAGCCATTATGATCCCAAGATCACCCAGGAGGGAAAAAGGCAACAATCTGCTTTGAAGAACTCTGTGGGTTAATCTCCCACACAGATCATCCTAAGTGAGGGGGTCTTTGATTTATGATGTTCAGCACTCTCAAATTTGTCTGGATATACATAAAGCATGATTCACATTTGCGAATGGATATCTACCTGTGCTTTGTATGGAATGTGAACGCCTACAGCCTCTTCATGTTACTTCATGTTAACCAATCCCACACTAAATCCCTCCAATGTTAAACATAATGGGATGTGCCCCTGTAAGAACAGCTGACTTTCAATCAAGAGTCACGGACCAGAAACTGATATGGGACCAGTGTGGGGTTTTTCGACCATTTCGTTTAAAAAGAGAAGGAACATGGAGGTGGTTTTCGGAGGCCTGTGTATCTTTATTCCCCCAAATATTTAGATGGCAGTCTCTGTAATTGACCAGCGTAGGGATAGTTAGCGTATGTGTGTGTGTGTGAGTCAAAAAAATAAATAATCACAATGCCTTTAATAGACAGAGACATAATGAGATTAAATTGAGAATAAATTGAGACCTCATCTATGAAAGAACAGCCGCTGAGCAGTACGGTTTTCCTGGGTTTGTGAATCTCATGAAAACATGCCCGTTATGTGTATCTTTTCTTAAATTTGCATTACAGTAATGCATCACAAAAACAGTTCATCTAATTAACATTTCCAAAAGTTTTCAGAAATTCTCATTATTCTTAATGGTAAATCAATTAAAGGATTAGTGCACCCAACAATGATAATTATCCCATAATTTATTCTCCCTCAAGCTATCCTAGGTGTATATGACTTTTCTTCTTTCAGCCAAACACAATTGGAGTCATATTAAAAAAATATCCTGGCTCTTCCAAGCTTTATAATGGGAGTAAATAACTGTGATTTTGAAGCCCAAAAAAGTGCATCCATCCATCATAAAAGTAATCCATACGTTTGCAGGGTGTTAATAAAGGCCTGAAGCGAAGCTTTTTTGTAAGAAAAAAAACAAACAAATTTATAACTTTATAAAATAGTTTCCACATTTGTTTGTTTTATTTTACGAACATGGAAAAAACTCTCACGTCAGCTCTCACCTAAGCTAACACTACTCCTACATCCTACGTCATACGCCGGAACTCGACTCTCTCGTGAACGCCGGACGGACATTACTGGAAGCAGTTTATAAAGTTATAATTTTGGATATTTTTCTTACAAAAACGCATAGCTTCGCTCCAGAAGGCCTTTATTAACCCCCTGGAGCCGTATGGGTTACTTTTATGATGGATGGGTGTGCATTTTTGGGCATCAAAATCTCAGTTCATATTCACTCCCATTATAAAGCTTGCGTCACACAAAGATCCAAGGCAGACGAAGATGACTGAAAGGTAACTTAGAAACACTATAGCCAACAGGCGAGACAGTGTGAAACGCACAAACAATAACCGACACTGGACTGAACAGAAGAGGGAATAAAAATACACAGTAAATGAGGACACTAAACTAAACTAGAACAGCTGACAAGACTTAACTAATTAGAAATCATAATGACTAACGAGAACTAATACAGACAAGACAGAAACTGAACTAAACTGAACATTCATGTGACAGCTTGGAAGAGCCAGATGGCTTGAGGGCGAGTAAATTATAGAATAATAGAAATTTTTGGGTAAACTAACCCTTTAACCTTGTTACTGAACTACAGTGTCTTTCAATAGAAATCATGGTGTAATGAGTACTACCATACTACCCGTGATGAATACATATAAATACTACAATATTTCAATAGGCCTATTGGGAATGGGGATATGGGAATATGACCCGTATATGTTTTTGACAGGTTTCATGAGATTCACCCCAGTTTATTTGTGTGTATCTAAATAAAGGTTACTGGGGTCAAATCATCCAAAGCCTCTGTTTGTGTGATGATGAGTCTCTCTGGGTGGGGTGAGTCGAGCTATGCCTAGTGCGGTCGGCAGTGGCAGATCATCATCTCTGTGAGTTATAGCGACCCAAGTATGGCGGCCGGCAACATGCCGTCTCCCTTTCGTTCGCATTCCTGGCCTCTCCATGCAATAAGACACTACAGAGCCACCGACCTTACCACAGCTCTAAATAGACACTTGGTTGTAAAAGCTAATGAGCTGTGATTAAAACAAACTTATCTTGCCTGCCGTACCCAATTACACGTGTGCGCTGAATGGGCGATCTTTCTCTTCCAATCTCTCTCATTCTGGTAGTCTCCTAGACAAAGGCCTGTCAGGTTATCTTATATAGCTTTGAAACTAAACAAAATTAGCTGTTTTTTGCTTAGGCTCAAAAATTAGAGCATTTCCTGCGCAGGCTCTCAGTGTATATCTCCTCGGCCCCGGTCACCATCTACATCCCCATCAGGATACAGTGAAAGCCTGACAAATGGCCTCTTTTCCGCCCTTCCTCCAGTGAAAATAGCACACTCTTTTTTCAGTGATTATCAGGAAATTCCCCTCAGACTGGGAAGCAAAAGTGACATAACAATCCTGAACCAGACAGTGGATGTCCTGATGGAGAGATCCACTGATCTAATGTGGACGACTGATATGCCGTAACCACATTGGTTCTCCAGCTCTCCTTCTCAAATATACAGTTTTAAAATATTATTTACTTTTCAAAGTTATAATTTCCTCATGTGCTTTTATATTGTTAAGTTTGAGGAGTGACAGGTACAACTTTTTGAGACTTTGATGGACCACTGGAACAATCTTCATCTGCAGTTGTGTTTTTAATAAGATAAGACCTGTAATTGATATAATCAATCTAAAGTACTTTTTTAAGTTCTTTAATTTTACACTCTCACATGGTAAATGTGAATATATAATTGGGGCCAGATTTACTAAACAGGGCAAATTGGCGTGAAAATGAAAGCACCGAAGGGAGTGAAAAGTTCTGACAATGTGCAAATTAAAAAACACAGTCACAGCAGATGATTTTCATAATGACCAACGCAATCTACCAAGAGCAACGCGCATTCATAGCTCTCAGAAAATTATTTTAAAAGTAGTTTACTTGTAATTACAAGTTCTATACAAGCATGTGAAGGCGTTTTAAGGTTCAGAATTGTTACCGTAATTATGACATGGCGTGAACACACCTTTAAATAATGGCGCAAATACCAGTAAATTAACTAGTGCAAACCTAAACCACACTGCATGATTTATTTAAGTACTCTCCTCCCATAAATTTTGCGTCTGAAAAGGAAACTCTTACAAATGAATATGTAATAAGGTCAGCTGCAAAAATTACCCTGTCCAAGCCTTTTCAGGACTAATTTTTCACAAATTTTTCTTTAGTAAATTCTGACAGTAGTTTTTTAACGCCAAACGAGGGTTGGCGCTGGCGCGTTTATCTTTTTCCCCTTTCAAGTATAATATTAGTATCATACTTAAAGTCAAATGAATAAATTATTATTTGTATAAATGAATTTACACTGTAAAAAATTTCTAACCCTCCCAAATCAAAAATTTCAAGTGACCGATAACATCTACATTTTTCAATTGGCCCAAGTGAAATTCTGTAAATTATAAAATAAACTTTACAGATTTTCACTTGGGCCAATTGAAATTTACAGAATTTCACTTGGGCCAATTGAAAAATTTAGATGTTATCGGTCACTTGAAATTTTTGATTTGGGAGGGTTAGAAATTTTTTACAGTGTATAATTTATGTTGAAAAATTACATTATATTTAACAAAACAAATCATATAAGGTAAAAATGTAATAAAGGGTTAATTACATTTACAGCTTAAGGTTAAACTTTTATTAAACGAGACAATGCATCTACATTTATTACATTATAAATATTGTTTCAATTGTTTTATTAGGATGAATCACCTTATAATTTACAGTGAAAAACAATAAAAGGACGTTTCCAGAAGTCACTGCATGATACTTTCAATTATATTTTATCTTTCTACTGAACGTTGTTAGTAACACCTGCTGCCATACACTCCTATGAGTCCAGCCGGATCACTGTTCTAGTAGACCTCAATACCTTATAAATAACAACATCGAGCAAGTTTATGTGTGAGCCGACCATGTGCTTCGAGGATCAGCCTTTATTCACAACCGTGACGAGATCTGACGTGTCGACAGCTCACACCAAGATAAGGCAAATATTCAACAGGCATGTGCTATAGCTTTTTTACATTCTCTTCCATTGTCAAACAGTGTTTACAGTGAGGAGTAACCTTCTCCAAAAGTCAGCTGTTTCAGTGCAGGTTCTCACAGCACCGCTCACACCTGACCAGCCTGTTTAACACCCCCTCCTAAAACATCCTTCAGCCAAGGAGAAACAGTTAGAACTTCCCCTCGAACATGCTGTTGCCCGCCGTGTGGAATGTCATTTTTTTATATTTGCATAATTTGCATACAATTTGAATAGTGACCCCAACCTGGTTGTTGTGTAACCATACTGTGAATGAAATGACAGCACAGAAAGTCCCTCTATCTAGACGGTGAGTTAGATAGATTGATCTCTATCATATTTCTGAGTAAACCTCTGATTAGACAAAAACAGCAGAGCGTATGCATGCTTATCAAAGCTGAAGGAATGTGTTTGCTCTGCCAACAGGTAACCTACTGAGTTCACTACTTTCCCACTAAAGCATTGGCACGAGAGATTGCCCTGAAGAGAGAGAGAGAGAGAGAGAGAGTTCCCATTTAAAACGCGATGAAGCAAACACAGCATCCATCACAGCCTGTCCAGGGCCATTTTCCAGTCAGTAACTCTGCCTGAATTTGGGGGGGCATTTATAAACAAAGCAGCTTTTCACACATTAACAAGGTTCTATTAAAACATCTCAAGGGGCACGACACAGTAACAGCTATTTGCACACAGGTTCAGCAAATGAGTACAGTATATACATGAAAGCATATCTTCTCGTAGTTCCCATTCGAGCACTCTCTCCGTCAAGTTCTGTGGTATAAAAGCTGGAGTAGCTTTATAAAATATTCTCAGGGTTCTGTCACTTCGGTTCGAGTTTATTCTTAGTTTGGTTACGGTCTTGACGGATCCGAATACCACACTCCGCAGACAGAACAACTCACATGAACCAAAGAGCGTAGACGGCCCGAGCGAACTCGAAACTGCACGCTCACACAAAGTAGGTTCTTTTAGGTCAGATAATATTGTTTTAACCAGAGGATTAACTAGACCACACGGTTTGAAAACAATCTTGGTCAGAAAGCCAGGTAAATAATAATGCATTTGACAATATTTCCATGACAATTAATCATATTTGCCCTCATTATCATAATGCATTCTATTATTTTTTACACCATGGAAGTGGCATATTTTACAACTAAAGGAATGTGGACCACTTTTCTATTTGCTGCAGTTCTTTGCAGTGACATCTCCAGTAGTATGAGGTATTTTTCCTCCATTCATTCGGCTGCACTAAAGAGTCCTTGCGTTTAGCTCAGTTTAGGCCAGCCCATCACAGTCAGGTTCATGGGTCAAAGAGATGAAAGAGCAACCTTCTTGAAGGGTGTTATTAAAGAAACAACATTCTCAGTCTCAAACTCGTGCATAACTTTACATCACGAGGTGCCAAGGCTTACAATGTGTTGGCAATTAGCCAGACACCCTTCCATTTTTTGGCAAAGGCGTGCAGCCCACAGACTGCTCATTATGTAGACTATCCCTTAAAGACAACTGAGAACCATCATTAGTCGTAGGGATGGAATTTTAAGAACGATCCTGTTAATTTTGTACGTTTCGGGACATTTTTAGTGCTAAATAAATTGCAGACAATTCTTGAATATATAATAAACGATTGAATGTTGATTGTTGTTTCATCCCCACAACCAACAGAAATTAAGATACTTTCTGATCGACATGACAGTGACACTGAAAATCATTTGGTACCAGTAAAAAAAAAAAAAAAAAAATGTTTTAAACAAATTCTCTTCTGTTCTGATTGCTAAGTAATTCTCAATTCCCAAGTGGTTGGGTAAGATTAAATGAACCCAACTCATTAACTTTCTGAATCTCTTCATGCCTGCAGTTTTCTCCCATACGTTGCAAAATATGGGTGGCCGTCAGATGGGAGGTAAGCTCTGGTGTGAAAGTGGCTGACCAGTGCACCGGGTCACACAAGGGTTATTCTTGTGACAAGAATGTACAATCCTCACACATTCAGGCTTCAGCAGCTTTAGTGAATGCTGTTGGGGAGATCAGGCGCGGATGGTTTTGGACACTCATTTTTGGCATATTAGGCATTGCTCATTACTCTCTAAGTTACATATTTCCTAGAGGAGCACTGTGTTCTTTGATTTGCCTTTAGGGATGACTGCCTCCCTTTACAAATGAAGGAAATGAGGTCCGCCTTAGTGCACATACCATGCAGATTCAGCCCAGGGCCAGAACGTCGTTCAATGTCTACCACACTGGGGCAAAAGGCATTCTGCAGCGTTGGTTTGAATGTGTTATGGCCCGTTCACACCCGAGTTCTTGTGTAAGCCTGCACTGGTTTTTAAAGTGCCCCTATTATTAGTTTTTACCTTTCATGCAGTGTGTAATAGAACTGTTTGTTTGTGAATGTAAAAGGTCTGCAAAGTTTTAAAGATCAAAGTGCACGACAAATAAAGTCATTGGGCCCTATCTTGCACCCAGCGCAATTGACTTTGTACACCGACGCATGTATCATTCCTATTTTGCACCCGCGCAAAGCGGACGTTTCCCTCCACAGACGCACGTCGGTTAACTAAGAAATACACTTGCGCTCCCCGGGGGCGGTTCAGCGCAAAGAGGAGGCGTGTTCCGGCGCAAACGTTCCCTCATGCTATTTTACAGGTTTAGAAAACAATTGCGCCACTGACCGGAAAAAAAACAGTTTAAAGTCAGTGGCGCGTTGCGCATGTTATTCATATGATATTTTAAGGGCGCATGCTTGGCCTTAATCAATGTAGCGTGTGCACAACGCGGATACACTTTGATTCTCTCATCTACACACAGACGCAGCAGTTATCATTTTTGCAAATCATACATTATTACGATAGATAGATAGATAGATAGATAGATAGATAGATAGATAGATAGATAGACATTTTATTATAAAAGCATACATCTAGCTTACACATTTACCCAAATTATCATACGCCTGTTTAAAGCTGCATTCAGTAACTTCGGGATTTCTTCGCTGTATTCTCGCTTTTTGCTCGCAGGTTTCTCTCTAGAGCTCCCCCCACAGCTTCGGAATAGATATTTGACAACACTGTTGTAAAAACTCGTTGGCTATTCTCAGACACCAGAGGCTAGTAGATCAACGACATCAAAGCAGATGGGACATTCTTTAAAACGTCTTCTTCATTCGGGTTCGAACAGACCCTATTGAGGGAGCGCAATAATGACGGCATTTTAGCAGATTTCTTTTGGCCGTAAAGCAATTGTTTACATCGCGAGACCTGATATCACGTGAGACTTCCTGACGCGGCGGCCGGTGGCCCGCCGCCCCAAAGTTGCAAGTGCGTATTTTCCGCTCACGGGCACCAGGGGGGTGCGAAACGACCACCATTCAACCCGAAATAAGTAATATAACCATTCCAATGATTCCGAAGCTGTTCAGTTAAGGTAAAAAAAGTTACTTAGTTCACCTTTAACCGAAGTTAATTTGGGTGTGTTTCTCCATCCCCAACGTCCCTGACGAGAACGTCGGTCTCCTCGGCTGTGAACCACTCCTGTCGTGCGCCTGGCAAATCCGCCGTTATAATAGGAATCCGCTTTAGAACAAGCGCGCCTGCTCTTAAAGGGAATGTGAGATGTCGCTCTGATTGGTTTATTTCACGTTACGCCCAAACCACACCTATGAATAATGAAGCTACTTCAGACCAACCCCTTTTAGATTTGCGCCAGGCGCAAGAGTCATTTATCCCGCCGGGAAAATAGCAACAGCGCCAAGACCCGCCCACAAAGTTACTTGCGCTTTGCGCTTTGACACTTGCGTTTCAGATCGTTAAAATAGGGCCCATGGTCTCCTAAAAGAAAGAATCGATCCTGAACTGCTGAAACGAGTCGTCAGTTCTTCCATTCTCACTTCCTGTTTCATACCTACGTAACAATGTAACAAATTTGCATAATGCAAGCCTATGGACTTCACTGGCTGTCCGTGAATGAATTTACTTTGACCCGCCGTCAACCACTGTTGTTGTTTTCTAGGTTCGAATCCACTTCACATGCACTTCAAAAGAACGAGGACTCGCTCTGGAATTGATACGGAAAAACCAACGCCATCATTCATTTCACTGTAGTGCTGAGGAAGCCTTCGGAGCTGATATTCAGATATGGTAATGGACATTTACTGTAAACAGTCAACCAATCACAACACACCGGGCCGTCCGACCAATCAGAGCAGAGACGGCTCTCGGAAAGGAGGGGTTTTGAGAGACTGGATCTTCATGCAAATATATTTTAGAGATAAATGCCTGATGAATGAATTTGTAAAATGCATCTATTCCACACCACTGTATGGCATCTATCTGTTTCTGAATGCGAGAACACATCTTTGTGAACATCCCCTTGTAGAAAGAATGTGCGTAAGTAAAAAGTCCAGAAAGTCCAGTAGTTAATGTGGGAGGTGGCATTTTTCATGTCTCGTGATTTAAACTATGAAACAGGGTTTGTGTCTCTCAGCTTAGCGCCTGGCTGGGCTAAATTACAGGGTTGTTCATAATGCATAGCAGGGCTGTCGACTTCATAGCTGGGGAGATTTACTGTCAGAAATGTCTGCCCAAGGTCTTTTGGTTTAAATTACCTGGGATATCCGGTCTTTGAGGCCGGTGCTCATCATTTTTATCCTCTTTCTTTTCCTTTCATGAGTTTTTCCTGAGATTCTTACACTGTTATCTAAAACACACTGTAAAAATAAATCTGTAGAGAAACAGATAATGTCATGGCAGAATATTACCAGTAGCTTTTCCGTTCAGCTTACGGGCATTTCCTTCAACCCTAAAACACAATGCAATTTATAATTCAAAACACAGATAAGGGTGACATTCTGTAAAACGACGTTGCATTGCGTCTGACACTTTCAAAGCTAAACGTCCAGTGAGTGGTGCTAAACGCGTGATCAGTTTTATCAGAAAGAATATGATTGTGAATCTGGCTATGTTTTATTAAGTTGGTTGTTCTAGGTATCGTGGCAGTTCTGATCTGAAATATCCTATGAGTGGTGCTAAAAGGTTAACGCTCTAACACGTTTGAAAATAAGATAAACTCTAAACACACCCGAATAGTGTTAGCAAAAGCAAACGTTGGATAAACGGCAACCATGCCATTTTAGCTTTCTTCTACTGTACAAGTCTTTGAGCTCTTTTGTCATGCCTCGTGTTTCACGGGATTCATACCCGAGTGCTCTGCGAGTCTGAGCTTCCAAGCAAGTCAGCTACATCTGAAAATCCACACATATAGCTGGCTATATGACGCAAACATTAAAGTGTATTAGTTTACAAATCATGTACTATGGTAAAAGTGTTTTGAGGTCATAACATAGTATTGTTCAAGGAGCCGCGTGAAAATAAGCCTTTAATCAATAATCTGCCCCTTTTGTCAGTGTTGGGAAAAGTTACTTTTAAAAGAATGCGTTACAATTTTAAAATGCATTATAATGTTGTGTTACTCCACTAATTGTGTTACTTTTTATGGAAAGTAATGCACTACGTTACTTTTGCATTACATTATCTCACCTGGGCTTGTTAGTTTGTTTGGGAAATGTAAATATTCTGTAAGAAAAATATACATATTTATAACTTCATAAAATATATATAAAACTTCCGAAAAGTCGAATTCCGCCGGACGAGTGACCTCTGACCTGACGTAGGATGTAGGAGTATCGTAAGTCAGATTAAACGCCTCTCGCGGTTCAAACAAATAGGGCTGGGCATCAAACTCAAGCTCCTCCCACATTTATCTTTAAAAATACTCTTTTTAGACTTCTATTTTGTGAACAGTGTTTTGTTTTGCTCTATCCTCTGCTCTTCCGCGTTCATCAATACGTCATGACTCGGGTCAGAGGTCAATTTCCTGCAACTGCGGAACGGCTGCGGAGTCAATAGGTTTCAATTCAAGTCAATGGGCCCTATCTTGCACCCAGCGCAACTGACTTTGTACACCGACGCATGTATCATTCCTATTTTGCACCCGCGCAAGGCGGACTTTTTATAAAGTAGGCGGAAAAAACCTACTTTAAAGTCAGTGGCGCGTGGCGCATGCTTGGCCATAATCAATGTAGCGTGTGCACAACGGGCATGCACTTTGATTCTCTCATCTACACAGAAGCAGCAGTTTTCATTTTTGCAAATCATACATTATTACGATAGATAGATAGATAGATAGATAGATAGATAGATAGATAGATAGATAGATAGATAGATAGATAGATAGATAGATAGATAGATAGATAGATAGATAGATAGACAGTTTATTATAAAAGCATACATCTAGCTTACACATTTACCCAAATTATCATACGCCTGTTTAACCGAAGTTAATATTGGTGTGTTTCTCCATCCCCAACGTCACTTCTCTGTGAACCGCTCCTGGCGTGCGTCTGGCAAATCTGCCGTTATAATAGGAATCCGCTATAGAACAAGCGCGCCTGCTTTTAAAGGGAATGTGAGATAACGCTCTGATTGGTTTATTTCACGTTACGCCCAAACCACACCTATGAATAATGAAGCTACTTCAGACCAACCCATTTTAGATTTGCTCCGGGCGCAAGAGTCATTTATCCCGCCAGTATAATAGCAACAGCGCCCAAGACCCGCCCACAAAGTTACTTGCGTTTCGCGCTTGATACTTGCGTTTCCAATGTGTGTATTTACACTAATTTCGGAACGGCTGCGTTCCGACTCCGTCCCAGCTCCGGCGACCCGCAGCCCTCCAGAGCAGATAGGCAGAGCTTCTATTTTTGACGGATGCCGGAGAGCTCCGCAGCAATTCAGCACAGGGCAGATTGTGCGGGACAGGAAGTCGAGCACAGAAACAAAATAAAACATCCGGTGAACTTTCAAAATAAAATACACCGTGCTCATATTTATCGCGGATCATATTTCCCACTACACCTTAAAAACGTCATAATGGGCGGAGACAGGCCTGAAGGGCTACTCCTCTGTATGGAAACAAACTGTTGCTGGTTTTGTGGTTCTGTTTATAGAAACTACATCCTGTTATATCGCGCGATCATACGTGAATTCGCGAGATCTCGTGGGTCCTCGTGACTTCAGCTGTCAGTCATGGCCGCAGCCGCTCCGCAACAAATCCGGACCTGGGGGGACGGCGGGGCACGGAGCCGATCCGCAGCTGTTCCGCAGTTGGTGGAAATCCGGGACTACACCGGAACTAAACACCCATACCACTGTTACCAGAAACCAGTGATTATTGCTTATAAAGTTTTGAATATGGATATTTTCCTTCGCTTCAGGCATTTATTAACCCCCTGGAGGCGTATGGATCACTTTTATGATGGATGGATGCACTTTTTTGGGCTTCAAAATCTGTGGTACCATTCACTCCCAATGCATTATAAAGCTTATTTTTTAAATATGAATCCGATTGTGTTTGGCTGAAAGAAGAAAGTCATATACACCTAGGATGGCTTGAGAGGGTGAGTCAATTATGGGATAATTTTCCTTTTTGGGTGAACTAACCCTTTACCTAAACTCAATAGTTAGTTTATAGTGAGAATTGGACTCTAAACTAAAGTGTGACCGACTAAACAAATAGGGATGCACTTCCCAGCTGTAGTCATTGCAGTTGAACATGTCCTTTTATAACTCCTCTCTAAACTCATTCTTTAGCATTATACCAACACCACTGCATTTTCTGAGAGAGAAAAAAAAAAGTATATTGAGTGCATATAAAGGGAGACATCCTCTGAACACCAAAACAGGATTCAAGATAAGACAAGGATACCCTAAATGACCTAATCATTTTATGAGCGAGGGAGGACAGCTCTCATTCACAAAACCGGATGGGTAGAAACCAGTTGCGGCTGCTTTCATTTTTCTCTTTTTTTTTTCTTCCTCCAGCAAACCTCCCTCTCCCCAGGCTGATTTTGTCAGCATGTCTGTCGTTGGTTCCCACTTAGTCCTCATGTGAGTCCTAATGACATTTAGCTATTTTTGTCAATGGCTTTGTGCTTATTGTCCCTTTTAACCTCAACCTTCCTCCTTTACACAGCTAACAGCGCAGACCTGGCCTGCAGACGGAAGTAAAACTAGTCAACTGATGCCCGCAATGTCTGGGACGGTTCGTTTTTTGTTTTGTTTTTTTGAAATATGCATGGACTAGAAAAGACAAAAATCTGCTACAAGATAAGACAGGAGCACAATCTAATCTAATTGGCTTCATGTTTCATTTTGTTCACATCTAAGTAAATAATACCTGCATAATATACTATGATAACAGTTATTAACGCTTTATAAACGGCTCAATGCAAAAGTGAAAGAATGTGCTTCTCTAAAACAATGGCAGAAGTGATTTCTGTAACCTGTAATGACTTGTAAGTGTCTGATATCACTGAACACACAATTATGTCAGGTTTCTTTTCCTGTTGTCCACTTCGTCTTTTTGTCATTAGCAAACGTTCCCAAAAAAACCACTCTGCACACTCATAGACTTTCACCAGTTTCATTACCAGCTGCGTCCAAACACGGTTGTGAACGTAATAGTAAGAAATAATAAGAAATAATAATCACAAATTAACTGAAATTTGTGTGAAGCACACATACCTTCAAGCTAAGGAAGTTTGTCTGCAGCTATTCAAGCCTAGGGCACAACAGCCATGTTTCAACTTGTTTTTAAGATCTGAGATCAATGGAAGGAAACTATTATAGCAGAAATATGAGTATAGTGAGGGTTTTGTCTCGGGCTTGGTGATGTATCAGATATTTATGATATTCTGATCCCCAAAAAATGACAAAGTGTCTGTTGCTGTGTGAATTGGCCTTTAAATGTCCATGTGTGGCATTTTCTAAATAATAATATAATATAATATAATATAATATAATATAATATAATATAATATAATATAATATAATATAATATAATATAATATCAATTCTTTATTGCAGTAAATATGTTGAATCTGGTTATGATGGCTGAATAAAACTATGGTTCCTCAGACAAAAAAAAAAAAAAAAACTTTTTTCAAAGGAAAGCCATTGATCATTTTTATATGCTCAAAAATTGTGCAGAAACAATTTTTTTGCAGGTTTTGCGTGGGAACGCAAATATCTTTGCGAGGGAACGCAAATATCTTTGCGAGGGAAGGGAACGCAAATAACTTTGCGAGGGAACGCAAATAACTTTGCGTGGGAACGCAAAAGATTTGAAAAAAAAAATGTCTTCCATCCTAAAAAAATTTCCACCACCACGTCCCTTTAGGGGCTCCGTATGTTTCTTTCTTCAGAGGCCTTTCTCTTCTTGTCATACAATTCGTAGACACTTTTTCTCTTGCGACCCTCAGACATTTTGAAAAAACCCGGTGAAAACGGGCGAGCTTCAATGAATGGCTGAAACCGTAGCTCACCACACATATACACCCGAAAGTGCGCATGCACAGAAAGCGAAAACTACCTAGGGACGAGCCCGTACGACGGCCTTACGTAAACATATCACCGGAATGATTGACAACTAGGAGGACCAATAGTCTTGATGATCCACCCGGAAAAAGAAAATCCTCCGCAATACCTTTAAGTTTAATAAAAAAGCAACATTTTGATCATAAAGCGGAGATTTTTTTTTTGTCCAGATCGGATTCAGAACGGTACAAAACACAGATGGAGTCCATCGACACCCCCAAAAGCTTCACAGTCCTATCACTCGTCCTGGGTCGACATTTCAGGCAGTAACATTATGCAGTTTTGATTCATAAACTGAATGTATAAATGTTTGAAAGATTGGGTTATTTTCAGAGGTGTACAGTCCAGGGGTCAGAAAGTAAAAGTCCTGCCATATGTTTATTCCTCCCATGAACAGCAGATCTCCTGGCTGAAAAACGGTGCTTATTAGCAAATCCAGGTGATTGGAATAAAATACTGAGGAGGACCTTTAGACTTTACACCTCTGGTTATTTTACATGTGCATAAGCAATGCTTCCATCACTTGTTTCTGCATCTTGTTCGTCTGTGTTTTGATCCGGAGATTCTGTACTCTTTCAGAAGACGCGTAACAGCGCCCCCTAACGTATAACAGTGAATACATGGATTGCTGGAAATTTACGTCAATGGTGGGGAAAGATTGAATGCATCTATAGGACTAGGAGTCTCATTCCTTCTGCACTGTAGATGACTTGCTATGAACAACTCAAACTTCATAGGCAGATTGTTAGAACAGGCTCTTATTGAGACTTCAATCTCAGAAAAAAAGGTACGAAAGCTGTCACTGTAGCGGTACCTTTTCAAAAGGTACACCTTTGTACCTAAAGAGTGCATATTAGTCCCTCAAAGGTACATATTGGTACCAAAAGTGTACCTATTATTTCCAAAAGTGTACATATTAGTACCTAAATGGTACATATTAGAACCCTTTTGAAGGGTACTCTCCCACCCAGTGACAGCTTTTGTACCTTTTTTTCTGAGAGTGATTCAGTAGCTCAACAGCAGCTGTCATTGGAGAAGAACAAGGGGAAGCGGCCAGTGACAAGGTCCAGCAATCAACAAAAGCTTAGACACAAGACACAAACAAACAACAAGAGCGGGGACACATCGTGGACGCGAGCTGCAGTGCAACATTCCTGGAGGAAAGGCCTAAAGCAGCTCATTTCCCCAGGTCATCGTTTTTCACATCAGAGGGGCCTTTGCTGGAAATCAGACCCAATCAGATGTTCCCCGGTAGAAGTCACTCACTTGATATTTGATCAGATTTGCCTGCCCCCCCGCACTCCTTACGTCCACTAAACCCACCCTCTCTCTCTCTCTCTCTCTCTCTCTCTCTCAGTCTACCCTGCTTAATGGGAAATAAAAGATCAGTAAGCCTTGTGGAATTCAGGACTCCTGTTACACGAGCATGTGCTTGCCGTCTGGACAAGGGCCTTTTTGCTCTCCCTTTCTCCCTCTCTCGTAACCACTCAGTTTTTTCCTCCCTGCTCTGTTCTTCTTTTTCGGAGCGCTGAGACGATGTTTCGGCGATGGGAAACGTCTCTGCATGCGTCGGAGTGAATGTCTCTCGCGCGCGCATTCTTTGAGAAATTCGGTTTGTCTTTGTTGTATCTGCAGGAGTCATATCAGCGCTCTACAAACAGCTACACCCTTCAGTACCCGGCAGAGCATGTCCCTGGCTTGCAGAAGCACGATGTGTCATGACTCAAGTATCTTAAAAACACCAAAGCAAATGTCTTTTCTTTCAGGCTCAGAAGCTTCAGCAGGAAGGAAAAGGCAAGGTCGCTGACTTTATATAGGTCAGCAAAGCAAAAAAACACAGGACAGTAACATGTCTTGGCTGGGCCTCCATTACGTAGGCATATTTTATTTTTCCCATTGTATGTCCCATTGTATCGGATCTGTGCATTCACAATTCAATCCGTGACCTCCTCCCAAAACAACAGACGATTCTAACAATAATGTTTAAAAAGCATTACAGGGAATATAGTGTGGAAATTTAAATGGAAATGCATTTAAATGGGTTTGGGTTCACAGATGTTCTTACCCAAAGATGTTCAAATAGACCAAGTATTTCTAATGTAAGGCCACAGTTTCCAGTTGTCCCTGCAGTTGTGACAGGAATGAAACAAAAAAGTTGGACAAATGTTGGACATATGCTGTGAACTCGAGTGAATCTCTGATGAGGAGCCAACGATGACACACTTTGCAGAGGAACTCCTTTCCTTGCCACATTAGCAGGGTTTCCTGGACTTGAACCCTCCGCGCTCTTCTCATGCCAGAAGGATATTATATTATATACACTACTGGTCAACATATTTTTTTATAGCCTATGGAGGAGTGAGACAGCTCTCAGATTTAATCAAAAAGATCTCAATTTGTGTTGCGAAGCTGAACGAAAGTCTTACGGGGTTGGAACAACATGAGGGTGAGTAATTACTGACAGAATTTTCATTTTTGGGTGAACTAACCCTTTAAATGCATGTCTTGTTTTTTATTTTTTATTATGGTGTCATTGTTACAGTGTAATTACACAAATATGTACTGATTAATACTGATTAACAACATATAGGGTTAGGGCGTAGGGTTTGGTTTGTGAGCACTGTTATTATTATAGTAAATACATGTAATATGCATGACAATAAAATAAAGTGTTAGCATATTTTCTTTTTGAAACTGTAATTTAAGCGTGCATATTTATAATGTTCAAGCTTTTCAAACACTTCATGATCATCAGATCATTTCAAGCAACCCAGCGAACTTGTTATGTAACATTTAGGAAGACCATGCAGCAATGCATAAAATTCTGAAATAGTTACTGGAACAAATGACAAAAGGATGCTTGAAAAAGAAAAAAAAAGTTAAAAAAAGAAGAACGCTCAACACTATTTCCATTGGACCCATCTCAGAAAGTCTGTGAAAACACATTACAATCACAAGACCCTGAAGTGACACTGTCCCATTTATACACCGTCAATGGACTGTCTCAGACACAAGTCAGCATAGCTTTCATCGCTGCAATCTTAACTTCAGTCATAACACAGGGTGAGAGTTGAAAGGTTGAACCTAGACTTTCCTAAAAGAGCAAACCTATTACATCCCTGTCAACTGTCAAAACACTCGTATGAGAAACTGATCACATACGCAACTGCTTCATGCTAATCTTGTTGAAGTTGCGTGAGATGAAAAAGAAAAAAAAAACTACAACATTTTAAAACACACACATTCAAGGCAGACCTGTTGGGTCGGTCTTATCACACTTCAAAACAAACCCACCCAGAAACCACCTCTCTAATCTACTGAGGCTGTACAAACATGTGTATTGACGGAATTACTGGGAACCGAAATGTAATGTCATTAATATTATTCTTGGTTTTAGGGGATCAGTAAGTGATACAGTGATACATTTTCGTGTGCAGTCAAGCAATGTTGCATCTCACTGAATACAATTTATATAACTTATTTGTGTTTAAGACACTTACCAAATTATGTCATTTCCAAACTTCCTACTTCTGTGGAACACAGTAGAAAATATTCAGAAAATTATATATATTTTTTAATATCTCTCTGTACAATGAAAGTCAATGGTGTCCAATTTTGTTTGGGCCTCAGCATTCTTTAAACTATCTTATTTTGCATTCTGCATTCTGTTGAAACATTGTGTCATGAAGAATAAAATGCCACAGCTGGTCTATCTGATTTTGATTTGGAGTTTGTGGACAAATATCCTGAGCCAGAAGAGTAAAGAGAGCTTGATCACTGGATTTAGGGAGACGTGTGGGTCACTCCACATCTTGGCCATGAACAAATCTTGAATTTTCTTTTGCTTACTACTAGAATTTAGTGTAGTGACCTGAGGCACGCCTGACAAACTAATAAAGTTAAGTAAGTTTTGGATGCACATGAGTAGTTTGGCTATTGTTGCAAAATGAGTTGCATTTATGATGAATCTGTCTTGAATGAGTTTTGGGAAGGAAATGCTGTATGGCGGTGAATAAACATTCATTCACAATACATATTCTGATGCTTAGCAGAGAGTAAAATTGTCTAAATGTCTCTTAAGATATAATACATCTGATGAGGTTTATGATAAAGCTGCTACAACTCCAACCATGTTCGAACCAGCTGTGACTTTCATCATGAGCGACAGGACATAGGTATTGCACAAGGCATAGCCAGTGAAATGTCAATGGTCCAAAATCCACATAACTAAGTTACATATATTTAGTTGAATGTTTTATTTATATTATTGTGCCACAACAAAGTATAATGGTACAAGATGAGCATTGCATAGAAGTGTATTAGGGAATTAAGCTTTCTCATGTATGCGGCCAGACAAAGGAAGCATACAAATGTACTTCCTCTTTCAATTTTCTCAATGTACAGAAACTATAGCAGCAGAAATGCCCAGCGGTCACTTTTTTTTCCTCTAAATGGTGAACCTCTGAGCCTGATGTGTGAAAGGCACTAAAGGAAGCATTTCCCATGATGGTTGTAGCATGAGTCCTGAAGACTGACAACACACATAAACACTCACAGCAACAGTTCGACCTCTCTTTGGCCGAGGCCAGATACTTCTCCAGTCATCCAATCAAAGAGTGCATGTGTACGCGAGAGCAGCCAATCAACTTCCTGCATCTCCTCTCCAGCAGTTCCTGCAGTTTCTCATCCCCAGCCCCATTCACAAAATGCTGTAGGGTCCGTTCACATGTGCCATTTGTTCTTCATTGAAACTATTGTGCAACCACTTTAAAAGAATCAGGAAGTGAAAAAGCAAAAGCTGTGCAAGCAATCAAACTCAGCACTTTTCACCCATTTTTTCACCTTCAGAACCGATTACTGCAGAACTGACAGCGTTTTAAATCACATCTAATAGGATGAATGCAACATATTGCATTGGGGTAAAGTTGTGTCAATAAGGAGTGTTTCTGAATTTCCCGTTTTCGCGAAACAAAATGCACCTAGTGGTAACAGTTGTCAAAAACAATTAAACACCTTGTGCTGCATTTATACAAGAGTCGTGTTTGAATATGCATGAGTGATTCTTATTAGCGAATAATGACTTTGCAATCTTTTCCACACACAATGTTATCGTATAACTGTAGAAAATAAGGTGCACAAATCATGATGCTTTTGTGAAGTGTTTTTATATTGTAAGTGTGAATTAGCATCCATTTTTATTGTATCGAAAAGAGCCGCTTGGACAATTTGTAAACGTTCTCCTTTTATTTTCCAGGAAAGGAAATCATATGGTTGGGAACGACATGTGGGTGAGTAGATTCATTCAGCTCTCCATTCGTTTTCCTTTTTTTCTTCAGAGGAAAAGCTCCGCAGGAAACATAAAATGTGAAAGTTTCGTAGACATGAGCTCAGTGGAGCGCAAGAAATTGCATGCATGTGGGATCCTGACAGCAGTGTGGGGGTTCAAATAGTCTTAACAGGATCTGACCTCTCCGTTTGGCCTCGACAGAACAGGAGCCCTCTCCCTCAACACTGGCTAGCCATCTTGTGCAACACACAACCTCCTACCCCCCCCCCCCCCCCCCCCCCCCCCCCCCCCCCCAAAATACATAAAAAAACACCGACTGACTTTGTGGGACTGTCATAAGTGGAGGCAATCTATAGGACTCATATGGGCGGAGGCTTAAAAAAAAAACAGAACAATCTTTGTGGGGGAATGATAACAAAGACATACGCTTTTGCACTTTGTGCAGGCACACACTTGAAAACAGACAGATTTGGTGATAATCGTTCTGTTGAGTGAAAACTGATGGTCTTAAAAGAATTGCTGCTGTGCACTGTGGTGGAAAGTGGAGAAACACTATATCTCCTCACATCAACCAAAACTTCCAGCCGGGAGGAAGACATAGGAAAGGGGGTCGTAAAGGGGGAAAAAGATAAACAAAATCAGGCATGGAGAGCTCAACTTCTCAGACACTAAAGTGGGGAAGTTTGTTAGATGGCTAACTGCTAACTTACATTTATTCTACATAACAGATTTAGCTCTTAGCACAACAGCATGTGCATGTATGTGACCATTACCTGATCCTTATAGGTAGCTAAGCTAGAGCATGGGTTTGAGTGCTGTACGCCGGTCTGAGAGCACATTGCTCAGAGGAGAGCTTACGTGGGAGCATTACCCTGCCTAGTGTGTGGGCTGGGAAGCCTTTGTTGTAGATTACCGTCCCATGAGAACCTGGAGCAACAACCAGGCGGGGGAAGCAAGCTACACGAAGGAGGGGCAAATGGAGACAGGCATGCATCAAGCAAGGAATGCTGTCGAACCCCACCACCACCATGCACACATACACACACATACACACACAGAAAGATGGGAAGACGTACGCACACATAGACAAGCATACCCGCACACTGTGAAAGGCCTCTCAGCGAAAGGCGCATTTGAGAATAAAGTAAACAGAATTGATGAGAAAACTGCATAAGGAGATTCCCCTTTACTGAACAACAGCCATGTGTGTGTATAAAGCAGTCAATAAGACAATAAGGCCAGCTCAGCGCTGAGGTAAACACACGGTTCCTTGGCAGATATTCCCGTCTGATGAAATGTCAATGCTTGGAATGCTATCGGATTTGGAGCTTCTTAAGGTAGAGATGGAGGGGAAAGTCTATTTATATGAAGCGCAGCAAGCTGGGTTTGGCTAAAGCTTGGAGTTCATGAAAACTAAATTCCGAAGTCTGTTTGAGGAGCACTGACTGATGATCTTGTTGAGATTGCTGGAGCGCAGCCTTATTGCACTACATGAAGCGTCTGTTTGAGGTCACGGCTTTGGGTGCATCTCCGTCCTTTTAAGTACTCAAAAATTCCCTTCAAAATGTCCACATTACTGTCACATGTCTAACACGCATGAAGTGTCATGTTATACTGTACATTTGATATCAACTTTTGCAGTTCACTGTATTGAAGTGACCTACTTCACCTAAATGCACCCAACTTCACCCCTCCAAGATGTCATTGAGTGTACAATTACAATGTGTGTCCTGTCTTCCAGCACTTCTAATACAGCCATCCGCTCAAAGTCCCATAGGAGCAACTGGATTCCAAGCACCACCTAGAGGACCTTGTGCAGAACTACACTTATTTCATGATATCTGGCACTTGGAGAAGCAAAATGAACTTCACCATGAGCAAACTCAACTTTGCCAAGCAAAGCACTTTTTTTATTTTTTATTATTATTACTAAGTGAGGGCATTTGAGCAAGTTATCCATTAAGATTGTAACAGGCACAAATGAAGTGCAGAAAGAATCCATAGGGATCATCTTATCCGTTCAGTCTTGAAACCGTAAAGGTTATGTAAATGACCTGAACGTCTTTCGCAGAGTTCAATCAAGTTATCGTGGTTTATCACTTTCTTTCTGAAAACAATATAAACAATTTCACTTTCATTATCACACTATAAAACTCAAGGTCTTGAGATAAGACGTCAATAAAAAGTCAGTGTCGGTTTATGTAAGTTTAATTCTCTGAAATAATTGCGCATTGTATTGTAGAGATGTTAGGCAGTGTAAGATGTTGTTCAATCATAATGATGCAGGTTAAACTTATTGTGAAGAAAAAAAAAGAAAAAAACCATGTGTAACTGATATCTTCTTTCAAATCATTCCTCTTGAGCATTCAGAAACAATCCATCATACAGAAATGACCATCATCTTATTGTTATCCAAGACGTTTGTGTCTTGTGATGTTATAAGAAAGCCCATTTCTTGAGAACCATAAAAAAAGAGGTTCAGCTCTGCCATTCCCTGATAAGCACAAACTATCACACACCCTTTTTTTTTTTCAAAGGGTGTGTTCACGGTCCACAATGACACTGCACTAATGATGTCCTGATGTTATGTCCTCCGTTGAGGGGGTCCGCGTTTAGTGCGAGGAGAACTGGGCGCTGTGAGAATCGCAGTGTTGATAGCGGTGTCTGAAGCTTTCTTCATTATCATGGTTTCCAAGATGTCACATCAGATCTACATCAGAGATGATTTAAAGTGACAGGTCCCAGACTCAAGACTTGGAGGCCATTGTCTTTCATTCCCCGAATTCAAGAAAAGATAGCGGGTGTCGTTTAAGCCCGAGCCCCAACAACCACTTGTTGGTCTAGAAGAGAGGAAGGGAATTCACAGGGGTGTTTTTTTGTGTGTGTGTTGAATGCTTGTGATGAACACATGGTAAGGTTCATGTGGTCAGATTTATGGAGTTAATCTCTTTGAGAAAGAGGAGGCTAGTGTTTCAGGCTAAAATATGAATATTTGGGTGGCAAGTCACAAAATTCTGATTCTTTTTGTGCAACTCAACACAGGTCCCATCCAGGATCAACTCATCCAGCAAGGAGGAGTATGAGCCAGCCACTGGTTTGGAGTCAGCTGTTAGCGTTGAGCAATGGGACAGTTGAAACCTCTGCATGACCTTGGGAAGATGTATGGGACCAGATAGGGAGGGGTGACTTGTCTGCCACGATTGTTATGGCTTACCTCAGGCCAGCACCCTGTGGGCCTCTGGACACACAACAGTGGAAAAAGCAGCTGCATACAATTATGAACAGCCACCAAGGAAGAGGGTATACCTTACCCCTAAAACCAGGTGCAATCTGTCACAGCGAAGGTCTAAAGGCTGACCTGGGATCAGGCCCTTGTTTGCATGACCAAGAACCTGAGTCATTTGTCAAAGAGGGATCTTTGAGATGGACAAAGCCGCCCGTTCTGTTTAGGCTGGTCTGCCCTTCCGTTTACTCGTAGCTGAGTTTAACGTGCATGTCATCATTCAACTTGTGAAAGAATACAAGAGAAGGTGATGAGAGACCCCTTCATCATTAATGCGTTGTGTAAATATGACAGGGATTTTCTTTTCTCTCAAGACAGACTTGTACATACACAATTACATGGCTCCGTGTGAACACACCCCAAAGTAAAACATTCCTCCAAAAAGACACAGAAAACTGGCTTTGTTCATAATAAAGCTACAGTATACGCATTTGAACAAGCTCCACACAGTGCTATCATATGATTGAAGTTCTTATGGATATTCTTATGGATATTCTAAAGATGATCCTTTCAAGGATTGACGCTTGGCTTTTTTAAAAGAGATGTATGCAATGCCTTCGTTCAAAGCTGTGGCTGCATCTCAGTTTCCTCAGGAGTGTGTAAGAGGAAATGATGAGCTGTTTACATTGTTCTTTTTGTTAATCAGGTACACTCAGTGTTAAATGAACCATAGGTAAACATTAATAATAGCGGCGAACGTTTAAGTTCCTCTATGTTGCCATCCGCCCCTGTTTGAACAGTTTAGGTCAGGTGACTGATGGTATAAACATTTCTGAATGAAAGAGCGAGCTGCTGATATGAAGAGGCCTCCATTCATGCATTCCAGCCTCTTAGGGAAACATGAGCCAAGGGCAGAGGGAGGGATCAGGATCCTGCTGTACAGGCACAAGGCTATTATCCACACTCAAGATCACATGGGCAACCGCTAAAATTAAGAGCTGATAATGAATAAATGAATGACTGAATAACTGAATGAATGAATGAGTCAATGGATGAATGAATGGTCAGGCAATGCATGAGTTAGTAAGTGACTGAGTGATTGATTCTTACATACATCAATGAATGAACAGACAAGCAATGAGTGAGAAATAAATGAATGCAATTTAATACATGGATACGTGAGTGAGCAAGCAGGCATTAAATTCAATATATATATATATTTTTTTTTTTCAGTCAGGAAACGAGTGAGAGAATACATAAATTAATGCAATTAAATGAATGGATAAGGCAGTGATTGAATGAATTCAAACAGTCCGAATGAATGAGTGCAGTTGAATGAATGAATGAATGAATGAATGAATGAATGAATGGCCAAACAGTCCAGATGAATTGAATGAATGAATGAATGAATGAATGAATGAATGAATGAATGAATCTATGAATAAATGCAATTTAATCAATGATTTAATACATAAATGAATGAACAGTCAGGCAAAACTGAATGAATAGTATGTGAATGAATGAAGGAATTGCAATTTAAAGAATGAGTGAGTGAATAACTGGTTTAACAATCAGTTAAAGGAATGGACAAATGAATGATTGATTGAATAAATGAATGAATAAATATGAACAGACATTCAATGAGTAAATGAATGAATGGGTAGACGACTGAATAAATGACTTGTCAGTCTAGGTGAACCAAATGAATGAATGAATGAATGAATGAATGATCAGACATTCAATGAGTGAGTGAGTGAGTGTGTAAATTAATGAATGAATGAATTAATGAATGAGTGTTGCTTAATCAAAAGATGAATATAAGACTAAACAGTCCAGATGAATGAATGAATGAATGAATGAATGAATGAATGAATGAATGAATGAATGAATGAATGACATTTAATGGATGACAAGTGAATGAAAGGTCAAGCAATCCAGATGAACCGAATAAACAAACAAACAAAAATGAATAAATCCAAAATGAACATAAATAAATAAATAAATCGGGCAACGAGAGTAGATGTAGATCTTTTGTCAGAGCCTCGATAAATAAATGTTTGAGGCTCTTCCTGTCTAGGACTAACAAATGAGTGTGTTTATGGCATGAACATCTGTCTGCATATGCTTGACAGCGCTGGCTTGTCTATTGTACAGTATGAAGGAGGTAATCCAACTCCACAGCCAGCTGTTGCTCAATGGGTGTTCTGATGTCAGGAGAACATTACTCTTCACACTGGCCCCCTTCAGCCAGCACTTCTGAGGAGCAGTTTATAAAAACTGAGGCACCGTCTCAACAAACCAGCTCATTCCTGCACTCCTGCCTGACCTCTCCAAATTTAACCTTTGGCCCGGAAGGCCAATATTAACTCTTGGCCAATTGTGGGGGGCTCCTGACTTCCCCTGCGCAGCCCGTGAGAACATTCCAGGAGCGGTTGCCTGGCAAGATTGGGTGTTAGAGCGCTGACCTCCAATATGTCCCGGGTTACCCTTGATCTTCTCGGCTACCCCCCGCGGGTAAACCCCCTGCTACCACCACCGTTTAGAGGAACTACTATTCAGACACCTTCACAATCATCCAATTATCATTTGACACCTGCAGACATTTTCTGATAATCATAATCACCATTAGACTCAACTTGCTGACCAGCCGTTATTTGTTAAAGGGATAGTTCACCCAAAAATGAAAATTCTGTCAGTAATTACTCACCCTCATGTTGTTCCAACCCCGTAAGACTTTCATTCATCTTCGGAACAGAAATTAAGATATTTTTGATGAAATCTGAGAGCTGACTCACTCCTGGCTCACTCACGGGGTCGGACCAACATGAGGGTGAGTAATTACTGACAGAATTTTCATTTTTTGGGCAAACTAACCCTTTAACATCTAGCGTTAATAAAAACTTGTCTGTCTGTATAAAATATATCCATGCAAAAAACAAAACTAAGTATGCCTATTCGACCTATACACTTCAACAGGAGCTCATAATTTCACCTGGAGTGAGATTATCTGCACTGATATTATTCACTTTCCATTAGATAATTACAAGTAAATGAGTCTCTTCGGTCACTTAGGGATTGCAGGATCTGTGGGAGGAGACGTTTTGCCAAGTCACTTTCTGCCTCAGACTGGGAAGGACCTCGGAGAACAAAGGCCATCGCCGCTCTATCGCTATGTGGGAGGATGAAAGGCTAGTCCCTATCGGGCCTGAGCTAAGGGCAGCTGAATTCAGCTGAAAAGAAAATATAGCAATGCGTATTGCAACACAAGCAGTCCAGCAGTCAGCTGACAGAAGTTTGCCTTTGAAAAAACAATATACAAACGGTCAGCGCCACAGTGGAAGGTTTCCCTCAAAGTGACAAGCTGGGAAACAAACCATCAGAGGTGGGCTATGCGCTAATCAAGTTTTCCTCATTAGCTTGACAAGCAGACAGGGGCCGGTATCTGAAGAGAACAATAGAGCATTGACAAATTAGCAGCACTAAATGTTCATTTGTCACGTAAATAATCAATGATGCCAGGTTTAAGATTAATGTTATCAGAGGACGGCACGGTTCCGATTCAAGTCAAGGCCCATGCAGATTAGCTGCGAGTGTTAAGAGGTTCAGTGTGTCTCATGGAGAACAGAAACTGAGGCGAGAAGAGGGAGGTTGCGTAAAAACTGATATGCGTAAATATCAGAAAAGATATTCTACTGTAAACCACACAGAAAAGTATGACTTCAAGTATTACTAGTCGATAAAGACAGTCAACAAAAATACCATAGACTTGCAGAACTCAAGCCAAATCTAGAAACTTGGAAATTAATCAGAAAGCACATTATAAACTGCGCTAAAATCATGCAAAACGTCTTAGCAATCACTTAGAAACTGACAACCACCACATTGTGGCACCACTTACATTTTGTTCAGAAAATACAAAATACAAAAAAACAATAATCTAGCATTTGCATACTGTTAACATTGACAATGTAGGACAAATTACACAATCGTCTTATCAATCCAGTGGTGATATCAATATGAGCTGGTTTCTTATCAGAATATAAAATGATTTGTCATGTTCCCTTGCACCTAAATATTAATTTAGAGTGATTAAAGATCTCTTATTATTCACAATTCAGGAGTTTTAAAAACATCTGTACAATATATGTGTTAGAGTTATGTTTGGTTTAGTTGTCTTTTCATTTCTGTTTCTTGTGTTTCATTGCACTTTAGTTCTGTTTCCTTCGTTGTTTATTATGTACTTGTTTGTTACTATGGTTACCTATGATTGTCTTGGAATAGTGTGACTGTGTGTTCCTGTATCTCTCCTATGATCTCCTAAATATTTTGTTTTGTTTATTTACAATGTAAAATTATATGATTAGAGTCTGACACAACGTGACACTATGCTGTATAGCTACCTTTGATTTGTTTTACACATTTTCAAACACCTTTACAAACACTGGGCCAAATATTAGCCATATCAAATGACAGATGAAATTGTGCCAAAATACCATAAAGTTTGATTGACTGTGACCTTTGATTTTAAACAAACAAAAGATATGGAAGCATTTTCTCCTCTCTTTTAATTGTTGATGAGCATAGTTCTTTAGTAATACTAACTATGCATGATTATATGGTTAGTGGTATTGTATTATTTGTATTTAAAGTGATAGTTAACCCAAAAAATTCAAATTCTGTCATTAATTACCCTCATGTCGTTCCAAACCCATCTTTGGAAGACAAATGATGAAATCTGAGATATTTCTGTCCCTCCATTGACAGTTTAAGCAACTACCACTTTGTCACTTCAAAAAGTTCATAAAGAGACCGTAAAACTAATCCATTTGAATTTAGCTGTTTAAGTCCAATTTTTTTTAAGTTTTAAGAGACTTGATCACTTTATATGATGAACAGATTGGATTTAGCCCTTTATTCACATATAAACATTCATCAACTCACACATCAGTTGTGGTAAACAGAAGTTCAATTATGTTCGCTTGACATCCAAGAACCAATGAGGTTCATTCTTGTGTTACGCAGCACGTGTTACGCAGCACGTTTGAGCTTCAGCAAGAACCAATGAGTTTCATTCTCGTGTTACGCAGCACGTTTGAGCTTCAGCAAGAACCAATGAGTTTCATTCTCGTGTTACGCAGCACGTTTGAGCTTCAGCAAGAACCAATGAGGTTCATTCTCGTGTTACGCAGCACGTTTGAGCTTCAGCAAGAACCAATGAGTTTCATTCTCGTGTTACGCAGCACGTTTGAGCTTCAGCAAGAACCAATGAGTTTCATTCTCGTGTTACGCAGCACGTTTGAGCTTCAGCAAGAACCAATGAGTTTCATTCTCGTGTTACGCAGCACGTTTGAGCTTCAGCAAGAACCAATGAGGTTCATTCTCGTGTTACGCAGCACGTTTGAGCTTCAGCAAGAACCAATGAGGTTCATTCTCGAGTTACGCAGCACGTTTGAGCTTCAGCAAGAACCAATGAGGTTCATTCTCGAGTTACGCAGCACGTTTGAGCTTCAGCAAGAACCAATGAGTTTCATTCTCGTGTTACGCAGCACGTTTGAGCTTCAGCAAGAACCAATGAGGTTCATTCTCGTGTTACGCAGCACGTTTGAGCTTCAGCAAGAACCAATGAGTTTCATTCTCGTGTTACGCAGCACGTTTGAGCTTCAGCAAGAACCAATGAGGTTCATTCTCGTGTTACGCAGCACGTTTGAGCTTCAGCAAGAACCAATGAGGTTCATTCTCGTGTTACGCAGCACGTTTGAGCTTCAGCAAGAACCAATGAGTTTCATTCTCGTGTTACGCAGCACGTTTGAGCTTCAGCAAGAACCAATGAGGTTCATTCTCGTGTTACGCAGCACGTTTGAGCTTCAGCAAGAACCAATGAGGTTCATTCTCGAGTTACGCAGCACGTTTGAGCTTCAGCAAGAACCAATGAGTTTCATTCTCGTGTTACGCAGCACGTTTGAGCTTCAGCAAGAACCAATGAGGTTCATTCTCGTGTTACGCAGCACGTTTGAGCTTCAGCAAGAACCAATGAGGTTCATTCTCGAGTTACGCAGCACGTTTGAGCTTCAGCAAGAACCAATGAGGTTCATTCTCGAGTTACGCAGCACGTTTGAGCTTCAGCAAGAACCAATGAGTTTCATTCTCGTGTTACGCAGCACGTTTGAGCTTCAGCAAGAACCAATGAGGTTCATTCTCGTGTTACGCAGCACGTTTGAGCTTCAGCAAGAGCCAATGAGGTTCATTCTCGAGTTACGCAGCACGTTTGAGCTTCAGCAAGAACCAATGAGGTTCATTCTCGTGTTACGCAGCACGTTTGAGCTTCAGCAAGAACCAATGAGGTTCATTCTCGTGTTACACAGCACGTTTGAGCTTCAGCAAGAACCAATGAGTTTCATTCTCGTGTTACGCAGCACGTTTGAGCTTCAGCAAGAGCCAATGAGGTTCATTCTCGAGTTACGCAGCACGTTTGAGCTTCAGCAAGAACCAATGAGGTTCATTCTCGTGTTACGCAGCACGTTTGAGCTTCACCAATGAGGTTCATTCTCATGTTACACAGCACGTTTGAGCTTCAGCAAGAACCAATGAGTTTCATTCTCGTGTTACGCAGCACGTTTGAGCTTCAGCAAGAACCAATGAGTTTCATTCTCGTGTTACGCAGCACGTTTGAGCTTCAGCAAGAGCCAATGAGGTTAATTCTCGCGTTACGCAGCACGTTTGAGCTTCAGCAAGAGCCAATGAGGTTCATTCTCGCGTTACGCAGCACGTTTGAGCTTCAGCAAGAACCAATGAGGTTCATTCTCGTGTTACGCAGCACGTTTGAGCTTCAGCAAGAACCAATGAGGTTCATTCTCGCGTTACGCAGTACATTTGAGCTTCAGCAAGAACCAATGAGGTTCATTCTCGCGTTACGCAGCACGTTTGAGCTTCAGCAAGAACCAATGAGGTTCATTCTCGCGTTACGCAGCACGTTTGAGCTTCAGCAAGAGCCAATGAGGTTCATTCTCGAGTTACGCAGCACGTTTGAGCTTCAGCAAGAACCAATGAGGTTCATTCTCGTGTTACGCAGCACGTTTGAGCTTCAGCAAGAACCAATGAGGTTCATTCTCGCGTTACGCAGCACGTTTGAGCTTCAGCAAGAGCCAATGAGGTTCATTCTCGAGTTACGCAGCACGTTTGAGCTTCAGCAAGAGCCAATGAGGTTCATTCTCGCGTTACGCAGCACGTTTGAGCTTCAGCAAGAACCAATGAGGTTCATTCTCGCGTTACGCAGCACGTTTGAGCTTCAGCAAGAACCAATGAGGTTCATTCTCGCGTTACGCAGCACGTTTGAGCTTCAGCAAGAGCCAATGAGGTTCATTCTCGCGTTACGCAGCACGTTTGAGCTTCAGCAAGAACCAATGAGGTTCATTCTCGCGTTACGCAGCACGTTTGAGCTTCAGCAAGAACCAATGAGTTTCATTCTCGCGTTACGCAGCACGTTTGAGCTTCAGCAAGAGCCAATGAGGTTCATTCTCGCGTTACGCAGCATGTTTGAGCTTCAGCAAGAACCAATGAGGTTCATTCTCGCGTTACGCAGCACGTTTGAGCTTCAGCAAGAACCAATGAGATTCATTCTCGCGTTACCCAGCACGTTTGAGCTTCAGCAAGAACCAATGAGGTTCATTCTTGTGTTACGCAGCACGTGTTACGCAGCACGTTTGAGCTTCAGCAAGAACCAATGAGGTTCATTCTCGCGTTACGCAGCACGTTTGAGCTTCAGCAAGAACCAATGAGGTTCATTCTCGTGTTACGCAGCACGTTTGAGCTTCAGCAAGAACCAATGAGGTTCATAAAGCGATCGAGTCTCTTCAGAAAATGTTGGACTTCATCAAAGATTTCATCAAAAAGATCTCTATATGTGTTTTCCGAAGATGAACGAAAGACTTACGGGTTTGGAACGACATGAGGGTGAGCATTTTTATTTTTTTGGTCTATCCCTTTAACATTTTTCCTGTTATCCGCTAGCAGAACAGACTCCCACCAGTTAAAAAAAAAAAAAAAAAAAAAAATGAACCTCTAAAACATGCACTGCTATGCTAAAGTCAGAGCCAATCAACCTCTCAGCACATGCTCAAACTCATGACTCGTCAATCTATGACATTTACACAGCAGTTCAGTCAGTCATTTACACTTGAGCTTCAGCTTCCGCATAATAGAAATATCTTCAAAGACTTTTATAAAGGTTAGTTAATGATCACAGATGTGGGTGAGTGGCTCAGATATCATGAGCACAGGTCGATCATTTGGTGAGAAAAGAGTGAAATCTGCAATAACGAAACTAAACGTATCATAAGGTGCAGGATGTCGCAACATTCTGCTGCCGAAGACAGAGTTGTTGATAGTGTAAACGAATATCTAACTGTATTTGATTGTGCAGTGGTTACTGGCCAAATCTCACTATTTCATAATGCAGCTGAATTTTGATCCCCATACAGGTTCACATGGAAGAATCTTTTTGAACTTGTGACTCATACTCAAACAAGTCATGACTTCCTTCCTCACAATTTGCCTATAAAAGAACAAGAACAAAAACATGACAAATGAATGACTCGTTTTAAAAGAGAATTATAGCCTGAAATGCATCTTCCTTGCCTATCCTAGGCTTTTTAAATTTAAAACACTTGTAAATCCCCTCAGGATAAGATTTAACATGACTAAAACTAAAACATAATTACATTATATTAAGTATCTTTTTTTATTCTTCTTTGAAGACTGGAATAATTGCTGATGGATCAATTTTCCACAAAGAAAGCGGAGTGATGTGTTTGCAATATACCTTCTGACAAGTTAAATAGGTAAAATTGGGTTAATTTTAGGTCAAAGGGTAGTTAAAATAGGTGGAATTAAAGCAGAAGTCTTTACTTGCCCATTAAGCATACTAAAAGTAAAACGGACCAACGGTGAGCAGCGTTTAAATAATTAGTCATCTTTGCTATATGTAACACGAATATACAATAATTCCACTGCCAAAAATAAATTACAGTATAATGACTTCATCAGAAATATGAATACAAACTTTTTGTTTGGATTTTTGTTGACTGAAAAAACGCAGGTTTACTAACTAACTTGATTCATTCTAACTAACTAGATGTTGAAAAGAATCAAAAGTATGAGGTGTGATACATGTTTTAATAGAGTGAGTCATTCACACTTTCCTTTAGGCCGCACAGGAAGATTAACAATGGAACACATTCCCTGCAAAACAATGCTCCGAGACATTCGAACTTAAAAAGGTCAAACTATTTTAAAAAGCTGGTGATTCAATGTTGTATTTTGGAGTGCTTACGCAAGCAAGTGTGAACTGGAAGCAGGGATCCGATTCTTTCTGTTTGTCATTTCTACATTACATCTGGAAGGGCTACAAAGACTCTTGCGGTCAGGCCGGATCGATCACAGGGGAATGACCGTCAGGGTGACACAGCGGTTCTGAATGACGGCTTTCTGAAGGGGACTGTGAGTCAGCAAAAACCTCCATTCATTCCTCCAGAGCAGTGGGATACGATCAAAGACAGGAAGGTGGGCTGAAGAGACTGGCGTAAAGTGACCGCTTGAGGTTTCTTTCCCTGATGTATAATCATACGCTAAAAGCAACAACAAAAAAAGTCCTGAATTATAGTTCCATCAGCTGACGGCCTCAAGAATGTTTCCAAACATGATTCCTAGAAAACAAAGCTGCACACGCTTACACACAACCAGTGAAACGTTTGGACACACATACTTACAACTAAACTCTTCAAAACCACAAATGGAATTTCTGGAATTATGTACAAAAAAATCTAACCAAAAGTTTAACACTTTGATAAATAATTCAATAAATTTGCATAATACATTAGGTACTCTATAATGAAATAATGTATATATATATACTAAACAATAAAATAAACACACTATTACTAATTTTTAATTCAAGTTTGTTCATAACGAAGTAACTAATGTTAATTTACACATCTTGAAATGTTCATGTATATGTAGAAACTAACATTAGATCAATACATGCGTTAAAAGTTTACTCATTGTTAAAGTAAAAGGTAAAAGGAAGACTCGATTCTGAACTGTTAAAATGAGTCATCAGCAATTCCAGTCTCACTTCCTGTTATCTGTGTGAACATCGAACAAATTTGCATAAGGTCAGCCTGTGGTCTTCATTGGCTGACGGTGAACAACATCTACTGTGCTTTGACCCGCCGTCAAACACTGTAGCTGAGACTGGAAGAGTTTGGTTCATGTTGTTGAAGTAATGAGAAGCTGTTTCAGATATAATTCAGATATGGTAATAGGTGTTTCATTAACCAGTCACAAAAGACGGGGCCATCTGACCAATCAGAGCAGAGTAGGCTTGTGGAAAGGAGGGGTTTAGAGAGACTCAATCCTTTATCGAACTGTTTTCACACTCTTTGAGAAATTAGTTGATGTGCAATGTATATTGTGAGAAAATCAAAGTGTTTTTTGACCTAAGATGCATGTAAATCTATGAATGATGACTAAAATTAGGAACCTTTAAAATAGCATAATAGCAAATATGGACACCTTAAAGTGTCTTTGTATGCTGGACACTGCTACTATCTACTACTACTAATTTATAAAAAAGAAATTCATCCATAGGCATCTAGACACTATTCATATTGGCCAACAAAATAATTTTTACGCTTTTAAGCATAAGTCTTTAGATCATAAGTCTGTACTGATCATGAGAAACAGTGTCTAAAGGTGATGATACTGCAGGGCAACTTTTTGAGCAATCTTGCCGAGCAATTGTTGCTTGGGCACTTTCCCACTGAAAATGGGCAATACATTTCTATCTGGATAATTTAGATCGGTCATGGGCCCTGTGTCTCATCCGGTTGCCCGTTGACGGCAACATTGCTCAAAAAGTTGCCCTGTGTATCATCACCTAGTGTGTCCAGACGTTTGACTGGTAATGGATGAATTTCCAGTTGATTTTTGGTTCTCATGTTAAGGCATTGAAGTGTGAGAAGAGGGAGTGACTCAGAGACGGCCGATTAAAGTGCAAAGGGCTTCGGCGGCGCAGAGAGAGAAAGCTTCGACCCGTGTTTGTTCAGCCAAGAATTCACTGGCCAGGTGAGAAACACACAGCTCTGACAACCACACGGCGGCTGTAAGAAAGACATTCCTGTAGTGAATGATTGAAAGACCGGTGGCTTTCGTGGCTTCGCCTGAGCCTGCAACTTTCATTCCCCCGTTTCACACCGGGCTCGCTCAGGCTGAGGGTTAATGTGCACAACTCTTTTGATCACATTTTATAGATACGGCAACAAGTAACCTTGTTTTGCCTTATTTTCCCTGAGTTTGAACATTAACCTCCTAATAACCAGACAAGAACCTGACTGACAAATGGGCAAAGTCAAGCTTTGTTTTGGAGAGAAAGGCTTTCTGTCAGCTGCTGTTTACTTAAGGTCTCTTGGGGGGGGAAAGCAATGTTTTGTGAATGCCTCAGCATTAGTAGATTCCATAGGCTTTTGCAGCAATGGTCATTAGCTGACCTGCTTTTAAGCAGCATGAAACACAATGACGGACGAACGGCAAAAGATCCAAAAACTCACATCTAACATATAACAAGCGGTGGGTTAACCTCCCAAGATAAAGGTTGGTGTATAACTAGAGGTCAAACCCGATTACAAGACAGACAGAAAAAAAAAAATGCATGATGGCCATCTGTGGGAATCCTTTGAGCAATGTTTGTACATCGTTTTATGTAATACCTACCCATTTCTACATTATGTTCTTCCCACTGACCAATCATAAAAGTAGCAGGGAAATGAAAGGAGTCTAATTGAGAGGGTGTCGAGATCCCACCCCTCTCATGTTCAGAGTTAAGTGGTCCACATGGCCAGCTGTTCATGTGTAGAACCTGATAATCATGGACCACCCCCTCTTCTGGGCCAGAGATACCACAGACAAGCCCCATGATCCCAGATGAAAGGCGTAGGTGGAGAACTTCAAGCTTCACAATGCGACTGTGCGATATACACCTTATCATCCAAAATGCATCAGCTGTCCGTTGGCGGCAAGAAAAAGAAAGAAAGAAAGAAAGAAAGAAAGAAAGAAAGAAAGAAAGAAAGAAAGAAAGAAAGAAAGAAAGAAAGAAAGAAAGAAAAGGCGTCCGTGGGCAAGCCAGCAAAGGGCAGTGAGTTTGCAGGCCTTCTGTTATAGGAGGCTTAATCCTGAATCTGAGAGGCTTTTTCAATAGGTCGGAAAATATACTTAACCCTGTAAAGCCTGACATATGATAGTCCATATATATATATATATATATATATATATATGTGTGTGGAACAGTTTAATGAACCTTTTTATAAAATCTTAAAAAAATAATATTTGTTGAGTATCATTTGATACATCAGGCTTTTACAGCTCAAATGGTATGATATAAGAATATGGAGCTCATACTGGGGGTATGAGACTAAATGTATGCAGTTGCTGATATTTATATGGCCAAAAAGTGAAATTCTGTTAGCTTGTAATGCACGTCAATGAGATCTTTATAAAGAAAACTTTTTACATAAAATGCTTATTAAAAACAGTTCTCTGTATGTCCTAATAATATGTTTTAGTAAGATGAGTTTTTTTTAATCAAAGCTCTGTAAGTGTTTATTGTGCGGCACAGAACATATAATGCAATGCAATACAATAATGAGTGATAGATGTACAAATAAACGTTCCTCAAGAGCCTGATGGATCATACTTGCGGAAGGGACATGCTGATGGAAAAAAAAATGAAATCCCAGAAAGAAAAAAAAAATAGTTCATTGCTTTTGCGTTCTTGTCCCAAAATATTTGCGTTCCCCTGAGAATCTTTGCATTCGCTCGCAAAACCAAAAGGTTTTTTGGGGGAATGCAAAACTTTTGCAAGAGAAACACAAAAGCATTGACATATAAATGTTCCTCCCATCTCATATTTTATTCCATCACCATGTGGTACATACTTGATGCTCACATTTTAACACGATTTATCTGAAAAATGATGTATGGATTATCAAGTAAACCTTGATTCTGAAACCATTTTCAACAATATGCTAACAATATTAAATTTGTTAATCTGTTTACCAAATAAAAATCAGTAAAGATTTTACGCAAAAAGATGCATGAACCACAACCTGAAGGTGGACATTTTTACAATTATACTCAGGGATGTAGTGGAGGCTAAACGCACGTAAACGCCGTTTGCGCACCTCCCAAAATTCGGAAATAGCGTTTACCCACCTCCAAAGTGCGTTTATCCACCTCTAAATTGCGTTTATCCACCTCTAAATTTCACGTTATTTGAGCGGACTTTGCTTTTCCAGTGCGTGATCGCCGAGTGGTACATGATTCGAGCATTTGGGCCATTAACGACAGAGCAGAACACGCAGCGCAAACACGTAGCAGAACATTGAGCAGAGAGCGCAGCGCGCCGACACACACACGGAACAAAGAGAACGGCGCACACACGGAGCAGGAAAAGACACGATCGTGAAGTTACTAAGCTGCGCGAGAATGAAACCTGATCGCCGAACACGGAGGGGCGGGACGGCATATTTTCGGCCTTTTCAATAGCAGCCGCAACAGAAAATCGTTAAAAGGAGGCAAAAAAAAGTGCTTTATTTTATTTTATTTTATTCATTACAGGCAACTGGTTTAATGTAGGGAGCATGTCGAAACCCAACTGTACAAGAGATTCAGAGGGAATCAAGCCTGCACCAGGTTAAAGACTTTTCCCTCTACAGGGAAACACTGATCCACATTTTTCTGACATATTATAGACCAAACAACTAATCGATTAATCGAGAAAATATTCAACAGATTAATCAACTATGAAAATAATCCCAAATCATTATGCACAAGTGCATTGCATTGGAAGCCCTGGATATAAGCCTCCCTCTCTATCTCTCTTAAATATTTTTTGTTCTCTGTTTTGTCATTTAGTAAACTTTATAGATTTCAACCATATTATTCCTTCATTGAGTCTCTTTAACAAGAACTTAGATTAATGTGTGAATTGAATTGTGATTGTGTGACCTATGATGAGGGAACAACCAGTGATACCCTTGGTAGTACCATCAAATGATAGCCTATAGCGATGTCATCAGGATACATATACACCGGTGGGCAGTGGCCCACCTTACCGGGTGACCACGTCGTGGTCCACCAGAATTTATAGTTTACCCACCTCTTTTTTTACCACTACACCTCTGATTATACTAAAATGCATTTTACCTGCTAAAAAAGTATAAAGTATCAATCGGATGACAGAAGACATTTAGAAGATTGTGGACAACAGGTTGTTGATAATGTTTATAATTTAAAAGCTTTAGAAATCTGCGCATTAAATATAATACAGTAGGTTTTATAGGGTTAAAAATGTAAAGGTATCAGGTTGGAGCTTTATTTTGTTTGTTTTTTCCCTAATTTTCTTCATACAAATTGTTACTTCTGTAGGAGATCTTTTCCATAAAAAAAATTAATGGATATAATTTCCACATTCTATGATTCTCTGAGCGGTGTACACACTGTAGATAGAAGTACAGACCTGGCAAGAGTTTATGTTGATTTCTTTCAGTGTATTGTACATTTCTGTTTTATCTTTAGTAAAACAAAGGCATAAACTTTAATAATATGTGTATACTGTGATTATTAGATTAGGGGAACCAATAAAAGTCAAACTGACTTTAAAAAAAACAAAAGATGAATTATTTATAAATTATTTTAATAACTACATCATCTGGGACCCAAAATATAAAAATGCTAAAGTCACTCAACAGAACGAGTTAAAGCAACATATGGCTTGTTACGTATATGTAATATACCTCAGCTGTGCTATTAGTTTAATGTTTGATATGCACATGATATTGAATGGCTGAATGAATCCACAGAATGAATGGAACCAGAAATGGCCATCTCACCTTCTGACCAATTACTGTTCAGATACGGGCCGGATAAAACAGGAAGTTGAGGTTGAGGTGAACCCTCATAAATATTCATGTATGATCTAATTAATTACATTATTCTTGTACTGTAGGGTCAACTGATTAAAGAAAATGAAAATGTAAAAATCCTTAGAAAATGTGAAAATCCAGCTGTAATATTTTGAAATGATGTGAGGAGGAGGAACAGCGTTAGGCTGAGCTCTTAATACGACACTATGGCTCTGTTTACACCTGGTATTAAGATGCGTTTTGGTCGATCGGATCACAAGCGTACGACTCTAAATACAGGTGTAAACGGGGTCTAAAGCGGTTTGAGCTCGTCCACTTTTGACCTCTTCCAGAGGTCGTGGAAAACACATTCGACCGGATTGCTTTCGTAGTGTAAACGCTCATGTGATCGAATGTGTTCAAACAGCCACAAAACACCGTCTTCTCTCCGTCTACTGATCTAATGCGGGAACATTATGGGAAGAGCTCTAGCCAGACGGGATTTAAACTTTGTCGGCTGAAGAATCAAGTTTGGTTTGAAGATGAAAAATGTACCAAGCACAATGTTCTCTCACCATTCCTGATTTCTAACACACACTCGCGGCTTCAGCGCAGAAACGAAAGCTGCTGCTCTCTGTGTGTTTTTCTGTCGTCTCCGAGCTCATTTCGTCCATTAGATTGAAAGATCTGAAAAAGCCCCTACATTTACCCGTCCATAGACCCTCCCTTTGAAGAAATCAGGACAGAAGTGGTTGAAAGTGGGCAAAAGAGACGGATTAAAACACCAAGTGTGAACGGGAATGTGTCTTCCTCGTCTACTTGTGATCCGATCGACCAAAACGCAAATCTTAATACAAGGTGTAATGTGAAAAGCGACATTATATAATCAAATACATAAACAACTGTTTCCTTATCTCATGCAGTGAGCAGGACGCGATCTAGTTTGACCTCCTGCTGGCTCACTGAGAAAACGCAGCAGTGCATGAGTGAATGAGAGAAATGCGTCCCAGTGTCTGAAAGAGGACCATCCTGAGGACCAGTGACCCAGAGCAGGAAAGACTGCAGGTCAAAGGTCGTGACCTAAACTCACCCACAGCATGTAGACACAGCGAGAAGGTTCCTGAGCAGCTCAGACTGCCGTTGTGTCCGGATGTACAGATGAACTTCATTTGTCCTGTAAGAAAACATTAAACATGCAAAGCCAAATATGTTAATTCAACAAGCAAGGCTTTTTAACAATAGCAATATGTCATCCCATAGTTGTGGTGACATTTACATCTAATAATAATAATAATAATAACAATAACTATTATTATTATTTTTATGGTCACACTAAATAATTTAGGATTTTATAACTATATTTAAAGGGATAGTTCACTAAAAAAAAAAAATATTTAGCCTAAATTAAATCTGTTCATCATTTAAAGCGATCAAATCTCTTTGGAAAATTTGGACTAAACCCGATAAATTCATATGGCTTAGTTTTACGATCTCTTTATGAACTTTTTGAAGTGTTAAAGTGGTAGTTGCGTTGCTGTCAATGGAGGGACAGAAATCTCTCGGATTTCATCAAGAAAATCTTCATTTGTGTTTCAAAGATTAACAAAAGTTATTTAATATTATAATATTAAGAATGATTATTGTTTTCACATGCATATCAGAAAGGTTATACGTTATAATGCTTTATATACTTTCTAAAGGTTTGCTAATAAGTATTATAATGTATTATAACTGTGGTTGCAATTATTCAAGGGACCAAACATAATGCATTACGAGGCATAATTAATGCATTAAACATACTTTTACATATATATATATACAGTACCAGTCAAAAGTTTGGAAACACTACTATTTTTAATGCTTTTGAAAGAAGTCTCTTATGCTCATCAAGCCTGCAGTTAAAAAAAAAACAAAAAAAAAAAACAGTAATATTATGAAATATTATTACAATTTATAATAATGGTTCTCTTTTTTAATATACTTTAAAATGTAATTTATTTTTGTGATGCAAAGCTGAATTTTCATCAGCGAGTACTCCAGTCTTTGGTGTCTTATGATCCTTCAGAAATCATTCTAATATGCTGATTTATGATCAATGTTGGAAACAGTTGTGCTGCTTAATATTTTTTTTATAACCTGAGATACTTTTTTCAGGATTATTTGATGAATAAAAAGTTAAAAAGAACTGTATTTATTTAGAATAGAAATCTTTTGTAACAATATACACTACCGTTCAAAAGTTTGGGAACAATAACTATTTTTTTTTTTTAAAGAAATTAGTACTAGAACTAATTTATATTGTTAGAAATGTTTTTATTTTGAATAAATGCTGTTTTTATGAATAAATGCTGTTAAGGTTTTACTCATCAATGAATCCTGAAAAAAGTATTCCAAAAAAATATATTAAACAGCACAACTGTTTCCATCATTGATAATAACTGAGTATCAAATCATCATATTAGAATGATTTCTGAAGGATCATAAGACACCAACGACTGGAGTACTTGCTGATGAAAATTCAGCTTTGCATCACAAAAATAAATTACATTTTAAAGTATATTAAAAAAGAGAACCATTATTTTAAATTGTAATAATATTTCATAATATTACTGTTTTTTTTTTTTTTTAACTGCAGGCTTGATGAGCATAAGAGACTTCTTTCAAAAACATTAAAAATAGTAGTGTTTCCAAACTTTTGACTGGTACTGTATATATATATATCATTAAACATATATATAATTAAATTATTTAAAATATTTAGTAACACTACATAAAGCCTATATACAGTATATATATAAGGCTTTATGTAAAGTGTTACTAAATATTTTAAATCATTTAATTTTGAACATATTTAGAGTTACAACTACTGACATTTGTAGAATGACCCAATTATCCTCAATATGGATTTTTTTTTTTTTCCTGCCTTCATGCGTTACTGAACATCCTTTTGACTGTTAAAAAAGTTGATCCGCTTCCCAGCCTTTATTTGTTCAGCAAGCAAGTCTTTAAAAACTTCCGCTGTTCAAGAGGCACTAAAGGACAGATGGCAAGCGCTTATAGGTAGAATTATGAAGTTGTTAATAGGAGAGTTTGACATTTATATTTTAAACTCACGGTCTCTCTTTCAGTTGGGAATTTACTTATCTGGATTTACGCATCTGCATTTGGATTCATAAGCTGGAGGTAATTCTTAATGGGCATGTGTGGCAAACTGTGAGGAACCACCTTTATTGACACAACACTGATTCATCAGATAAAACATGTCTTACAATTTTACCTGCAATTTGTTATGAAAACAGCAGCAATTCCTCCTTGAAATTAATCGTTAGTGTGATCATACATGTTATATTTAGTTTCCTCTTTATCAAAGTTATGACATTCAACACTCCATACAATACCTGCATACTTTATAAATATACAAAATAGTTCTTATAATTATTATTATTAAATATAATTAAAATTTTATACGTTTTCACATTTGTTAGCATGTCTCTTGTCAACATGGTCAGATATTTATAAAATATTAAAGTTAGCTTTTATCTTGAAGGTCCTTTTCACAAATATTTTACATGCAATAGGTTCAAAAATTTGACACAGGCTTATGTCATTTATTCATTCATTCATGCATGCATGCATATATTGCGCACTAGTTGTGATGAACCAACTTCATCATCCAAACTGTAAAGAAATTGATTGTGATTTTATATAATTTGCCTAATTTTAAGTAAGTCCTATTAGTAACAACCAACAATTGACATTATGCAGTCTTTTTGAAACTGAAACATACTTGACCGATAGCAAGGAAAACACACATTTTGTGAGAAAATGGAAGAAGCATGAATGTTGCACCGATATGTAAAGATGAAAAATATTGAAAAACAATGGAAAAGTAGTGCAGTGGGTTGAAAAAATGCAGATTAATCTAAAACTATTCTCGGTCCATCAACTTATTTTTTGTTGCGTAACTTCTGAATGCAATTTCTACTGTTGTTATTGTTTTTATAACTATTTTTATTGAACTGGATAAATTAAACAAATGTGTTTGATCTGCAAAAAAAAATTGTATTTTACAGATATATCTGATTTATCATGTGATAGGAGAAGAAAAAAGTGCCCCGACACAGATTTCAGGGTACAAAAACAGTTTGTTAAACATTCATTAAAAAGTCTATCCACTGACTCACAATCACACTGATGCCAAACTGTGCTGGTCTCTCCAGACACTTTAATATAATGCCTAACGCTGACCAGATCATGGTGGTTTAATCCTGTTATGAACTACAGTATACATTCATTTACTCTCAGCCACCTCAACCACACACTGTGAGAGACAGAGAGAATGATTCACAGGGCAAAGTTTCCCGCTTTCCCCAACACAATTCAAATTGTCATTTTAATTTCCAGATCCACGCTATGGAAGATTACTTCTAGCTCAGTGGCTGTGATCAACAGGTTGCGGTGGTTCATAGGTGGCATGTCTCGAAAAGGACAGTCTCACACACACACACACACACACGTGATGTCAGCGATCCTCACAGAGAGGAGTCCCGCGGAGTGCGCCTTTTCTGGCCAGCTGTACCCTTGCTGCATTTGTGAGTGTGTGTGTGTTTGTACGTGTGGATAGAGTCGGCAATTGGGGGCCGCATGCCACTCATATGTCAGGGGACAATACGAGGGCCAGGACAGATATTGGTGAACAATGGTCATCTGTTTGGTAGCCCCGAGACAACGCACCCGTAAAAAGGAGCTGTCAAAATTATTCAAACAAACCCCACGGTCAGACAAGCCTTTGTTTTTGTGAATGGACAAGGTTGAGAATAATGAAATGTTGCCCTCATTTTCAAACTGAAATTGAATTACATATTCAACATATACTTGTACGTCTTCAAGCAGCATTCTATACAACTGTCGTACATTCACGTCAATCTCTTACAAAAGAATTAATAAAACTGCCATAATGCAGGCAGGCTTGCTAACACAGCTGTCCTTAGCACAAAAGCCAGGCTCATCATGCATCGCCACACCAACCTGTACTGTACAAGGTCCCGAATAAATCAAAATCTCTGTGGAGCGCCATGCGGCGGGCTTGCCTCGGTGAGCCTCGGGCCTGCGATCGTTACTGAAAGGTAAAAAGGTGATCTCGCTCACAAACATTGCGTAATCGTCTACATGCGATGGGAATGGAGGTTAGGACGGGGCCACGGATCCCTGCTCTGTCTTCAGTGGCAGGTAGCGGAGGTGGGGTGGGAATCATTCCTTTCCTGGAAACACGATCCGTGAGGAATGTCTCTCTCCATAACTGAAAGCATCCGTAGCCTCTGAACCTGGAGAGGCAGTCAACCCGATTCAATTCACCCATGATTTGCAGCACAGATCCCTCTATTGTCCCTCTAAGAGCACTCGGGGGCAAAAGGAGCACAGGCCGACGTTGACCAGGTTTACGGAATTGTCGTTTGTCGTGGGTAAACGATAAGCATTTAAGAATCTCTAGGCAGGGTGTCCAAAACGGGGGGGTTTGTGAGTTGATGAAAAGCTAAGGTAACACTTTACTTTACAGTGTCCTTGTTACATGTGTTACATGTACTTACTATAGTAATAACGGTCAATTTGGCATAATTACATGCAACTAACCCTCAACCAAATTCTAATCCTACCCTATCCCTATGGTAAGTACATGTAGTTAATTAATATTACTCAGCACTTAAATGTATGATTACACCGTAACAACACCTAAAAATAAAGAGTAACCAAAACTAATAATTAATCAAAAGTACACAATGTAACTATTGGCCCTCTAGCGGTTAAAAAACAAAACTGCATGCTTTTTGTGGAAGAACATTGTTCTGGTTGTGCTTTAGCTCTGCGAATGAATATGACCTTCCACATTAATGCTTTACAATGAGCTCTGCTAGAGAGCTACATATGGCAATTTATCTGTTCAATAAAATACCTTACTCACCTGTTCAGTAATAAAAACACCAATACTTGCATTCCTTAACAACATTTATTTTAACTTAAATGTAAAAAAAAGAAAAAAAAGTTGTTATTTGAAGACTTCCACATTTTGTGGCAATAATATAATAATTATTTATTATTTGAATAAATGATAATTAAGAACAGAAAATATTTCTATATTATTATTATTCTTAGACCAAAAAACTCTCACACACAAACACACACACACACACACACACAAAATAAATATCTCCATCTCCAAATATCGCCATCACCGTGTTGCCTTTACAACATTTCAAATCCTTCAGTTCTCGCCATGTTCGAAAAGCCAAGCCAAGGTAGATTCTGGCTTTATCACGAGCTCTGTTGCATTTCATTATTCTATTTATTTTGTAGTTTTAAAACACAACAGATGCTTTTCAGTTTTGTAGCTGATTGTAACCGAATACTTTTTGTTTTTTATCAGCCCTACACAAAAATATGACCTGTGCAAGAGTGAATTATGTTTACTGCGTAGTGCTTAATACACTAAAGGAGGCTGAACTGTACCAACTACCTCAGGGGGTCTAAATGCCGCTAGGTGGAACAAACTGTAATTTGGACTATTGTCTGTTCAAAATAAATGAAAAGAAACCTATCATTGGGGATTTGTTGCTGTTTCTTGTTGTACCCGAACTCTTATCGAACCGGGACTCAAAACCGAGGTACGTTCCGAACCGGGACTTCTGTGTACCGTTACATCCCTATTATACAATACTTTCCATTAGCAGAGTATTTTTATTTTCTGTCCGGATGGATTAAAAGTGTCCAGACTTTTTGGTCTAGGAATAATAATAATATAGAAATGTTTTCTGTTCTCACTTATCATTTATTCAAATAATTAATTATTAAATAACATTATTGCCACAAAATGTGGAAGTCTTCAAATAACAACCTTTTTTAAATAAATGTTGTTAAGGAATGCAAGTTTTGGTGTTTTAATTTTCATTCCTCATTATTTAATCAATTTACATCTTTTTTTTTTTTTTTTTTTTTAGCTTCACAGCCTGTGATCGCAATGATTTTCCATATACTGGCACAAAGAACTTTTTTAAATGTTACAACATATAAAACCCAATTCCCATCCATTGCAGCCATCATGGATCAACCTGCTAGTTGTTTTTTCCCCAATATTATGAGGTCCAATTAGGGTCCAATCTGGAAAGCCATTCAATGGACAGAAGGACCTTAGTTCCAACTAATTGAGCACCTTCAAACTTCTCTGATGCTGTTTTTGTTTGAAAGTTCTCTGACATGATGTGAGGCCAGCGCGTGTCCCTCATTAACTTTGTAGACCCTGCCAAGCATCTGCTCGTTTTGCCGCAAGCCCAAACTCCGAGCTCCGTAACACCAAATGACTCTGGCCACTGCCCGCCCGGAAGAGTTGCCACCTCCTGTGACCAAACCAAACTGGACCCTCCACCAACAAGGGGTGCTTGGCCGGTCTGGTGTCTGTTCCACCTTCTCCTCATCTGCCATCTGTTTCGGACTGCGGCCGCACGCTCCAGCAGCCCGCCAACCGTGCCAGAACCTCACGGCCATTCATACACACCAGCTTTGATTCCCTTTGTTGCTCCTAACTGTACTGAGGGGCTGACATTTGTTCTGGAATAAAAGAGGTCCTTGTATCTTTACTCAAGGGTGGGGCCAGGGTGCAGCAGAGGGAGTGAGACACTGGACTTGTGTTTGTTTTACGTTTGTTTACCAGCACTTCAGACTAGTGTGCATCCCCCCCCCCCCAGCCGACACTTACAACTAGTGTCTCTGTATCGTTCTGGCAATGCCCTCTCAACCAGAGATGCACTTCAGCAATTATTCTATTCAGGCACAGTTCAAAGGCTGCCATCACCGTAAACAAGGCAGGCGGACAAGATGACTAGATAACTTGTGTTTTGAACCATTTATCGCTGACTATAATGGCCATTAGCACACAAAAGGTGGCAGAAGGGTTGTTTGTTTTCCACATGGTCGGGCAAACACTGAATGGATACAAACTTTGTAAACTTGGTATGTGCATAAGCTATGCATGACAATTGCAGACAATCCTCAAATATATGTCTATTGTTAGTGGTTTTTGCTAAGGCAAGCATCACTATACCATCACTTTTATCTAAAGTTTGGGTTTTGAACTAAATTTGCTGCATAACTCGTCTCGAACCGTTTTGTTCTATGGCGGTTGAGGAGAAGTGAGAAATTACTCTTTCAAGGGATTTCACATGGATTATAAAACTGGGAAAAAATCCCACGTATTTATATTAATATAGAACACCCTAGCAACTACACAGCAACATGCTAAAACCCCTTGTAATTCCTTTGCCAACACCAACAACCGAAGCAACTACCAGATCTCTATTGCAATGACATAGCAACACCTTGGCAACCACTCAGAACACCCTAGCAACTACATGGCAACATGCTAAAACCATTCAGAATTCCACACCCTAACAGCTACACTGTTACATCCACTCTGGAATTCTTTGGTAACTCTTTCGCAATGACATACCAACACTTTAGTGACACCCTAGAATCTACATACTGTACAGTAGCAACATCCTAAAACCATTCAGAACTCCTTTTAAACTGCATAGCAACCACCCGGCAACAGTTAAACTTTTCATGGGCACTTAGTTGTAAAAAATTTACTTGGAAGCGTTACTAACAGTAATGGCTTTCAAAGTAAAAAGTATCTGCAATGGATTATCTCGGAACTGGTGCCTCACTAAACTAAAGCATTCAAAATAAAAAAAGTGTCTTTAGAAATTAAGCGCAGTAGGCTCGTGATAGAGGTTCCTAACTGACAAATGTTACATATGAGAAGTGGAAACTTCAAAATGACTACGGGTGGTCAACCCAAACAGTCTTCGCGTCCATAAAGGATTTAAGAGTCCCGCTCACAAGGCGCAAAACAAGTGCAGCTGATGCAATGCACCACCGCTCCCCCCACCCCTTTCGGCTTTCTTTCCCTTTAAACTTTTATTTTTCTACAGCTGGTGTAAGGGACTCGGGGCTTAGGGAGACGGCTAGTAAGTGTTTAGAAGGGCAAGGGGGCACAAGAAATGAGGACAACAGGACGAGCCACTATTAAGGAGTTCTGACAGGCCACTGTCTTGGACTGAGCATTGGCCGCGATCCCCCACTGGGCTCTGTCAAATCTGTTGGAGAGGAAACTCATCAAGTGGCATATTGGGGCTGAGAGAGTCTGTCTTATTATGAAAGTGGACGGGGGATTACCAGTGAGAGAGACACTTTGGACTTGTTTTACTCGTTTTCCCTCCTTTAACAAGCTTGACAATCTGTGGACAAGACCGTTTGAGTATCACCTGCCTGATGAAAGTTTCTGATAAATCTAGCCAGGTGCAAGATTACATACAGCAATAAGACCCGAGGTTGTGCATTACTGCAAATGCAGGTATGATGTTGTCATCTAGGTTATTCAGGAAAATACTTTCTACGGCGATGTCTGCACATGTAATGTGCCTTTCTTGATTTTTAGAGCTGTGTATAGGTTACAATGAAATTTATACTGAAAACAAAAGATGCAATTCACCGAACTAAATGATATTTTCTGAGCTATTTTGAAGTTACAGAACTTTTAACCATCTGACGTGAAGTTTTTGTTTTAGCGGCTATACTGTATGAAGTCAGTTCCTCTCAAGTTCATGCAGGTGTCCTGGCAGAGTAGGGTGTAGACCATCACCTCATTTAATGTTTGAACTAGAAAGTGTCCAAATGCTATTTGTTCATTTTGAACAATAAATCTATTCTTTTATATGCAAAAAAAAAAAACTGATAAAACTGATATTTTGTTATTTAATGCAAACAAATTCATTCATTTTTGAAGTGCGGCTAAAGCGTTTCAAACATGTATGACACTCTTTCTTCTATGAAACACAAAAGGAAATATTTTGAATACTGTTTTAGTGACCACTGACTTCCATTGTCTGGACACAAAGTGTTTTCTCTCAAAATATCTTATTTTGTATTCTGCAGAAGAAAGAAATTCAAACAGGGTTGGAACGAAACAAGGGTTAGATAAGAATGACATCGTTTTCAGTTTTGGGCACATTATCCCTTTTTGAGGCTACTAATATTTGCATTAAAAAAAAAAACACATTAATTCTATTCGGCTCTTTTTTGATTCATAATCCACTTGATTCTGGTGTCACCCACATGAGATTATATCAGTTCTAAAAGCTTCTGTGTCCGGTACGCCCAAGGCCTCCACAAACGACACATCAGCGAGTACAGCGACAGGGTCAGGGCCATTGTCTGCAATCAATTCCCTTGAAACAAAAGAAGCACCTGTCAGATTAGTTCCCTGATGACCCATCAGCGAGCATGAGCATCCCACCCCCCCACCCCACACGCACACACACTGGCCAGCCATGCGCCGGACACAAGGCCCCCTTGTTAACCCAACCACCCAGTTCCACAATTCCAGGAAACCCCAGGGGACTGAGTTTAGCACGTTACACCCCAGGGTCATACTGTTGGCATACAACGTACAGTATGTGGCTTCATATCAGCTCTACTGTCTACACTCCAGGAAAACAGGTCCCCCTGGGCCATGGACACAGCGGGGAGCGCAGAACACATGCACACGTCCTCCATCTATAACAAGCAATAAAGGATGCATTATGAGAGCTTTTACTGTACAAGTGGCCAATCTGTCCATGGCCCTGCTCATTGAGCCCAGGCCCAGAACCATCGCATGCAGGTGCAGGTGTCATTTTCTCAGGCTACTGCCAAAAAGGCCAGCATGGACCAAAGGACATATGGTGCAGGATTTGGCATTAGGCTTTCCAAAGGAAATATGTCAGACACTTGTTGCACATCTGTCTTAGGCTCCAATGCTTTCGTTTCTCTCTAAATTAGACTCTCTCTTATTGCCTGTGCTCAGTTCGCTTGAGTACTTGTTAATCGATGAAGGATCTTAATCTTCATGTTAATGAACATGAAGGATCTGTGCAAACTTGCTTATACCTTCCAGTAAAATAACTTTGTTAAAGCATGCCATGAATGTCCACACATAGCCGGAGGATCGCTTAAATTGGCCAGGGTAAAAACTGAGACGAAATCCTTTGGATGTATTACACAAGATCGAACGCATAAATCAATCTGTGGAAAATGCAAACAGATCACCATACCTTTTCTTTTAAGCTTATGTAAAATTAAAACCACACCCATTTAGAGTTGTTTTTTAATTGGCTGTAACCATACCTTGCATTGCATGAATGCTTTTTCATCCCCCGCGAGTGTGTTTGAGCATTCCTCTTTAATCTTACTGTGATTTTCTCACTGTGGTGATTTTCATGCCACAATAGAGAGCTCCTTTACGTAGCGATACCAGTTTGACACTCATGTGAGGAAATGGCGTGAGAATAATCTATCAAAATCACAATATTCTATCAGATATCACATAATGTTAAACACTCAGTCCTGTCATGCAGTGCTTCAAAGCAGTGCACACATGACCTGAAAAAAAGAGTGTGGGTGAAAGTAAAGTAGTGTAACCATAAAATGCTATAATGGATTGCAGTCTGTCGGCTATTTCAATCAACAAAGTCGGCTATTTGGTAACAAAGTGGCAGAGTGCGTCAGCTGATAAGGATGAACACAGGTCAGCATGCTCCACAGCAAACTCAGGTACATGTGCTGCACTGCATTCTGACGCCCACGCCGTGATCACAGGTTAGAGGGTGCCGTCAGTGCGGAGCCGCCTCAGCAGAATGCCTATTTGTTTTGGAGTGTAAATAGAGACCAATTACCATGCGATAACTTTGATCAGCCCTCAGTGTTGTTTAGGGCAAAAGAGACAAATTTTCCCACGTCTAACTTGATGGATACCTCGTTGATGTTTGGAAGTATATGACAAAAGAATAGCCAACGAAATGAATTAGATGTGTTTTCAATTTTCAGTATTTCAAAAGTGGTACAGTGTCTGACAGTAACAATTTAGAAAATATTGAACAAATTTGAAAATACCAAACATTTATGTATGTATGTGTATATGAACAGTTCAGATGCAAAAGCCATCTGAAATTTTCTTCTAGAATGATCATTTTTATCAAGCTTGAATATTTAAGTTCAGTAATTTCACTTACATGGCAATGAAAATTACCTATTAGTTGTCATTTAAGTGAAATTACTGAACTTAAATATACAAGCTTGATAAAAATGACCATTCTAGAAGAAAATTTAAGATGACACTTAGAGGCTTTTGCATCTGAACTCTTCATATATATATATATATAATGAGACAATGCCTATCAGAAAGCAACCTAGTTTAACACAAAATATGAGCACATATAAACAAAGTAGATGCATGCAGAATTTCCACAATTAGAGACAGCAGTTCTTTTGTAAGTGAGCGCCACCCATTGGTAAATGAGGGCACTGACCAGGATTCAATTTCCAAAGGATACAAATTAAGAGGGACATCACTTCTGAGCTTTATCCCGCACTATTCGCAGAATCCGTACACAAAGCTTTCTTCACTCTAAGACACATTTAAAGAAACTGAGGTCTCATCAGAGACTGAATGAAGGCAACAGCTAACCAGACAAGCATGCTTTCACGAGAGGGAGTTGCTGAACGCGTAAATCCGCCATGCTCTTTTTGATAGAGCTTCAATTCAGAGGCCAATCGTGTAACAACAAAAGCAGAAACAACCTCAGGACCCCCGCCACCACCTCGTGAAAAACACAAGATCTTACGACAGGCTTGAGAAGATGGGCGAAAAAGAAGGCCATCTTGTATTTCTCTCACAATCAAATTACTCTAATGCAAGTGGACAGGCAACCTCCATGCTATAGTTAGTGTGCACAATGCACTGTAATTACTTATTCACAAAATGCAAGCATCTTAAATGTAGGTGTAGGAGAACTATAGGCTTGGAAAACCAAAAACAGGCACACACAGACGTGAAAGTAAGCGATCTACCCTTAGCCCCCAATACTAAACTGGGCCCAGTGTGTTTGGTGAATAGCTGAAAGTTAGGCATGATACAGAGTTCAGATAAATAAACTGATTTGGTGCCTCTTACATCCCAAAGGTCAGCACAACGAATTCAAAGAGGCCCAGAAGTTTACCACGGCTGTGTAATGTGGGTGGTTAGACATTGTACGCTTTTAAAAGAAGTGCTTTCCTTTCACCAGCTGAAGAAGGGAAGAGGCAAAGTAAGTGAAAGGATAAGTTATAGCCTGTTCAAAGGACATGTGTACATGCAAATAAAAGAATAAAGAGAAGTACCTCGAAGAAAATGAATGTTGTAAACCGAACCTTGCAGATCGAATTAAGTAGGATCAAACGGTCAAATAATACAAACGCAAACTAAACAGAGGTTATAGATTTCCTAGAACTTGTACTCTGGGAAGTTGAACTAATAGCTCCTTTGGAAAGAATGGCTACTTTGCATGCTAAAAATAAGCCACAGTTATCCTAGTTAGTTATTAAGCTAGTACTAAGTTAACCTACGTAATCGTGCCTATTTGTGACCGTAAAACACGTTGCATGGCATTATAATATCAATGCTGCTAATGCTATAACAACTAATGCTTTTCAAAAGTAGCGAGCAGAACAAAAGCTTGCTTTTGTCAATAAGGGGCAAGTTACAGTCAAAGAATAAAAGCTGTAGAGGGTCTATATTTTCTTAACAGATGGGTGTTCTGCTATGCTAAGCTGCGAGGGAGTAGCCCTTGTGGAGTATATGTTCAGAGATGCAAATGGAGGCCGCTGGCAGATGTGGCTTTAAATAGCGTCACACTGAGAGCTCAACTGCTGGAACCCACGGGGTTCAGGCCTAGCCAGGGCTTGGGTGGGGGAGCGGCCCACACGAACATAAATGGATCTCTTTGGGTTAGAGTCGGTTCTACGGCATTAAGGCCTCTAGCTCGGATGAGACAGAGACGTCGGTAGAGGGGAAGGGAATGGTAAAAATGTGCATTTAGCACTAATGTATGAAGACTTCCAGGGTGGTGTGGCGAAAGGGGGGCAGGGTGTTCCCTTGAAAACGAAAAAGAATAGAGAGAGCGCTTCTGCTTAGCTAGGAAAGTGACATAAATTATGAAAACACTGAAATTGCTTTGTTAAACATCAATTGCTGACTTTTTATAACCAAAATAAGCATAATTATGGATACAAATACATATGCATATTTAGGCCTTAACAAAAGCACTACCCTGCAGTCTTAAACTGCAGCAGGAAGTGATCAAAGTTAAATAAACATTTCTCTCGGCTTGCAGTGCTCACACAGAGGTCTCCCAGACGCAGCTTAAATGGACCGGAAGATTCCTTTTTTTCACCTTCTGGATGGAATTCCCATTCACAAAAAGATGAAATGTTGTAAAACAAGGGCCATTCCTCTCATGTTTCGAAGGCGGATGAGGCAATTCTGTAATTCAAGAACTGAGCTCTCTAGTTGTGTGCCAGGATGAAAAACTAATTAATAAACAAAAAAAAAAATGGTTCACAGCTGTAATGTAACTAAAGACTATTTGCTATTTAGAACAAAAAAGACCAAATCTTTTGATATGTCTCGCCCAAACTTCCTGTTTCAACTGGAAATACATCAACAAAGAAAACTACACTTATTAGCCAATTTCATAGGCTATTTTGACTAATCTGATAATGCTTTTTCAGCTACCAATACGCACCTTTTACTCAATTTACGTTGAAATCGATTCCAGATACTTTAGTAGATTTCCAAAAAGTGACTAACCACACACACACACACACACACGAACGAGAACTACTGTATACAGTTGTAACAGATGATTTCAGATAGCCTTAGCACCAGAGTAATATGCCAGCATCAAAGCAAATTCTCTTGAACAAACAAACTTGACCAATGGACCAAAAAATGACTGTCATCAGACTATTTGCTCTGACTCAAAGACCAGTAGATATTCTAACACTGACAAAACAAGTAAACAAAAAGTATTTGCAATGACTAGTCAGGTCTGGTAATGAAAAGTTCAAATAGACCGTTTAACATATTTAGGTCACTAAGAGATTTTAGAGAATGCAAGTGCATTAAACTATGTTATCTATTATCAATTTTAGAAATTCTTTATTTGACCTGAGGATGTCACACTGGACTGAATACTTCACAATCTGTCCTCCATCTCACACAATCACTTGCAAACATTGATATCTAGCAGATAACTCACTCTTTAGCTTCCAGACTCTTTGGAGACCATTAGCCACTGACCATTAGGTCATCTGAACTGGGGACTTAGAAGATGACTCAGAATTTCAGCGGTTCTCTGCGGTTTGAGTTGTGTTAATAGTGTGTCTGGCCAGAACAGCTGCTCTAGGGGTTGAAATTACCAAGAGTCTACACAGCCTAGGTCATTTTGATAAAGATCACCTGCAGAAAAGCAAGGTGGGACCTGACCCCTTTCAAGCAGATAAGCAAACCGAAAGGATAAACTAAACAAACAGTTAAATATCTCTGAAAAATAGGCGACATATTGTTTACCCCTGAACTGCTTTTAGGGATAGGCCTACATCTGTTCATGGTTTTCTGGAGTAGGTCAGAGACGCTGTTAAAGTAACAGAGCCCTTTGAGAAGTGTACAGCTTTACGTCCAATAAAAGAGGCCTCAACTTCATTCATAAACTCATTCCTTTCACATTAGCATTGTCTGGACTGGTCATGTGTTCCTGGTGTGCCAGCCGACTTTGCTACAGGCAACTACTATCCATGGTGGTCCCATTAGGGGCCATTAGTTTTACTGACAATTTTTAAGGCCTTGGTATCCAAGTTGACCTGAAGCCTAACTTCAGTCTGGACATCCACCATCACTGACCACTCTTATAAACATGGCAGGAGACACTTACACCCACCAGTATCATCAAAGCACTGAGAAGTGGCCATTTGGACACAGTTTGGCATTGGTATCTCTGGAATCCCTTTTAGGTTTGTTTACGACTCAGAGAGGTGACAAAGACATCAAGAAAGCATTTAAGGAAGTGAGGGTGACCGGAAGACAGAAGGTAAAAGGATTACCACAGATCATCGGTCTTCTCACGGTCTGGTACTGTACGTCTTCATCTTTGTGTCCTTTAACTGATAACGATTGATTACGAACTCTGAGAAAGTGGCAAAGGTATACAACTTTTTCAGTTGTCTAGATAAAGACTAATATCGAATTTGCACTTAATGTTTAAAACAAATAAAACATGGCAAAAATGGTCAGGTCCTCTGAAACAAGTGGAGTATGTGTGAATTGTTAAGACTATAATGAAGCTGCAATTATCTAAATTTACTCTGGCCAAATCTTCTTATCCTTAATCTTGATGTTGGTGTTTGTCCCCAATACACATATAAAAGTACCTCTGGCCTGTACCATTTATCTGGTGTAATTTGTATGTATGTTGAATTAAGAGGCCAAGTAATCTGGAGGACAGGAAAAGAATGAGAAGCATTCTTAACCCTGTCTCTAACTCCACACTGTTCTCCAACAGAGCCATTATTTATAATGAATGCTGAAGGCTTTATCTATAGGACAAGGTAAATCATATTCTTGGATATAATTAACTGTTAAGAGTATGACCCTTACAGTCTTCTACTGATGTTCAATGGTTTCCCCAGCATGGTCTCTTAATATTCCTGCTTCTTAACTTTCAACAACCAGGGCCCAGTTGTTACATTTTTTATTTCAGCTATCGGCTTGGATCAAAACCCTGAAAATGGGCTGTTCAAAAGAAATAAAAAGGATTCTGAAATCAGATTAGATCACAAACTCCAATCTTGGTTTTGATCTGAATCAAATCATCAGTTGTGTTGTTTAGCAAATAGCGAGATTGGGATACCATTGATCCAAAAAAATCAGGATTATACTGATCCCAGCAGAAGAGTGGATTTCAGGAACAACTAATTAATAAAACTTTAAAACTGGAAAATCCAGGGCTTGACATTAACTTTTTTGCTCACCAACCACTATGCCTAGTGGTTTTCCAAAGTTACTACTCAGCATTTTCACTGGCCACACTTTATGGGGATACCAATGGGGAAAAAATGCCATTAATATCATCTCATATCTTTTATTCTGTCGATATTTTTGACAACACTACATTGCACAGTTTATTATTTCAGATGCCTTTTAATAAACTACAACTGAAAAATGTATATATTACATATAAAATTCAACCCGCCAAAGTGGGTAGTAAGTGTGACTGCGTTACACGCCACTGCTAAAATACACACGCATTTGGTGGGCTGAAGGGTGTCAATGCTGTTTCTATCATACACACACATATTTTTTATTTCGCTCTTAATTAGTTTAACTGTTAAAGTAAGAAATTAGAAGTAGACATCAGGCTACCTATTAAGCCTATCAGTAGCCTACAGTAGAGTAAAAAAGAGATTTTGGCCCCATAAAATGATCCCCAAACAGCTGTAAATATCAAACAAAAATATTATATTTAATTTAAAGGTGTTGTTTTTTTTAAATCACGATTTGTAAACTACATTGGCACAATCATAAGAGAACAAACCAGTCAAAAGTTCTCTGTGAGCTAACGCAAAGTTTCTCAGGTAAATTCTACACAAAACTTTTCTGAGAGAACGCAAAAGCATTGAAATATTCTTTTTTCACCCCCATCTCATATTTTTCCATCACCATGTCCCTTTAGAGGCTCTGTAGACCACTAGTAATCCAGATTTGGTAATCTGAAAAAGTGTGAATCTGGATCAGGGTTATCCAATCCAATCCGGCACAAAAGTAAAATGGATTACCTGATCCTGGATTGGAAACATGGGATTTCCAAATCCAGATCATTCTGATCCAGATAAAACTTTTTGAACAACTGGACCCTGATCTTAATTGATGTGGCACTCAGTGAGCCCAGTTTATACTACAGATATGGCAGCCTCTATCACCCTATCCATGAACCTCTGGCAAGGTAAATACTTAGAGAAGGCTAGAAAGGGCAAGAATGGAGCAAAGGTCACGACTAAGACATGGGAACTCCCCAAGACCCTCCCCAGAGTTTGATATTGCATATGTCTGTCTTTAGATGTAGGTTTATCACTATGTCCATGAAAATGTACCCTTTATTAAGAGAAATTCCACTTAACAACCATCACAACAACCGGCATTTAATAGAAGATCTAATCGACTGTGACAGTAGCTGGTTTGTTGTAAGTCCAAAATGGTCTACCAGTCCTGCCAGGTCGTCACTTTGCAGGTTTAAAGTCATCTGTCCATTCCTTTATGATCACTTTCAAATGGTTCCTCTATTGACATCAGGTTATGGTTTGGTCTGGACAAGAAGAGACAGAGGTGGGGCATTTCAAAGGACGAGCCCTTGACTTTGGAAGCCAATAAAACAATAAAAAGACACTAAAAGCTATCACTAAGAATCTGAAGGAGGGGAAGGGGTCACATCCACCAGTGTCACAATGCAGGGTGCACTTGTGCTGATCACTTGGAGCTTTGTTGAACAACTCAGGGGTAGTTTCATCATATAAGTCACGAGACAACAGAAAAGAAGCAGGGTGAAGGAACGGTCTTACAATGCCCCTATTCTTAACTCAATTGAGGTATACATTCTCTCAAAAGCCATTTGAAGAAAAACATCCCAAGAAGAAAAAGAGAGCATTCTTGCCTTGACATCCCCTCGTAAATATTGATCCTTTTTGTGTGAATTATAGCGCCATTCTCTTTAGTCAATCAAATCCCGCTCTTGCTTCACGGGATCCGAACAATTGCCAATTTCTATCAACACCAAATGAGAGAGTTTTAATGCTTTAACCTTTAAATTCATGAAAAGGAAAAGGAAGCTGAAGTTTGGTCCTTCTAGAGTGGAAGTAGAATTGTGTGGTGCTTAAGGTCTCTCACCTTTCAATGTCCACTGGAGCATGGACAGCACAGCAATCAATCAGCGAGAAAGGTCAGAGCCAATGCAAAGGAGCACATTCCAGGGAATACTCTCCCATGGCTAAGCCCACAATCCATGTACACTGCTAGCTATAACCATACAAAGACAACTGTATCAGTCCACTGCAAACAACACCTTACAAACCACATATTTGCAGTCAGTGTCCTTATCAAAGTGCCTTCAATCCATTCCCTGCACAACTCTCCCTTCCTCTTGATGGTGAAATGGCAGTATAGATTACAGTGACAGTTTTCATAATGACACTGATGCTCTCTATAATGCCATATTGCAATATTTGCCATGCACGATATTTGATCCATAGGATATTATGAATCAATTATACACAGATGTAAAGAAGACAAAATCTCTCTCTAAATTGTCACGCATATGATGCTAAAATAAACGGATTAATACTTACATTTCCAGCTAGTTTAAGAATAAATAAATTAGGTTATAAAATGCTTCTATAGTAATCTTCATAATTTTCTATTAGGTTTCTTTCAGCAAGAAAACATAATTGTATACCATATGATCCTGTGACACAGCAGTAAAATGATCTAAATAAGATCAGCAGGAAACATTCTGAAACTATAAGGTGCTGATTAACTTGGCTTTAAAATGCCAACTTCCCCCTTTTCCCCAGTTTTCCTTGATCTTCTGTGCTTGTTCCTTCTCCCTGCCCATTTCAATGCCAGCGATTGCCAGCCAAACAAAGATGTAGGAGTATTAATTCCAAAGGGGGGACAGGAGTGGGTACCCGGAGCAATGTGATCTCAGCTGCATGCCATCCACAGGCGCGGGCAGCTGACAGGGCCAGGTTGGGTTGCTGTTACTGTGTTGTCAGGATGTGGTAGTAGGGGGTACAGTTTCGGGGGGTGGGAGGGGGGGTCCCGCCACACTATTGAGCCCTGGCTTTACCCACTTCAACCTGCTAACAATGACAGCTCTGTCCTAGAGAACTCCAGAGCGAGCCCCGACCCCCTCCCAAAATAAGAGCCCTGATTTGTGGAGTGTGCCCCGCTCCCTTCTCCCTCTGATCCCTTTTCTATCCGTCCTTCGCTCCTTTCTTTCCTCAGCACTGATGTAATCCAAAAACATCCAGAGGAGCAGCTGCACAGCGACACTGTCCTCTCTAACTCTCTCCCTCACTTTCTCCGTCTTTCTCTCAGCTGCTTTATTTCCTTTCTTTCTCCAGTGGCATGCGAGGCTGTCACGGGGAGGGTGCGATGGGGAGCGGAGACAATCAGAGCCTTTTTCTCCACTAAAATGGGCTATCACTTCAAATCTCTTTTGCCATCTACCTCTGTATCCTGTTTGAAGAGCCTCCGGCGTCTGGGTCGAGGGCAAAATGAAAATCCTCCGTTTTTGCACAACTAACAGGAATTCAGTGCACAATAACGACATCAGTAAATCAGTCATCGTAATTATGGTATTGGTAAAGTACAAAAAAAGCTCAACCCGAGAGCCAAAGGAAAAGACAGAACACAAATGGTCTGAATCCATTACAATCTCAGGTGGAACTAAGACATGGACACCGACAATGGTAAATGCATCATAACTTCAGTCAGTTAATGAAATCCTGTTTAAATCATATAAAAATGGACTGTAAACTTTACAACAAAGGGAACACATGGTGTATTTCTCTGTTCTCACATGCAGTGACTTGGGTGGTGTTTTGAAAGGCCTGAGGGCTATCCTGTGTAGCAAACACTGATACATCACATCTTTTGAGAACGCCAGATGTGTGTGTGTGTGTGTGGGGTAAATAAACAGTGTATTATCGAAGCCCCACCTTAAACGTTTTTAAAAACACATATTCAAATGAATCTGTTCAAGAACTTTTTCAGATCTTATCATAATAGGCCTACATGTCTTCCAAAAACCTCCTGACTGTTCGAACCTCTTTGACCTTCCTGAAATTTGAGTTTAAGCAAATGTCTGTGCAGTCACAGAGTAAGCCATTTGTGGAAACACAGAAGCAGGTAAGGGTGTGATAGGTTTAGAAACAGGACCCCTGTGCGACTGCAGGACAGGAAGAACAAATGCAGTGGCACAAGGGCACATATAAACTTTGTTAAAGCGCTCAATAAAACCTACCAACTCATGTGAGAGAGAGCTAGAGAGAGAAAACAGAACATTTCACTATTTGCATTTCCTTTAGGAAACAGAGAATAGGGTAAATAAGTGATAAAGTTTATAAGCTTAGATTTTAGTAGATGACGCTCAATGTGTATCAAAATCACTGTAAAAGTGCATGGCTACAAGTGTTTAAATATATGCAAGAAGGACAAGACCAATCCACATTTAGTATGCAAATATTATGATGATGTCATCGCTGTCTGTTACACTTTAAATGGTGCATCTACTGTATTATTGTATTATACTGTATTTTACAAGTTGTTTCGATCTTTAAAGGTCAAGGAGATGGAACGCAACATTCAGATTTCACACGACTGCTGGTAGATTGGGAAAAGCAGAAAAAAAGTGTTGGAAACGTGATCATTTATTACAAAAAGCCGAAGCCGCTAGATACAGTGAGTGAGCTATGTACAATGTAAATGAAAACACGCAGAAGGAAAAAGAACATACAAATAATTAAAGGGAAAGGGACCTTAAGTGGCGCCAAATTAAAGAACCAAATATAACAAAATAATTCACTTAAACTATTCCCCACAACCTCTAACCTAATAAAAGAAAAAGTGGAAAATAAACTGAATTCTTCAGAAGAGCCGTCCTGATGGTGATTGACAGCTGACACGGCCTATCACAGGAACTTGAGAGCGAATAGAGAGTACAAGTACAAGAGAGGGAAAACAATTAATATATTATGAATATATTAACATGCAATATCGTAGACGAAAAAAGACGAGACTAAAATGTAGTTACATTTTTTTTTAAATATATTTTAACTAAAAACTCTAAAAAGACACAATTTTACAGACTGCTGTTCAAGCCTGGGTTAGGGTTAGGGCTTTCATGCTTGTGGTTGCCAGATTGCACTAGCTTAAATCCCCCAATCAGAACTTTTCTCTTAAAAGGATACATTTTCTGTGTTTTACTTAATCTTTGAAATCTGGCAACCATGCGCACTTGCTCTCTCTACAATGCGGAAGCGCCGCAGATGATGTAAAAACACAAACAAACAAGTAAGCTGGAGTTCAGCGATCTTCATTGAGTTTTTCTGCCTAAATTAAAGTGTAGTTCAGTCAGTCTGTGTTCCTTCACGAGCCACTTGCTCTGTTTACTGCGACTAAATCTGTGATCAAAACGTTCTCAGTGATGAACTGTAATAAATCCAAACATAACTATATTTCTCATTGTTGATGCTGAATAAATGCACTATGAACAAAAACACTATGTCTGTGTGACAATACAGGCTTTTATGCTGTTGTTATAATGTAATATGGAATTATTGGAATTACTATTAGGAATTTCGACATTTACATTTTTGAGAAGTTTCTTGATTTGCCCGTTTTCATAATGTAGATGTGTGTGTTAATGTATATGATAAATGATCAGGAAACTAGATGAGGTCAAATAAACCATTCATATGAGTTGGCATTATTGGCTTGTGTGAAAGTGCAACATGACAAGGTTGACTAAAACTAAAAAAAGTAAGTTTGACTCGGAACTAAGACAAAGACTAAATTAAATAAGCTGAATTTATTAATACTTACGATTAGGAGGTTTAGAACAAACCCTAACCAGAGGGTTCGAGGAACATAAATGCAGTAGTTCTGCCTAGCACACAGTGGAATTGTTTATGGAGTGTCCTGTTTAGGTGCCAGTTAAAACTATCCCAACTGTTTGACTGGGAAAAAATCTTGCTTTCTGTTCTTCAGCAGTTTTAATAGGTGCTTTGCACATACTTTGAAATCGAAATGCTTTTTTAAATACACAACCAGAGTGTCGAGTTTAGCCTTGTTGTTGGCTACAATAAGATGTATTATAAATATTTTAACTTCAGCCCCTGAGGTATTTACCAGTAGTCAAATGATATAATATTGCATTCCAGAAGTGCAGTCGGCTTCCAGGTGAAGCACAAGGCAGGGTGAGTTTGCCTGCAGTGGCTTGTTCTATTATCAGTCACTGATCTTCACACACACCCAACCTATTCAGAAGCTCCATATCCTCCTCCACATCTTCCCATAATACATATAGACTTTACTTTAACCGGCACTGAGAATCTGCATAAACAAAGAGTAATCCAAAGAGGCTTTCCCCTTTTTCTTAAACGGCAGCTATTTCGGATGTGATCTTCACAACTTTATTTGCCAAATGACCACATAAAAAGACAAAGATCATGTGTGTGATGAATTCATATTGTTGCTCAATAAATGTGGATTTGGGGGGTGGGGGGCAGGCAGAGTGAGACAGAATTTAGTTTGACAGGAAAGAAAGCAAATAGAAGAGGAAGTGGAACATGAGTTTGACTGGCAGAAATTGACAGCAAAGGACCACTGTGGCCCTACATGCAGCAGCCATCTTGGTTCCTTTCCAAGCCATGCACAAGTGCCAAGAGATGAGGGCACAGGACCCAGGATGTGGGCTGACTCAGCAGTGTGGGTGGGCTGACCCAGCCTCTCCATATGCCTTTGGCCCCTGTGGATAAATGGGCATCAGGGCATGGCTATCCTGATCTATTCCCACTTAACCTCAATTGCCTTATTGCAAGTTAGCACTCTTTAAAATGAAACATTCCAGTGTTATTTTTTCTCGTTTGTCAATATTAGATACGTGTGAATTGTGATTGCTGGAAACTCTTTTCAAAATGGACAACTCTGAACTCTGTGCTTAACCACTTGGATGAATATGAAGTAGTGCACACCGTGTAGTTTACTTACCCAACCTTGGGGTTCAATCAGGAATAAATTCCTTGTAATCCAATCCATGAAGAGCTAACTTGCTGAAATGTATCCCATTGAACTGCTTTCCTGGCAATACACACCATGCTACTTTCTCATGGCCAGTCAATTCAGCAGCCAGATGCTACTCTTTTTCGCTAATCTCAGTGCGTGTTTTTAAACAGGAATAATTGGGCCAAATTACAAGGCAAGTAGCACACTAATGCACAGCTCAGTTGACAAGGAAGTTTACTGTCAGTTCAAGAGCCTCTCATATCACACATTCTAAAGGCGTTGGTTTCATGCCAGTCTAGTCGGTTACAGGTACAGTTCCAAATGAACTAGTACAAATCAGATATCAAGAAATACCCCCAAAATGACAAAAGATCAAATAAAAGCTGGTTAATTATAAATGACTCAAAATAAAATGTGATAATTAACAGTGGACAATGGTAACTGTTATAATTAGGCTACATGCATCTTTATTTACTTATCATCATGTTTACTGTTGTTGTGTTTTGCTTGTTCAATATTGTAATATACAGTACCAGTCAAAAGTTTGGAAACACATATTTTTAATGCTTTTGCAAGAAGTCTCTTATGCTCATCAAGCCTGCAGTTAAAAAACAAAAAAAAACAAAAAAAAAACAGTAATATTATGAAATATTATTACAATTTAAAATAATGGTTCTCTTTTTTAATATACTTTAAAATGTAATTTATTTTTGTGATGCAAAGCTGAATTTTCATCAGCGAGTACTCCAGTCTTTGGTGTCTTATGATCCTTCAGAAATCATTCTAATATGATAATTTGATACCCAGTTATTATCAATGATGGAAACAGTTGTGCTGTTTAATATATTTTTTGTGAATACATTGATTCATAAAAACAGCATTTATTCAAAATAAAAACATTTCTAACAATATAAATCGTTACCATCACCTTTTATCAATTTAACGCATTCTTGTTGAATTAAAGTACTAATTTCTTTAAAAAAAATGTATTATTGTTCCCAAACTTTTGAACGGTAGTGTATATTGTTACAAAAGATTTCTATTCTAAATAAATACAGTTCTTTTTAACTTTTTATTCATCAAATAATCCTGAAAAAAGTATCTCAGGCTATAAAAAAATATTAAGCAGCACAACTGTTTCCAACATTGATCATAAATCAGCATATTAGAATGATTTCTGAAGGATCATAAGACACCAAAGACTGGAGTACTTGCTGATGAAAATTCAGCTTTGCATCACAAAAATAAATTACATTTTAAAGTATATTAAAAAAGAGAACCATTATTTTAAATTGTAATAATATTTCATAATATTACTGTTTTTTTTTTTTTTTTCAACTGCAGGCTTGATGAGCATAAGAGACTTCTTTCAAAAGCATTAAAAATAGTAGTGTTTCCAAACTTTTGACTGGTACTGTATATATATATATTTTTAAAACAATCAGCTGTCCTTTCTGTCTCCCTGTAGCACTGTCTTAGGCGTCTTACATTAGGGACAGTTTATTGCTCTGTCCACACCTGCAGGACTATGGCACATTAACGCAGGTGATCAGGGACCCTGGACATTTCTTTCTGGTGTTTTTTTCCCGAGTCACTATAGAAATGTCTCGTTAATGTCCTAAGTTATTGGAACTGTAACATTAATTGTCTATCTCCTGTAAACTGTTAGTGTCATAAGGACTGTTCCACAGGTGCATGTGCAATAACTGTTTATGGTTCATTGAACAAGCATGAAAAACATTGTTAAAACCCTTTCCAGTAAAGCTTTTTATATACAGTTTAAAATATTTATATTTTAATAAAAGGCTTTGGGATTCCCCACTGTAAGATGAATAGGAGCATGCATTTAGCAATCATCAGTGCCTGCCGTTGCTTTATGCAAATCACATCTTAACTTTTGTGTTTTGAAAATGTTCTTCAGAGGCAGACACCTTGAGGTGTAGACACCTTGATACAGTAGTTACTGTATAAAAATCCCCCAAAGTACACAATAACCACACCTGAGGATAAATAAATGATCAGGATTAGAGGTAAAGTGTGTAATTCTATAAATTTTGAATGTTGATCTTTTCTCTTGTCACAGCTTAATATGTGAAGAAAGCTATAAGCAAGCAACCTATAGGTTGATTCTCCTAAAGAAAAAAAACATAAACACTGTGGCGCCACATTGATATACCAAGCATGACGTCAACCAACGGCGTGACTTTAGGGTGGCCTGTTTGAACGACTAATGGCAGATGGGAGGAAGGTTCAGGAAGGTTGCCTAATTCAACTTGCACTATTTTTTTGGTTTATATTGCACTGGCCGACATGGTAATCATTTTAGATATACACTGACACCTAATCACACAAAAGCAAAAGATTTCAATTCAATTCCACAGCAGAAATGCTTTATTTGCAGTCAGCCATGATTTATTCCATGAGTGAAAGTGTCCAATAATTGGGCGTTACTGAGATAAAGTAATTGTGGCAAGCAGGGCGAGGCCGAGAGCGGTGGAAACGGATCGAGGTCAGAGGTGCGAGTGCTAATGATCGTCACATGCGTGCCATACCGGTCTCGAGTCTCACGGAAGAGGTCCGGAAGAATAAAAGGAGGGGTGACAACAGTGCAAAAAGAGAGAGGACCAGGCATGGACTAATTATGTTGCGTTTCATTATGTTTATATAGGGCAGTCGTCCATAAGGGGGCTGCCGCTTTACTTTTGTTTTGTTGTTTGTTTTTTTATTAAACTCGGAAGGAAGGAGGGACATGGCATCGGAGAGCCTTCGTTGCTGAGGGGATCACAGTGCAATTTAGCAACAGGTGGGATGGAGAGCTAGCTGCCGTGCTCCTGGGGCAATGAGGGGTGGCTGCCGTCCGTGAGGGGATGGAGGAGTATGGAGCCGTCCACCGGGAAGTGTCCAGAATCATATGTTGTGTTTTATCATGTCTAAATGCGGCAGTCGTCCGTGCTTTACTTTCGTTTTGTTGTTTGCTTATTTTATGACTTAAACTTTACTCTGATCATTCACCGGTTCCCCGCTCCTTCTTCCTTTGCCAACGAACTTTGTTACAGTAATATTTAGCTAGTCATGTGATCTCAACATGTCCGCCCGCATGAGGCAACCCACTCCATGTAAAATAAAACAACTTTTATTGGGCTACTGATGTGACTGAAGTCTTCTAATATGAGTGTAGATGATCTTAAACATATTTTTCAAAAGTACTATTGATTTCTATAGGGATACAACATTTAGAATGAATAAAATTTTACATTTAAGAAAGTAGACTACACTCCTCGGAGTATAACTGTTGTAAACATCAAAAACACCTTTAAAATGGTTCTGAAAACCCTTCTGAACATCACTCATCCTTCATCTCGTGCTGTATTTTGATGGCAAATCATTATTTCTTAATGCTTGCTGATCGATTTGTTTAAATCTACTGTAGAGATTGCCAAAAAAAAAAAAAAAAAAGTGTGGGGGGGAAAGGGTCTGTTTGTGCGAGAGGAGAGCATGGAGGCGTGAGTGGGGGTTTTGGGGAAGCAAGGGTTATCGACAGGCAGGGCGCAACGAATAGCTGGCGCCAGACGAGCTCCACAAGCCTGGGGAAGATTTAGCACCAAAGAGAGCGGAGTGTCGCAGCGAGTGTGTGTGTGTTTGGGAGTGTGTGTGAGAGGGTCAGGCTCTGAATGCAGTTCTGTTCAGGGCAGATTTCACGGCTGGCTGATCACAGGCGTCCATGGCTCGACCCTCGCGACAGCTGCAAGGCCCTGCCGTAAGGCCCGCTCGCCCCCTCCTCCCTGCTCCGGCACAAAGGGGGCCCTGCCTGGCCCAGCGCAGCCCAGCACGGCCCAGTACAACGCAGCAGCGGCTGACAGGCTGCGGTCACTAACGATGGCAACTGTGTGAGGTATGCATGTGTTGTGTCGGGGGGTTGCGGGGGGCGTCATGCTAATGGAGCAGGCAAGCGGGAAATAGAGCGGCCTCCCTCTTGCCCTGTCCAGTCCGAGGGGGTTACCATTCCTATGAGATTATTTGTCTTTATTCTCTCTATTTACTTGGCCTATTTGTTTCACTAGCATTATCTTATCTCCTTCTCAGATCTTTTTCTCAAAGATTTACTCCATCTGCATATCCTCACAGCCATCCAAAAAAAAAAAAAAAAACTACACATGGATGCCATGGCCTCTGTACAGGGGGGTTACACTGTGTCAGAAGACAGGCTGATGTCACCGAGAGCTAGACTTACTGTGTCTCATCAATGGGACGCAGCACCAGTGAATGACAGGATGATAAAGATAGGGCATGAATGGCCAAAATAATTGATAAATGATGGCTGACTCGGTGCAAACGAGTGGGAACAATCTGAAAACTGCTGACCACAAACTTTTGAACCCTAAATATATCGAACCATATTTTAGGTACAATTTAGTAAAATTTCTTATACAAGAGACAGTCACATAATACTGCTTTTTTTCAAGTCTAAGTCTTAAGTTTACTATTAAAACAAAACATTAAAATAAGAGTATCATTAGTACATTTTCCACACACATGCACCAACCCTTCTCACTTTGATGAGGAGTTTTCATTCAGATGCCCTTTGCATTTTGACCTTGAATCTGGATACTGTACATCTGGATTTGGTTGACTGTCAGTCGGCTAACTCCAAGTGGAATTTTATTGATTGATTGACTGTCCCGGATTCGCATTCCCATTCGGATTCCAATTCTATATTCTGACTGCATATTTTCCATATCTAATTTCTGCAGTTTTAATTTGCTATTTATTTGAAATTGGAAGGTTTATTCCCATTTGTTTCATCGATCCACACCTGAGGTGACATCAGCAAAGCACACATTCTCCACAAAGAATAAAATCTGACTCATGGTCATCATAGCAGCAAAGTCTTCCTCTGACCCAAAAGGATAACCCCTCTGACCCTTCAGGGTCACTAGACTAGCCAACACAGTGTGCCTCAAAATACTGTAATGAGCTTAGACTGACCTGACACTCATGGTGGAGTTTACTAGAGCGCAACTAAACCACTAACAGCCTTAAACGGGTCGGATATTAGCTTTACACTGAACAATCTTTTAACAGGACACAGTTGGATTAACTGCAACAAACAAATACCAACCCAGACAGCACGTTTTTAGCATAAGCTAACACGTTTTTAGCTACACATCCTTTAGCACCTAGTCAACAATAAAACTGGAGGGAGTGATTGAAAATGCTAATATGCTAATATACACAATGCGTTTTACATGCTGGTTTTGAAACCCATGATTGGGAGTTACACAATAAGTTTCCAGAGCACATTTCAACAAACTTACTCGATGCAGAAGCTTTATGCACCTTTGGATACAGTGCGATAAGTTGAATTCGAGCCGACACATGCATTCCATACACCAGGAAAGCTTGGATGGGCCGTGCAAGTGGAGAGAGCAGGTAGCTGAGTTTCACTGCTCAAGACTGGGCTTATTGTCCTGTCTCTGTGGGAAAGCCACATTACTTCCTTCAAGGGCGATTACCAGGAAACTTAAGATGCTGTATCAATGACGCTTCTCACATTTGCCGCAAGAACACAGAAATCTGCCCCTCATATCTACACACACGCGCTGAAGGACACATACACACACAAATGATGAAGACCAACTGTGGTTTATCACTTGGCCTAGGTGTGAACATCAATTTTCTCAGCGTGGCCTACGGACGTGACCTGTTGCTTCTCGGCTTGGAGACAGATAAGTCTCTCATTCTGATAGGGTGAAAGATTAGAAGATGCGACAGTAAAAGGTCACTGTTATCTTACTACATAGGTGGAGATTATACAGCTGTGCATCTTTATCTCTCAAGCAGACTGTGTTTGCAGCATGGTATGGCTAAATGGCTTGTTTAGCCAGGACGCAAGAGTCAAATGCGAACCGCACCGCTGGGTTGTTACATAGCAGGGTGCGCACATGCAAAACAAAGCAGAGAGAAGTCAAAAAGAGTTTTTCTAGTCTTTTGACATGTAGCTCTTGCTCAATTAATCAACTGCCGCCACATGCACACAACTTCTAAGTTTATTTAGAACAAAGGGAGCATGGGCTGATTGGCGCACACTTGTTGCTCCTGACACAGTGCATACTGACCTCTAGTGGTGGCCAGAGTAACAGCACTGTCCTTGTGTGAGCCACAACAGTGTTGACAAGGACTAATGGCCCCCTTTGCAGCTAATGATGGAGCTATGTAGACAGCTGCTGCGCAGTCTCTTCAAATGCCAGCACTGACCCGGGCCTTTGAGGATGAGGGGAAAAAAAACTCTCTCTTTCTTATTTTCTCTTTCTCTCTCTCTCTCTCTCCCGTCCCCGTGCATGAAAGTATCCCTCTTTTGCTATTCAAAGCTCATCACCCCATTCGCTTCCTTTATCTAGACCTGCTTCTTTTGGCTTTTTCTTCTTCTCACCTGTATGCAAATTGGCCAGCATTCTGTTTCATTAATCTGGGAGAGGTAGGGTGAGATAGCAGCAGATTGCTTCCGCTGCTGCAGAATGTTCGCTGCACTTTGGCCACAAGTTAATTTATTACTGGAGGGTTTGGAGCGCCTGGCACACAGGGGATGTTTGTTAAAGATCCTTTTCACTCCATTCAGTCGGCCAGAGCACAGCGCTTTGAACCCCAGCTATTCCCCCTAAAGAGTGCCCATTCAGAGAGCGCAGGCAACCTGAGGAACGAAGCGAAGGGGCTGTTCTTGAGAAAGAGAGAGACATAGATGGAGTAGAAAGAAAGAAAGAAAGAAAGAAAGAAAGAAAGAAAGAAAGAAAGAAAGAAAGAAAGAAAGAAAGAAAGAAAGAAAGAAAGAAATGAACGCTGTATTTTACACAAAGGGTTATTAGTGCGACGCCAGGCGGAGGGGTCTTGTATTACCCTGAATGGTGTTTATTTTGCAATAATGACCAATGGGCTGCATGTTATCCTAGTTATTACATGGCTAAGAGACTATAGAATGACACAAGAGAGACAACATTCACTTACACAGTTTAGCGGATATTATGACCAAAAAATGTATGACCAATCCAAATGAAGTATTCCAAAGAGTCATAAAAAAAAAGTATTACTTAAAAATTGCAGTCCTGGCTTCTGATTGCATTCCAGCCATGTTGAAATCCCCAACACCCGTTTACCGCACTCATAGCAGATCTTTCTTGCACAGCAACGTTCTGTCATGTCAGGGACTTACCCTGCATCCAGATATTATGAAAAAAACACCTGAATGACCGACTGATTCCACCGGGATTCTACATTTTGCACCTGATGAACACTTTACTATACCTCGAGGCTACACTAGAGGAGTTATGCGCGGAAATTGGACTGAATTTTTAGTGATATACACAAAAATGTTAACGGAAAGCACGTAAATACAAGAATTGTGTTTATCTTTGGACAGTGAGCATGCCACATCAGACAGCCCTAATTTTCTAACCACTTCCAGACATGTGCCTTGAGGTCACTGCGCTAATTTGGTGGGTCCACTTAATGCGAACACTCAAAGTTGGGTTTTGCTTTTAAGAACTTAAAGAAAAAGGCAATAAAAATGGACGAATGTAGAAAACCAAAATCTTAGTTTGTATCTGAAATTGCATACAGAGTAGGTGCTACATTTGATGAAGAACTTACTCTGCGACCGTTAAAAATTTATGTTTTTATAGTATGAATGAAATTTGGACATACTACACCACCCATGTTGTCATTCTCATGTGTCTTTACTGTGCACATTTGCTGCCATTCACAACTCCTCTCCCGTGGCCTCATGGGATAGTAAAGTGTCCATCAGATTTGTACTTCAGATTTATGAATACCATAAATTCGGGTATTCTTTTCATATGCTGTTTTTATTAGGAAAGTGTGGAAGTATTAGCGAACTAGGCATATTTAGATGCAGAGCTTTAGATTTGAAGACTTCATGTTCAGTTGTGTATACTCAGAAAGCCTAGAGCTCTTAGCAACACTATTCAGCCATAGCTATTTTCACAAAAGAATACAGCCTCTCATACTTTAAACATAGCATCACAGATTAAAGTCGTCAACCAAGTCATTAGTAGGGTGCTACAACTTAACTGACAAGTTCTACTACAGACAACTTTCTAAAGTCTTTTTCAAATGCCAATTCCAAACTACACTCCAACACATTTTGATCACACAAAGACTCACACACACACACCTAAGCAGCTGCCGTCCACAAAAGACCAGGCAGCGGGAGAAAGGTGTGGGCTGAGCTGGAGCTGAAGTGCTGAACTTTCTCTCTCTTTGTCCCTCGCTATTTCCCGCCCTCCTTATCCTCGACCAGGCCAGAACAGGGAGCGGCCAGGTGATAAAGCGGCACCTGGCAGACAGGTGTTTGGGAGAGTCTGCCAGGGGTCGCAGGAGATTAACTGCCCTCGCTCACCTGAGCGGAGGAAGACAGGGGACAGGTGCATCTGCTGGGGCTGCCGCGCACACCGAACGTCAAAGGCACAGCCACCTAATTACAGTTAGGGAGGTGTGCGGAGAGGGCGTTGAATTGCAGCAGTTGAGGAGAATAGAGGAGGAGCAAGAGGAGTGGATGGTCCAGTCTCTACGTGTCAAATCGAGGACCCTCCTTGATCCAACTTCATTGTGTAGGTGCAGAGACACCCTCTCCTTTTCTTCGCCATGCCCTGCCAGAGGGTGAGGTTGGACATTTCTTTCACTCCTATTTCAGCAGAGCCTGTCTAGCCATCTCCTTAATTACAGCTTGAAAAAAGATGGCAAGGCCGGGTTTTCAGGAGCGGTATTCGGGGGTTTGGGGGTCCAGGTGCTGGGCGGGTGATCGGAGCGAGCAGAAATAGAGGGAGGTGAAAATGAGGGGCATCATTAGTGCTTAAAGAGGTGTTTAGCTGAACTTCCCGCCGAAGACAACAGAACTGTCAAATGTCCCCAAACAATGGGTTTACACCAGCGTCCAGCAATACTGAAAATGTTAGGGTGACAGTGATAGCAGCAAGTTGGCAAAAGATCAATAAGCTTGATGAACTTAAAGAATGCAATTTGCCCTGATTAGTACTGTGAGTGAACTGCTATTGGTAAAATATAATTTTCATCTTTTGCACACTTATTATAGTATGATCAATGCATTCCAAAACCAAACAATACAGTGAATGAGATCACTTGAATCAAGAAAATGTAATGCTGATGCGTGTAATTTTAGTGTTAGTAGTGGCAGCAAAAAGTAAGGACCTTTTTTCTTCCCGTTTACAATGTTTTCAGTCAAACAGATAATCCCACCCCAATATCATGCTATTGGATCAGCCAATACTGTTATGTTGGTCTGCTCAAACAAACACGGAGACCTACAAATGGTTAATTGATTGTTGTCTCAGCACAAACTGTGTTAGGAGAGAATAGAAGCTACACCTATAAGAAGAAAAGTCTGTTGATGACCCTTGTTGCACTCATAAGCAGGTGAGATGTTCCCGCTGAAGGCTCAATATAAATCTATTGACCTAGCTAACATCAGCAGCCGCAGGTGGAAGTTGAAGCTTAAGGAATGTAAGCCAGGCTACCTGACAGGTGACAGCTGAAAGTTTAAAGCCTTCAACGTTATGAGATCAACACATGCCCAAGCTCCACTTCAATACCTTCCTGACAACCATTAGGATTTATGATAAAACTGAATGATTTGCATGGTGACTCAGGCTTGCAGCACCTCTATGAAGTTATAATCTTCCTATCGGCATCTTTACTCCCTACGAACACCAATTCCAAGCCATGGTGAGAACTGCATTTCTGACTGACTGCTGTAGCTGACAGAAATGGGGTAGGACACTTAAAATACAGCGCTGTGTAATGAGAACTCTGTGTGTGAGCAAGTAAAGAATGCGGTGGGAGGCAAGGCCTTACAAGCTGCAAATTCCACATGCAAAACCCTCAAAAGAACTAGTAATGGGAAAACTCTCAATCATCAAACAAGCAGGTTGCCGAGACGAGATAAGCATGGGAGAACTAACAGAAAGTGGCATTGCTCACATACCTGACATCACTGTGATGTGCCTGACATAACTTTTTACAGCTGTCAGCATTGTTCAAACCTGTATGGGTTTATGATGGGGAACCCACCCCTCTGACTCCGTTTGAGAGGTATGATAATGAACCGAAAAGGCTTTATGCCGAACGTCACAGGAAAACTGGTTTCATCGCATCCGGTTGTCTGAGAAAGTGTTAGCAGCATGAATTGACAGCAATAGCTATGGACTTTTAAGATGATAAACCAACTTAGCAAGATTTGTTTATATTGTTGCCATCATGTTATTTGGTTTTAACTCTTTCCCCGCTATTTACAGAATTTTCCAGCTTTCCGTGTTTTCACTGTAATACGGTAGGGGGCGCTATTACACATCTTCTGAAAGAGTACAGAATCTCCTGATCAAAACATATGCGGAAAAACAAGCGATATCATATGTAAGCAGATGCATATGTAAAATAATGTGATCATCATCAACATTAAACAGCATAAATGAAAACTGCCTAATGTTACTGAATGAAATGTGACCCAGGACTGTGAAGCTTTGGGGGTGTTGATGGTCTCGATCTATTCCGTCTGTGTTTTGATCCTCGTTCTGAATACGTTGCGGACGTATCGGAGATTCGTTTGATCAGGAGATTCTGTACTCTTTCAGAAGATGTGTAATAGCGCCCCCTACCGTATTACAGTGAAAACACGGAAAGCTGGAAAATTCTGTAAATAGCGGGGAAAGAGTTCAAATCAAATAACATGGCAACAATAAAAACAAATCTTGCTAAGTTAGTTTATCATCTTAAAAGTCTATAGCATAGCTTTAGTCTTCGACAAAAACGCGATTTTCTCAGCTTATTGCTCAAAATGGTGCTTTTTTATGAAACTTACCCACATTAAGTGTTGATGAAAAAGAATGCATGAAGCTAGAGTAAAACTGTTTTGTTGTTCTTTCTTATAGCCTTTATTGCATGTTCAGATATTTATACAACTAAATATTCTGGGGGCCATGAAACTTTTGTGAAAATGTTTTTTTTTTTTTTTTTTTTTTTTACTCTGGAGGGAAAAGAGTTAATATCTGAATGTTAGTGAGAAGAAGAAAACTTTTATATATCAACCAGCATATGTGATTGACATTGGTTATGTTCATCTTTAGTAGCTCCTTTAAAACATCTCAATATTTTACAGCATTAAAGACCTAAAACGGAAGTGATGCGACCTGTTTTACAGAATTGCGAACAACACACATCAGCAAAAAAATAAAACACAAGACAATTCTGCTACCTGAATAATATACTCCCACCTGTTGACCTGTGCTTGAGAGAAACATAGATATATAATTGGTCTTCGGTGCTCTGCGAAGCTGCCATGAATGTTTAGCTTGTGAAATAAAGGCAGTTTATACTCACTGGGAAAACAGCCACCGATGAGTCTTTATCTTGCATTATTTTAAGCTTGTTTGACAGAAGTACTTTCATTTCTTTAGGGGGTTCATTTAAAATAATGAATTTGAATTTAGCACTTAGGCAAAGAGATGTTATTTGACAACTGAGTTGAAAATCTCTTTGGCAACTCCACACATTCCAGAGCAATATGGATCTCCTCACAGCTGACAAAGGCATTCCTCACAAGAACAGCTTGTTTATTATTTAAAGCCTTCACAATCAGGCTGTGTAAACTACACTTCAAAAAGATCAATAATCTAGTTTTGAATGTTTAAGGGAATTTATGAAAGCCCTGCTATCTAAGCAATTCTGACAATGACAGTCCTGATTTAAAGGGATGCTTCACCGATTAGCGTTTAGCTTTGTATCAGTAGAAACCCGGTCGTATTTTCGAATGACGTGCTTCCCTCCCTCATGTCCCCCTGAGACGAGAGATTTCTGTATTGTGTGTCTGGAAAAAAAAAACTGTTGATGACGCAAAAATCGTCATTTAGCATCATCAGAGGCTTTTTTGGCCAGAGGCGAGAGACTACAGCCAGTAGGAGGAGCTCGTCCCGCATGTGTTCAACCCGCCCATAGGGGGATCTCACGATAAAACGCCGTCTTTTCAGTTTCGAGTCTACTAGTAGCTTAGCTGTATCATTTCGTCCGATACTGCCCTCTGTTACCAGTAGGTGTGGCTTGTGAGTGGCCTCGTAGGGCAGTGAAGCAAGTGCATTCTGGGAGTTGTTGTCTTTCATCCACATGAGCCAAAAATACATTTTCTGGCTTTTCTCAGTCTAGAAGACACCAACTTCTAAATTAATTTCACATTTCTACTACATAAATGACCCAATTTAAATACACATTCATCTTTCCAGCGGTGAAATATCTCTTTAAGTTTGACAATCTCACTGAAATAGGTGGACGAATAGCATTGTGTGTAAACGCATTAAAGTCACCATGAAATCAAAACAATTCTTGTTTTTTAGCGCAATTTTCCACCGGACAAAATTGCGATTAACAACTCATGATTTCTGTTCTGTCTGTGCGCACCAATCTTGCACTTCTATCTACTCCTCAACCAGACCACCTAGAGACTTCGGGTTTTCGGCATTATGTTAAGGAAGGTCTAATCTCGGGAACGCACAAAAAAAATCCAGGAAAAGATTTTGGATTTCCTGGAAATTCCCGAAAAATGCAAATTTCTCGGCAACCATAATAGCTATCGAGTTGAAACAAATTGCAATCGATAGCTTCTAAAATGTACAATAATATTAGAAAAAAAGAATTGATCAAAAATCTTTCCTTTATGCTTCAAAAATTAATTAAAACTTTATATGAAGGGAAATAAGAAAAATATTGCCTTTTCACTATTGTTCCACAGAAATACGTAAGGAAGGTAATTCACAAGAGTCATGAGTACAATTAATTCCACTGAATTACGGCAAGAAATCAATGAAGGTATCGATCAAGATTTGGAGAAGGAGCAAGAATATATGAGAAAACGACAAGAGGTTGTTGCAAAATAAATGGAAGAACGTTCAGCAAAGCGACAAAAGATGGCGACATCCACACCAACGGCTTCCTCATCAGGCGTATCTGATTTCTACGATGACTCGTGGCTTTCAGAGGATGTTTTGGCAAATATCTCGAAAGCAGAAGAAGAGTTTACAAAGTCACAACTCATGTGCCCTTATAATCTTGAATCAAAATAACTTCCCCTCCCTCTTGCAGTGACATCTCTTCTCTGATGACGAGGGCGGGGCAACCTGTCACTCACATGAGATCAACCAATAGCAAACCACATCAATCCAAACATCCAATCAATTCCCCATGGACAAAATAAAGTCCCGCCTATGGCTGGATGGTATATTGAGTTTGTACGATATATCGATATATTATTTTATAAACAATATAATGAGACAATACCGTTTATATCGATATACAGTATAGTTTGATACGAGCACATCTGAAAAAAAGACTATTTAAAGTGATTTTTTTTTTACTTTATATTAAGGGCTTCAAAATAACTGGCAAGATATAACACATATATTTTAAAGAAGCTTGCCCCGTCAGATGCTCTGACATACATGCTGACTGACAGATAGATACTTGCGCTGTTTAATGCGTTTGAGATGTGTTTTCCCCACTGCAGAACTTACATTTCACAGGTATATTCTCCATCTGTAAATGTTAGAAAGTCACTTTTGTTCAATTTAATACATCCTTGCTAAAAAACAAAAACAAGTAGGCTATTACATTCTTAATTCTTACAATAGGTCCAGAGCCATAGAGATGTAACAACTAGTATAGTTGTATAGTTATAGTACTAGTATAGTAACTCTATCTATGGCTCTGAATAGGCCTGCTTGCTTACCCTACTCTTTTGAATGGTAGAGTGTATGGTTCAAGTGTATGGTTTCCACAAAATATATTAAACTGTAACTCCGCCGATTTTCAACTCGCTTTGCATTGTTACAATGTCTGCAGTATGTAAATGAACAACGTTTACCAATATTCACGTTTATTTGTCAGCAAAAGTGACGTTTAATTTCGACAGAGCAGTTTTTGTGAAAACTACAGATTATATTTCCGCATTTTAGTATCGCCACCCACAGACAGCAGGATTATTAACAGAACATTTATAGTTAGAGTAGGTTTATCACTGAAAATTGAATCGTAGGCTACTCTTTAAACAGCATTCTGGTAAAAATGGAACACTATGGCAACAGTTTTCTTACCTGTAACGTTACATGACGGCGTTTCGCTTCGGGAGGGCGGAACAGTCAGAACGCTCAGGGTGCGTTTACACTACAACTATGCTTAAAACGGAGAAGTTTGCATAGCCCGATTAACCCTTCACTGGAAACCGAAAGTAATCTCACTCCCGCTAAACGTTCACTCTTTAAATTCTTGCACCCGGCAACAATACATGTCGACACCATTACTGGTTTGCTATGAAGGATTTCCTACTAAAGCAAGGTGGCAGCCAAGATTTTTTTGAAAGCCTAGCTGTACCCCTTTAAGCAGCAAAAACTGTTTTCAACATTGATAATAATTAGAAATGTTAAATATAATACTCAAATATTTTGAGCAGCAAATCGAAATATTAGAATTATTTTGGAAGGATTTCTGGAAAACCCTCACTGAGGCCACAGCACATCTTAAGGAAAGATAAACAAACCGTGTAAGGGAACTGTGTTTGTTTGGAAGATGAGGGGAATGATTGTGTCACTCTGATGTGTGTTCAACACAAGGTCAGAAAGACCTACGTTCTGTTTTAGGTGTGTATGTTTAGCCCCCTAATCAGTGGAAAGTGTGTGTGTGTGTGTGTGTGTGTGTGTGAGAGAGAGAGAGGAGAGAGAGAGAGAGAGAGAGAGAGAGAGAGAGAGTGTCTCTCTCTCTGTGTGTGTGTGTGTGTGTGTGTGTGTGTGTGTTTGTGTCAATCTACTTTCCTGGAGGCTAAGGAAGTCCATATAATCACCTATAAAATGGTCTTGCTAAATTGACTGTGTTGAAAATTAGACACTTGTGTAAGATATAAAGCACAGGCTTGTGTGGTCCTCTTATAAAATGTGATTTCATATAAAGTTTGTTTGATACAAAGCATGCTACAACTATAATAATGATAAAAAAATCTGATTTGCCTGTATAGACAGTTAACATAGACACTTAATCAACTTAATCAAGTTGATTGGGGTTGTTATTCAACCATTTTAACCAATTTTCAGTAAAATGTATTAATAACAGTAAAACACCATCTGTTGATAATATTGAAAACATGGAACATATCCCAATCATGACCAAAGTCATTGAAATTCACTGACTAACAGTCCAGGTCACATTTCCCCAAATTTCAAAGAAAAATAAGACATTACATTTTGCACCTTTTGCTTTGTGACATTTGCATGATAATAAACCAGAAATGTACTATTTACAATAATACAAAACAACAAACTTCTGAATCCTGTCAGGACACAATGATTTAATTAATTTTATTGCATAAATTAAAGGCAGTGAAAAAAAAAAAAAATCACATTGCCATATTGAGAATTTTGGATGAGGCATGTGCTTAATTGTCATTTTCTTATACAATATATGGTTACACTTAATTTTACGGTGACAGTTATATTGTACTTACTTAAATACGTTTGGAGTAATATTAATTACCTACATGTATTTATAGAGATATGGTTAGGGTTTGGTTTAGGGTTAGTTTCTTGTATTTGTGCATAATTTACTGTTATTACTAATAATAAGTAAGTGTAGTAACGTGTAACTACGTGACCTTAAAATAAAGTGTTACCCAATATATTTATTGTGTCAATTTCCTTTTCTTTTCTTTTTTCTTTTTGGGGTGAAATACGATCCGGACATTTCTTGAGAGATTCACCCATAAAGATTTCTGTCAAATCTAACATAAATAAAAGCACTGAACAAACATAATGGCACAGTCAGAAATGTAGAATTAATAAAAAACAAAGCTAAAAAACATTTAATACATTTATGAGTCTTGTCCCTTTGTTTCCACGATTTTTTTAAACAAAAATCTATAGATTGTTATTTTGTTGTTCGATTGTAACAGCCTTACAAAAAATAAATAAAGAAATATTGGTTGTGAAATTAATTTCCAATTCAGACAAAAATGGTGGCACTGATCCCACTATCATTCACAGGTTGTAAGACAAGAACTCTGGGACTCCAGCAACAGGAGTGACTTGAGCTAAAACTTCTTTTTAAATTGAAGTTCCTCTGAACATTAATCATGTGACTCTCTGTTAGAAAACACATACATCCTTTCTCAGCCCGACCTGAAGCAACGCCGATCCTATAATGGGAAACAGGCCCTCCAAAACGGATGGATATGTAAACATGAGGCCTACACAGACGTGATGGAGTCCTGGAGGATTGTGGGATTGTTTTGGAGGTGGAGTTGAGGGGGTTTAGGGTCACCAGGAGAGGTGGAGATGAGGATGTTGTTGTAGTTGAGCTAGTAACTCTTCTTCTGTCGGCTCTTGGACATGCTCTCTGAAAATAGAGGATGGGCAAAATAATAGAAAATGATGTTGGTATTGGTATTAACATGCCTAAGACTTTAGCACAGTACTGTATATATATTTCCATCTGGGCAGCAGTAGTACACTGATTTAAATAGGCAAATGCTTAAGAGTGAAAGAGTCTATGATTGGATGACTATTGTATGAAGACACATCAACAACGTCTAATGAATCTTGACACTGTCATCCTGGAATATGGCCATGATGTGTCCATTCCTACATGGTTGATTAAGAAATGAGAAGCTACACACTCCATCAATTAGGGTTAGAAGAACTGTTGCCAAACATGTAACATGATAGAAACATAATAATCACTGCAATAATGATACAAAATCCAGAAAGGGCTTGAATGAAGCGTGTTAAAATATTAGAGGATATAGCACATAATTATCATCACCATAAACGACTCTGAGTGCTTGTGGTGTGAACCGCTCTGTTGTTTTGACATGCTGCTCACTTTAAACTGTAGAAATGATAAAATGGTGCTAGAGTTGTCATTTTGTCTCGCGGTCCGCTATATGAGGATGCCTGGTGTGTATCGTGGTGTGTACTGTAAATCTGGGGGACACGTTTTCTCTCATCTCTCAAGAAACTTTGAGACGGAACTTGGTGGCACTTTACTTTCAGGAGACGTTGTTACAGTGTAATTACACAAATAGGTCATTAATTACATGTGCTCAGTGCTAACTATAGGGCTACGGTAAGGGTTTGGTTTAAGATTAGCTACTTGCAATTATGCATATTTACAGTTATAGCTATAGTAAATACATGTGACGAGTAACTGCATGACCTTAAAAGTGTTACTGGGAACTTATCGATGGCTTTGTTCCCACAGTCTTTACCTGAACATAAACTGCACAGTGCTTTGATAGGCGATTCTCTCCACATCCTCAACAGACAGAGTATTACTGCGGTCCCACTTATAGGTGAAGTTCTGAACACACGAACAAAAAAAAACACACAAGGTTAACTAGCATGCTTAGAAACAGATTTATGAACCTGTCAAGAAAAGGTCAGGCTTTATGGATTCAGTTCAGGATCTCATTATGACAAACAGTAATGCTATGTAAAAAGGTGTGCTTCCAACACTACATTAAGGTTAAGGTTAGGGGTTAGTATTTGACCTTAGCCCTATTTCAGCGTTGTCTAGGTAGTCAGCACTGTGACTGACATGACCAATGAAGTCTTTGCAATCGGCCTGGGGTGGGGTGTGCACTTCACTAAAACAAATCAAGCTATTGAGAATATGTTCAGTAGTTCAGATTTCAGTCATATGATAATAATAGGGCTATATATTTCTTTTTCTTTGGAATAATGTGCATGTGATGAATTCGCAATAAGACCAGGAAAGTATATGGTCGATCTTGAATTATTTAAACCAAACAATCTACATACCTCCAAAATGAGTGCCACAAACAGGTTGACCCACATGACTGAAGATGTCATCCACCAGGCCACAAAGTACACCAAAGACCACCTGGCATGGAAGAGTTATGGGTACAAATTTACAAAACCCTGCCCAGCCAAAGCATCCAAATATGTTAAAGATATTCAGAAGAGAGTGTGTACTTGTGTGCCAAACTAACAGGGGGAACATTGTGCGATAGCAGTTCGATTGATTTTACATTTATAATTATCTTGCATTTTATAATATAATATAATAATTTTATAATAATTTTGACATTATTTTGTGTGTATTTGACTGTTTAAGCGCAATAAGCAGCGAAAAAGATTTAGTACTGAGAGACGGCTTTATGTGCCGCACTTTTTGTGTCTGTGAGCATAAAATCTACACTAACAACAGTAACACTATTCATCAAAAGAAACGAGTGAGTGAGGAGAGGCGGGTTTGTGTGTCACACGCTGTCGGAGAGAGAGAGAGAGAGAGAGAGAGAGAACAGCTGGTATCATCTATCTATTCTGGGGAAAATGAGCATTGGAAGCGTTTAGATATTTCAGTATCGATATGTATAGAAAAATCTATATTTTGGTGGGGTGATGGAAACCATCATATGTAATTTTTGCTTCTTCAAAATGACCAGAAACACTGGTCCACTCTTGGTCAATGTCCAATGACGGTCCCCTGTTAATAATATTGGCATGTATATGTGTTTGTGTGTGTGTGTGTGTGTGTGTGTGTGTATCTTACTCTGTAGTGTATCTGGTGTATGCATCTGTGAAAACATGCCAGTTATTCACCACCATGATGTTATAGAGCAGGACCAGAGAGGACTGGAAACATGTGACACGAAGAAAACAGAGTTACATTTATTTTGCATCAAGAGTTCAATCATTTACATTCATTTTCGAGTTTAAAAAATGTTTTCCTTAATTTTATGAAAGCTTACAGTATAAATAATATAAGAACAAAACAGAAATAGATCGTGCAGAAACCTTGTATCTCCAAAAACAAATAATCAAACAAAGCATTGCCAAAGTCAATATTGTTGCCTAATATATGGTCAGACACCTGCATGTGTCACTATATTATTAACATTTTACCCAAATCATGCTCAAATAGAGACGGCACTTCATTTAAGTTTGAGTTATGAGGTTTTACCGAAAGTTTGAGGATCCAATGGAGTTACAAGGTTTAGTCATAAGCTCTTTTTAATACTTTTCATTGGTTAGACTTTGACAGATGAAAATGGTGACCAATAGTAACGATTTATGAAATTTGATGAAATTATTGCAATTTGGTCAAATCCAATGACTAGTTCTTCCTTATAAGTGCTCATTTTATCATTCTGGGAACTTGTTAGAAACCTATTTGTCATGAACCTATTCGAATGTGTATGATTCGCGAGGGTGTCATAGGAGGCTGAGACCTCTGTGCAACTTACAGCAAAATCATCAAAATTGTTTGGCCAGTACTCCAGCTGTTCAAAAGTGCCACAATCCATGCTGTAGGGACCCGTGTCGTTCTCTGTGCTGGCGTTCAGACTGAAAGGAGAGCGCATAGAGACATAGAGAGAAGATGTAGAGCGCATAGAGTTGTCAACAAGGATCTACACAATATATAGCAACACATAACTAATCACACTACTGGTCAAAGCCAGAATTTTCAGCATCATTACTCTTGTCTTATGATCCTACAGAAGTCATTCTAATTTTATTATTGGTGTTCGTTTGTTATTATTAGTTCTAATTGACCCAAACTTTTGAATGGTAGTGCATCACCACAAAAAGAAAAAGCAGTAAAAGCTAAATTGATGATAAACAGAAATGTTTTGTTAGCAGAAAATCATCAAATTAGAATGATTTCTGAAGGATCATGTGACACTGAAGACTGGAGTAATGATGCTGAAAATTCAGCTTTGATCACAGGAATGAATTACACTTTAAAATACATTCAAATAGTAAATAAGTCTTTCAAATTGCAATAATATTACTTTTTTTTTTACTGTATTTTTCATCAAATAAATGCAGAGACTTCTTTCAAAACATTTTAAAACCTTAATTATTCCAAACGTTGCCATCAAAGGAATAAAGCACAATTTAAAATATTATAAAATATATTCAATTCTAAAATGTTCAATTTTGTTCTTTTTCATTTGTAATAATATTTCACAATATTACTTTTTACTGTATTTTTGATCAAATAAATGCAGCCTTGTTGCGCATAAGAGACTGTTTTCCCCAGTAATATTGAGATATGTTTGTGTTAAATGTGCAGTTGATGTACAGTACCTCATGTTTGGCGGAGGGGTTATGGCTCCCTGGAAAAGCCAGATACCAAGAACTGCAAACACATAGTACACCACCTGTATCAGAGACGACACATGTACAGGTGAAGAGACTGACCTCATCATTAATGATGAAACAGCATGTGACACTGTAAAACGAGTCGCTCACTCACCAACAGAACGCCAGCAAATGCCCGCAAGTTTTTCACCAGGTCCACGAGAGTGCTGGCCACCACGGCCATCAACTAAAGCCCAAAGAACAAAACATTATTAGTGCACTTGATATATGTCAGATGACACTAGGCGCGTTTCCATTACAGATTTGCGCAAAACTTTTGCGATTTTTTTCTTCTAAATATCGATAAAAAACTATTGCGAAATGACGGCGTTTCCATTAACCGATGTTATGCGACTAAAACGTCATTTTTTCCTCTCGTGATAAGTCATTCCAAAAATCATGGCAACGGACGTTGGTAAGTTTATATATATCACAGCCACGTACCGCACTATACATTATTATTAATGGAAGGAGACGTATGTGTGTTATCCAAGCATTAATGGCAAGGAAAGACCTTTATACTGTGAGCGGCTCATATGAGGTGTTTCCGGGTGTTTCTCCCTCATATCTGCCTCGAGGTCTTGATTGTGGCATTTCTTTGAGGTTTAGAATCCAGTATTCCTGTAATTCTTTTGTCTTTTATGAGTTTAATAAAGAACTCTGTCTCGTATTCTGTCCAAACACACCGCGTCATCTACGTCAGGTGACCTGTAAATGCGCAAAAACTGTTTCCATTGCAGTTTTGCGAAATATTCCTTTTTCGGACTGCCTGAAAAACCACCTCATGCGAGCGTTAAAACTTTTTTGCGATAAATGGGAGTTTTCGCGAAATTGACGTGTTTCCATTGGGCGTATTTTCAATTTGCGCAATTTGAAGGGTAATGGAAACGCGGCTAGTGGGGGGGTAGACCAATTATGCCAACTACTGTATAATATAGTCATATCCCAAAAATACTGGCACCCATGAATTGTTTTTTAAATATATTGAGCAATAATGTGCAGTCAGCTAGTTACTGTAACAGTGGCAAAAACTACTTACTGGTTTGCTGCAAAAAAGCAAACCAGTAAGAGAGAAAAAACCCAGTAGCACCTCAATGCAGTACACTAGATCCAGGGGGCGGAGTTGGATCCAGATATAAGGGGTGGAGATTGGTAGGTTTAGGGGTGGGTTTAGGGATCAGGGGGTGGAGATGGGTAGGTTTAGGTATATGTAAGGTGGGAGGAGTTGGATCTGGATCCGACTCCTCCCCCTGGATTTCATGTTCTGCAGTGAGGACCATCTCAAAAAACTTGGAATTTAAATCAATAGTGATATTCATTTATATATAGGTATAAAATATATCTGCAGTGTTTATGTTGTTGCTAGGCTACAGTAGGTTGACTGTTTTCTACGACTGATGTACTACTTCTCAAAGACAATATTTACCCCTGGTTTCACAGACGAGGCTTAAGCTAGTCTCAGACTAAAACGCATGTTTGAGCCGTTTTAACTGAAAGCAACTTGCACTGACATATCTTAAAATATGTTTGTTTTGTCTCAAGATGCACACCAGTAATGTTTTTTTTTTCTAAGACACATCTATAAAACCTACTTAAATGCCCTAATTGAACTAAGGCCTAATCCTGGCTTAATCTAAGCCCTGTCTGTGAAACCAGGCCTTAATGTTTAATTAGTTTTCATTTAAGCTGTGTCTCTGGTCAGAAGTGGCAAGCAATGAGTCCAGATTAAAATCCACCTAAATACCATGAAAAGAGATGAAAACAGCAGAAAGAAGAAATAAAATCACATTTAAATCAGAGAGAATTTGAGTAGTTTGCAAATGGCCGTATAGAGATTCATACAGCCGTACTGTATGAACGCCATTAATGGCTATTAGAAGCACTCATGTACAGTTATGTTACCTAAAGGCTATGCTACCAAAATGTCCAGGGCTGCGTTTCCCAAAAGCATCACAAGCCTAAAGTTGATCGTAGAACAATTGCCACCAATGGTCTCTACGATCAACTTAGGCTTACGATGCTTTTGGGAAACGCAGTTCAGGCCATTTGTAATACTAATAATTAATAATTAATAATTTGTTTATGTTTTTCGGTGGGTAATAAGCTAAGTACTTTGCAGTGTTCTGCAAATATTTTGCTTTTAACAGTGATCTGCTAGAAATTATTTAAAAAAAAATGAAGAAATGCAATGGTGCAAGTGTGTTCAGCTTGTAGAAGCAAGGTGTTTAATGTGAGTATCCTGTCACCAACCTTGATTTCTGGAATTATCCTGAGGAAACGGAAAACAATCAACATGTTGACCAATCGCACCATCTCCCATAAAGCCATCACACGGTGTGGAACCGGATCCCTGTCAAAATGAGAGGAAAACGTCAGATCAAGGCGTTTGGAGAACAGATTTATTCTGCGATCTTATGATTGTAAATTCCACACACTCACACTTCCACAGAGGGATTCCTGAATGTGATGAGTATGGCGATCTGAAGAGCCTGTTGAGGATAAAAGAACAACACAACGTGTCTCCAGTTATTGCATGCATCATGTACGCTGCATAAATCCAAGGATTATTATAAATAGAAATTAATCACAAAAATTACCAGCAAAAGAACAGTGAGAAATCCATCAAAAATGTTATTCCTGAAAGACAGGTAACCTCTCCAACCAAAAGCCACTATTTTCAGTAACATCTCAATTAAATAGTACAGGATGAAAGCACAGTTGATGATCTAGAAGACAGAAAAGATATTCGCATTAATATTCATTGAACCACAGAAAACACAATAAATCAACTATTGCAAAAAAAAAAACACAAGCCAAAAGGATTCGATTTATTAGTTTTGAACCAGCCAATACACTTTCTAAATGAAATGTCATTATTGCAGCAGCATAAATAGTTTTCCATGCATGAGACGGTCACCTCCATATAGAAGTAATTCCTCTCTGAGGCGGATTTCTCTGAATTCAGAACCAAGGCGGTCTGCAGAAAAACAACAGAAATCAGAGATGAACTTCAAGTTTCAGAGAGCCAGAGCAACCAAGCGCACGATTTGTGTTCAGTGTACAGGAAGGACTACTGTAGTCCAAGCTATAACTTTTGTTATGCATATACTATCCACAAGATGGCACCATTTCACAACAAAACAAAGAAATATCATTTTGTGAGATAAATTCTTTACCCCTGAGATTACAAATAATGTTCTAATCTTTCAATAAATAAAATGAATAATACAATTACTTTGCTTATATAAGTTCTAACCTGATGCAGGTTTTAAATTATATGAATTGTAGAAACAATTATGGTATGTATGATCACTTTTAAATTTATAGATTTTTTTTTTTTTTTTGTAATCTGTGGTCAATATTTTTCCTGTTTATATCAAAAAATGACAGTAAAAATGACTAAAACTTATACATTTTCTAATTTGTAATTTAATTTTCCATTTCTATCACAAGATCTATCTCCCTGTAGCTCCATCATGAACCACTGGGTGGTGAATTTTTTTGGGGGAAACCCTTGTTTTAATGGACTGAATTCTGGAAATGCAATGTTCTTTATGTACATAGGGTAATGTGATAATTAAAGCAAATGAAAAGCAAATAAGGTTTCTTACACAGATACAGATGACATTGGCCAGAGCGACAACGTTTCCCAGCACTGTGATATAATAGTGGCTGTAGATATACTGGATTTGCTGCAGGGCAGAAGAACTGTACTCTGGCTTTGGTGGATGCTGAAGGGAGAAGACAAAAGCACTTCATATGTCTGTTGACACCCGACAATTAAAACCAGAGTGAATGTTCATTTTTCAACTTTTTAACTCTGTAGCAAACAGGATGCAGAACTAAAATTTATATTTGAATCCAAGGAAGTAAAATTCAAAGAAACTGCTGTGTAAATATTACGCTCCATTATCCAAATGACTTTGAATTTGAAAATGAAAACCCATAAACATGACCATACACAAAACATGTGGGGCACATATTAAGTGTCCCCGAATTACACCAAAGTTTTCAAAATGGACCCAAACAAAATGAAACATGCAAACTTTAAACAGTCGTATATTCTTGCTCATTTTTGTTGTTGTTCTGGACTAAATAACATTCCTCATTTCGTGATTGCGTCAAGTTTCTGTGAACTTCCATGTAGCTAATTCCTCTTCCTGTCCAAACTACAACTAATAACATGTAAGGGAGCCAATTCTTAACTTGTGAATTCTGCCAAAGCCTGCTATTAACCATTGTCTAATGATTTAAATACTAATTTAACTGACTTGTGCATATTGTTAAAAAAGAGAGACTTCCTTTAAGAGTCTGGATTCACACTGTAATGTAAACTGATCCAGATATAGATGGTCACACACCTCTTTCATAAAATCCTTGTCCAGCTCATTAAAGATCCTCTGGAAGGCCTCGCCGTTGATGAAGCCGTCTGGAAACTGCTGAGCAGCCTGAGAGAAACAAGACCGGTCAAACAAACATCCTGCCTACTTTATTAAACTTTTCTGTAATCTGTATTCACCTTAATAATAGCCTGTCTGCAGTAAGACTTCATGTGGACTCGGCTCATGACCTGCAGAAACATGTTCACCGCCACTCGCTCCCTGAGCAGAAACAGGAACAGTCATGTGATCAGAGACGGGAATAAGAGTGAATGTGTGCAGAGAAAGCTGTAAGGAAGTGTTCTTACACATGGCCTTCAGACTGAGTGCTGGTGTGTCCTCGTCCCGGACAGCACAACACCTCGAACGCAGCCCGAATACCCAGACGCCTCCTGATTATAGACGTCTGAACTGACATCTAAACACAGATCGTACCATCAATAATTAAAGCAAGAGCTGACCCAACATTAACATTCTGTCATCATTTACAAAACCTCATTTTGTGTGTAAAAGGAGAAATTCTGAAGAATGTTTACGCCACTCTTTTCCATATAATAAAAACGTATGGCTTCAGAAGACTTGGGGGAAAAAAGGCACTTTTTGGAGTTTGACAGCCCCTGTTTTCATCTGAAGTTGCACATTTAACGTGCACAAATTTGGAATATCGCATAAAACATCTGCGAATAGAGCACCGTTTCCATACCATGTGTTCAAGAGAACAAAATCGTCACTTCTTGGGAAATTGGTGCAGAATATCCGTTATAAAAATGGAAGTTGCTGCAATCGGGGAAGAAACTGTGGCTCACTTGCACCTCCGAACGTGCAGATGAAACCCAATAAACGCTGTCTTACGTTATCTTATGCTTAGATGCCTGATGTTTGTGAACTCAATTGTGTGAGACACTTCTGTGAGGACATTATACCTAATCATTTTGATGACGGACTCAGGGTTGCCAAGTTTGTGTCAAAACCCGCCAAATTGCCATTCAAAACCCACCCAATCATGGCCAAAACTAGCACAATTGTGTTTCCGGTGGGTTCCCCGGTAAAAATCACGTTCCAGGGGGTAAAAATATTGAGTGTTGTGGTTCGCTTCAACCCGCAGAAAAATAACCCGTGGCAACAGTGTAAAAGTAACCCAATTCCATGGGAAAACCACAGATTTGGCAATACTTCTTTGGCTCAGGCATTTCAAAATGACCAAACCAACATTCGAGATGCTGTGCAATGTGATTGGTCCACTGGTTAGTCCAGTTATCCAATCACATACTGTGTTGAGGCAAAGTCACATGACTTTTTTTTTCTTTTTTTTTACATCTATTCAGTAAATGAGTTTCCATCATATTTTATGTGTGTTTATGTGTCTTCTTATCGTTTATTTAAATGCACATTTTTAGAATGTATGCACATCTTGGCATTTCCATCCAGATTTTTTTTTTATTTTTTATGTGATATCCCAAAATTCACATTAAAATAGGTGGATGGAAACATAGCTACTTTTGTTGTATAGGGGGAAAAAAAGAGATTGGAAATTACATTCAAAATATATTCTGTGCTCCATGGAAGAAAAAAGTAATTTGGGTTTGGAAAATAATGACAGAATTTAGAATGCTAAACTATTCCTAATAAACAAGCCACAAATTCCTAAAAAAAACACTATGTAAGATGACGTCACTCACCAGTAAATATCCCCTGAACTGGTTATAAATAATAGCCGTCATTAGATTCATCAACAAATACGTTCCTGGCAGAAGCAATATAAAATGTCAATGTTTAATGCAGGTGGAGAGTTATAAACGCAAGTATTATTTACAGCACTCTACATGTACAGTGCAACTCATCCCGAGTGCCATAAAACTTACCGAACACACTAAAGAGTATAAAAAATATCGAATATCCACGGTTCAGAGAGTATGCAGGAATCATGACTGTTGAGAGAAAGACATGTTGGGATTACAAACACAGATTACAAGAGAAGGTTGAAGGACATTGGTGCGGTTTCACATTTGAAACACACAGATACCTGTGAAAGTTTAACAGAACGTTGTGACAAGTCACAAGACATCATGTCATGTGGTTAAAGCCAATGACTCACAGCTTCTGCTGCAATGAGCCAGAAATGACAGAGAATTCGACACAGCAGTGCCAAAATGTCATCTGTGTCACTGAACATCTAACACTTGACTGAGTCATTCAGAGAGTCGCAGCTCCTGAGAGACTTCAGCAACTTTTACAGTCGCATGAAGACGTACCGTCAGGGTTATTGGCGGTGGTGAGCAGCACTAGCAGAGAAGACAGGGCTTTTGGCAGGTTTTTGAAGTATGTTTCCCATTCTCCATTCTTCTTAGGGTCCTACAGAAACACACAGAATAAGTCACCTGGAGAATTTGCATTGTTTATTATTTGCAAGCCAATGTGTCGGCTAAATTATTCAAAATATAAAGGTTGTTGGATGTTATTTACCAGGCAGATGAAATAATAGAGAGTGCATTTAGTAAATTTTTAACTTTTACTGAAGGAAATGAAAGTGATTCTCGCTGCTAGTGTTTCAGACGAGTGCTGTGTGGTTGCTGAGCTGTGTGGTTCAGCTATATATGTGGTTTCAACCCTGTTCTACTAGGGTGATCTGCATGGTTGCCATGTGGCTGCTTACTGGCCCATGTCAAAAGAGCCCCACACCCAAGTTTCTGTATTCTGGACTCTAGATATGACTTTCAATGTAAGGTGAATGCCCATTTTACTCTCTGCCCAGTGAAAATCTCCACATGTCAAACTCCGCTCCTATTTCCAGTAATCCTGAAGACCTTGATTAGCTGGTTTAGGTGTGTTTAATTGGGGTTGGAGCTTAACTCTGCAAGGCAATGGCCCTCCAGGAACTGGGTTGGACACCCCTGGTTTAATCGCTAAGATGAGTAATAGCACACCTCTCCACCACAAGTATTAATTCTAGGCTCTGTTCACACCTGGTATAAACATGCATTTTGATCGATCGGATCACAAGTGGACGACGCATTCGACCGGATTGCTTTCATAGTGTAAACGCTCATGTGGTCGAATGTGTTCAAACAGCCACTAAAGACCGTCTTCTCTCCGTCTACTGATCTAATGCGTGAACATTATGGGAAGCGCTCTAGCCAGACGGGATTTCAACTTTGTCGGCTGCACAATGTTCTCCCACCATTCCTGATTTCTAACACACACATGTTTGGCGTGATCTTGTGGCTTCAGAGCAGAAACTAAAGCTGCTTCTCTCTGTATGTTTTTCCGTCGTCTCCAGGTCGCGTTCATGTGTAAATTGCACGAGCTTATTTTGTCCCTTAGATCGAAAGATCTGAAAAAGCCCATACATTTACCCGCCCATAGACCCTCCCCTCGAAGAAATCAGGACAGAAGTGGTGGAAGGTGGACAATGTGTCTCCCTCGTCTACTTGTGATCCGATCAACAAAAATGCATCTTAAAGGGATATTTCACCGCTGGAAAGATGAATGTGTATTTAAATTGGGTCATTTATGTAGTAGAAATGTGAAATTAATTTAGAAGTTGGTGCCTTCTAGACTGAGAAAAGCCAGAAAATGTATTTTTGGCTCATGTGGATGAAAGACAACAACTCCCAGAATGCACTGCGCTTCGCTGCCCTACGAGGCCACTCCCAAGCCACGCCGACCGGTTACAGAGGGCAGTATCGGAAGAAATGATACAACTAGGCAACTAGTTGACTCAAAACTGAAAAGACGGCGTTTTATCGTGAGATCCCCCTATGGGCGGGTTGAAGACATGCGGGACGAGCTCCTCCTACTGGCTGTAGTCTCTCGCCTCTGGCCAAAAAAACCTCTGATGCTAAATGACGATTTTTGACACACAATACAGAAATCTCTCGTCTCAGGGGGACATGAGGGAGGGAAGCACGGTCATTCGAAAATACTACCGGATTTCTACTGACACAAAGCTTAATGCTAATCGGTGAAGTATCCCTTTAAGGGTCGAGTTATTTGGTAAAGATTATATTGTGAGCACTTATTACATCTGATTTGGCAAATATCAGCATTCCAATCATGGTGAATATGCAGAGGTGTAAAGCCAGGAGCAGGACAACACTGAAAGAGAAAGAGAGAAACATAGAGAGAACACTTTTGGTCAATGTTTACTGTCATTATTTTAAAATTGCAATATTAGAATGAGACGGCATCCAAATTGAGAAGTGAAAATAAGTCTGAAATTATAAAAAGGCACACATGGGAAAAACCCACAAAGAAAAAAAAAAATATATATATATATATAAAATTACCTTGCTATCTCTGGAAGAGTCCTTTTGATACATTTTAGAGTTTTCTTCATGAGGGAAGAATTTTGCAAGAGGAAAAATGGGCGAATCAGTCTCCTGACTCTCAAATTCTGTGGGACAGAATGACAGGGCAATGTTACAATCGGTCCACAGCTGATTGAGTCAATCCTGCTTCCCAAGACATGCTCAGTGTTTCCTTATTGAAGACTTTAAAGCAGGGGTGTCCAAACTCGGCCCTGGAGGGCCACTGTCCTGCAGAGTTTAGCTCCTGCCTGGAAGTTTATAGTATGCCTATTAAGAGCTTGACTAGCTGGTTCAGATGGGTTTACAGGTAGTTAGGGTTGGAGCTGAACTCTGCAGGACAGTGGACTTCCAGGATCAGGATTGGACAGACCTGCTTTAAAGGAATCGATCACCCAAAAATGGAAACTTAATTTAATTTCCCTTAAATCATGTTTGATGTGAATTTGTAAATGAGAATTGAGATTGACGGTTGAGGGCAAGATTTGAGGGACTTTTGTCCTGTTCTTTAAATGAGTAAATTATTCTACAAATGTGTAAATTATGAGTTTTTAATATATGGGTTAACTACGCCTTTAAGTGTATGGAGGACTGTAAAGTACTACTTAAATAAAATGAAGAAATCAATTATCAATGTATGATTTCAAAAATAAAAATGTGATCATCAAATTTACAAATAAGCATATTTAAAACTGTTTAAAAATGAAAGACAATATATTTTTTAATCAGCTTTTTTGACTTACTTATTGAATTGATTATAATTGGACGTAATACGGTAAAAAAATATTTTATATATATATAAAGAGAACCAGGTCATTGTTAAGACACTGATGTGAATCGAAAACGTTTTATCTTTGGATTTGAATAAAGGAATTTTTGTAAAAATCTTCCACTACTATGTATTCGAGCTTCTCTCCTTGTTTAATTTTAATTGAAAGAAAAAAAATCCATATCAATGAAGATTTTATACAGAGTTTGGCAGATCACATTTGGGGACTTTCGATTAAATGATTTAATTTAAACAGGTCTATTTCTTTTTGAAGAGTTATTTATGAATGAATTTCTTTATCGTCACATTTAACTATATTTTTAAATAGGAATCATTTTAAAAATGGCTATTATTATTCAAATAAAAAAACATTGAATTATTTACCATTTAAATTTTCAATACAGAAATGTATTTATTCTCTCATATTATTTTTAAGTGACGCTAATAGTCAATAATAAAGAGTTTGGTGTCACTATAATACTAATATACTAGTAATCTTTCTGCACAAAAGCTTTCACACCCTTCCTGGTCCCTCCTGTGCAGCACTGTACATGTTTGATGTTCTCTTTGTTTAACAGCTGCATTAACTCATGTACTCCATGACCTGAGCTAGGTGTGTCCATCCAAAATACACTGTGCTGGGAAGGCTTTAGGAAGGCTTTGAAAACTGCTATTATAGTGTAGGCTAGGCACGATTAATAAGCAGATTTGTACTCACCTCATTGCACATCATGCTAATGCTCAACATCCAATCAATAACCGATGCTGCAATCACTATTACATAACCAATCAGCCATTTGTTCATACGAAACTCCTCCCATCCTATCAGATAGCTCTGCAAAACAAACAACACATTCAATATGTTCCTTAACACAGTATCAACATATGCCACATTAAAAAATGTATAGTAACAGTTTAGTTAAAAAAGGTCAATTTAAAGTCACCATGAAATCAAAATTGACAATACTTGATTTTTTATGGAATATTGAGTTTTATATATTTAAAATTCATGTTCCCTCATAAACTTGAATCAATGTAACTCGAGTGGGCGGGGCAACCTGTCAATCACATGAGATCCACCAATAACAAACCATCCAATCAATTCCTCCTGGACAAAATCAGCTCCCTCCCTACATTTTCTCTTGTCCGAGAAGCCGTTTCACTCGGAGATAGGCACGATAGAGAAGAAAAGACTATCGCAACTTCTGTTTCATGCCGACTTTAACTCTGTTAAAGGGATAGTTCACCAAAAATGGGAAAAAAAACTAAAGTTGAACATTTTCCCAGGCTACGGTCACACTGTCAGTCCAAATCCGATTATTTGTCTATCCAATTGGAATCTTATCTAAAATTATTAACTGTGTACAACAATCCGATTTGTGTCCCATGCCGCTCTTTCGTTTTCCGGAATATCTGCATTGATTTTTATGGCAATGATGCTGCGCTGCTAGGTACAGTATATGCCAAAAACAACAACAACTGCAACATGGAGGGGTTTGCAATACACATGTTGTCTTATTTACAACATGACGTTTAAGTTAAACCACACAAAATCCGATCAGAGAAGTCAGACTTAAACGGATTTCATGTGCTTGTTTGCCGTTCACACTTGCTAAATCTGATCAGATTTCAATCGGATATGCACAAAAATAAAGTTTGAATGACAAATAATGACAACATTTTCACTTTTGGGTGAACTATCCGTTTAATGCTCTCCCCGTGGTCAGTTGAATATTTCTGGATGTCTACCTTCACAGTGACATCTAGGATGAAGATACAAAGGCAGACAATCTCAATCCCCTCCGTCAATCCACAGGGAGGCTCCCAGGGCTTGGGTTTGAAACGAATGTCCGAAGTGTAGGTTAGAGAGGAGGGTCTCTCAATGAGGGCCAGTGCCAGTACAACAGCAATAGTGAACCCCAGACCCCTTCGAGAGAGAGAGAGAGAGAGAGAGAGAGAGAGAGAGAGAGAGAGAGAGAGAGAGAGAGAGAGAGAGAGAGAGAGAGAGAGAGAGAGAGAGGAAAAGCAGATCCAATGACAAATCCGTGTGTAACAGATACTGACAGAGATATGAAATATATTTAAAAATATATATATGTTCAAGAAATATGTTGTGTACTAGATATGTACTAGAGCTGTACGATTCTGGATAAATTGATAATCACAATTTTTTTTTTTTTAAATAGAGATCACGATTCTCCCACGATTCTGAATAGACAACTAAACAATATAACATGTAATTTACTAGAGGTTCTGACAAAATGTTAATTGCTGCAGTTTATTTTAAAATATTTAATCAATTTTAATAACTTATTGGAAAAAAATGTAATGAATGATTCAATGACTCACTCATAAAGAGAAAAGACTTCACTTGTTTCATTACTGGATGAATCAGTGTTTTCGAACAGATCTATTGAATGAATGATTCAATCACACATTTTTTTAACAGTCACTTGTCGCCACCTACTGGTGTAACAATTTAATTTATACAATCGTCATTTAAAGTATCAAGTTACTTTGGTAATTTACTGTATTTAGTAAAAAACGTAAGAAATTCATTGTTTTATTCAGCAAGGATACATTAAATTGATCAAAAGGAACAATGAAGACTTTACATTGATACAAAAATATTGTATTACAAAAAAAGTATCACGATACAAAATAAATGTATCTTGGTTTTCACAAAAATATTGAGTAGCCTAGTGATTTCAACATTGATAATAATCAGAAATGTTTCTTGAGTAGCAAATCAGCATATTAGAATGATTTCATAAAGACTATGGAGTAATGATGCTGAAAATTCAGCTTTGCATCACAAGAATAAATTAAACTTTAAAATATATTAAAACAGAAGAGTTATATTGAATTTTAATATTTCACAATATTATTGGTGAGCTTAAGAGACTTTCAAAATTATAAAAAAAAATAGTACTATTGACCAGAAAGGATTAAGTAGCCAGTGTATGGGCTTTTCAGTGCTGGGGGTAACTCCTTAAAAGTAACTGGGTTAAGTAATCAGATTACTTTTTTAGAGTAATGAGCAAAGTAACACATTACTTTAAAATTTACAACAAAATATCTGAGTTACTTTTTCAAATAAGTAACTAGCATTTATTGACCACTACTATACAGGCATGAATTTATATTTCCTTCAGCCTGAGGCTTATTCATTTCACTTTTGGTGTGAAAGGGACTTTACATTTGCCAAAAATATCACATTTGTCATTATTAAAAACAAACAAGCAACCCCAGCCCAATTGTGAAAGAGTAACGCAAAACTAACATAACACATTACTTTCCATAAAAAGTAGCTAAGTAATGCAAATAGTTACTTTTTTAGGGAGTAGCACAATATTGTAACGCATTACTTTTAACACAGATTGTTACAGAAGGTGAACTAAGATCTGCTGGTACAGTAGCTATTGCTATCCTGTGACACATGAAATTAGGGAGAGGGACATTCTCTTTCTAAACAACATTAAATTTGACAAAATGACCATGGATGCAAGGTGAGTCATATTATTTTTTTTAATTATATATTCCAGAGGAAAAAAAATACTTTTAAACTGTATATAATCTGATACAGGTTAATTTTGGCAACTTTTAGGAACACCCGTCAGACCATGTCCACGTGTATGGGACATAGTTGGCAAAAGAATTATTAAAAAACTATTTCTGCTTGCTTACCACTGACATATCCTGGAGTAATACCATCTATATAACTGTAAGGACCCAGAATCAACCCTGTGATTGATGGATCGATACTGTGGGAAAAGAGCACACAGGGAAATTAGTCAGACAGACAATCAATCAATATATAAAAACATAAGCCTAAATGTGGAAAAATAAAAAGCAGAAATATTTTTCACCTGAATTGCATCTTCAATAAATACAACTGCCTGCTGGATATAGAGGTCTGAATCTGCATCTGCGTCATAGAAAGAAACAAAAAGTCATGACTTTTAAACTTTTTTATTTTTTTTTATTATTTGGCAAAATAGTCCCTAAAAGATTGTTTTGCATTGGAGATTCTGTAATATTAAACAAAGTAAAAATATTAAAAGCTCTGTTATAATAAATAAAAACTCCAGTGAAAGATCATCGCTCCAAAAAACCATCATTCCCATATGCCCTCCATTTTACCACTCACAGAGCAAAGTGTGTGGGCCAGTTGCAAAAACAAAGTCAGTGTGTTAACACTGTGTCTTACAGGTGCAGTAAGTGATTTCTGAGAAACGCTGTTGATATTTGAAATCACCCCAAACAAACACACTCCTCCCTTCATTGCTCCGCCCCCAAAATGCTCAAGCGTGCAACACAAGAGTGGATGTCTCTTTATCACAGCTGAAGCAAAGCAAAATAATGCTTCGCAAAAAACACGGCGAAGATGACAATAAGCGGCTAAGGACTTTGTTGTTAGTCGCCAACAGCACATCAGCTCCAGAGAAACAATGACACTCAAACCTGTCCTGTTGTTACTAGAGGTAATATTACAGCAACAGCATAACTTGGTTCTGTGCAACAGCAAAAACAGTGTTACTCATGTTTGAAGCAGAATCAACGGGCCTTCCCGCTTGGGTCTCTCCAGTACTGGAAAGTTTTTCTAATACTAACGTGGGTCCTAAAGCTCTAGTCTGATTATAACCCTTCCTTTCCCAGTGAGATTCCCCTGACCTTTTCTCTTTTTTAATGTCAACAAAATGACATTTTCAGTCCAAAACGCTCCAAGTCTAAATTTTCAAGTGTTTTCCAAAAGTTGCTCATCCACATTGAAACATCTAAAAATGCTCAAATCACCTTCCTGCGCATGCGCAAGTTCTCATGCTATTCTTCTGGCACGATCATTTTATTAACAGAATATCCCACCACTCAGTGTTGTGTCCAGGTTGCACTTAAAATCGCATGGTCCAAAATGCAATTGACATCATGTTTTGCCGCAGGACAGCAACTGTCATCTTTGCAGGGCTGTAATATTAAGATTCTACAAAGGAACGAGTCTTTAGCAACACTATGAAAGTCAATAGCAGGCACAAAAATTCCGGTATAACCATATGGGTACAATATGCATCACATGTGTCATCCTTTTCAAATACCTCCGTTTTCACAGTCCAGACTACAACACGAAAACGGCGTTTCCAAAAAAGCTCAGACAGTCTTCGTTGACAAAAACGCCATCTCAATGTGGGCGGACGGGCAAAATGGAGAGAAAAGGATGCTTTTTCAAACTCACTCTCTCCTCCCCCATAACGAGTGGACTCATTCTGCTGATTGGCTACAAGTGGACCCCTACTGCTGATTGGCTACAAAAGTGTTTTGGCGCTCACTTTCAACAGCGTTTCTCAGAAATTGCTAACTACACCTTTAAGATTTAACGGTTTGCCCAGGAGTATCTAGTCTTATTTTTCAGATTCAAATTAGACCAATCTACTGTTTTATGTAACTGACTTTAAAAAAAAGTTATTACAAGTCTTGAAGATAATTTTATGCAACTGGTGCGAAATTTACTGGATCATCCTATGTCCGGTACCTGTACTCAGAATACATTACATATATCATCTGAATGTAGTGTATATCTCAGATTTCAGGTCCTGAAAGCACCAATGTCACAGGATATCCAGGAATCTTTTGCCAAACCTGAGCTTCTCAACAGGACATGAGCCAGCAAATCCAAGCCATCCTTGAGTGATAACGCTATTGTGCCCACTGAAAGTTTCATTTGACTTTGTACTGGGTGTATATGAAACCACAGACTAAAACATAACCTGTCAGCTTAGCATTCAGGATAGCCTGACATAAAGTTTGAGTTTTATATTGCAACACTTTATATAAAAACATCTCCAGGGTACTAAGAGTACTGAGAATGAAACTGTTGCCACATGTTTAATCTCTGTAATTTGATACATGCTAGAACGCAATAACAGCCTATTTGAAGTCAAAGCAACTCGGTCAATAAGGAGACAATGGTGTGTTTGTCTGGCAGCAAAAACAGAAAGTTGAGGTGAATATGACACCAGCCTGGACAGAAGATAAGCCTGAACAATGTTATGGAAATGTGTCCTTATAGTCAGCCAGTAGTCCAGGACACTTGTCTCAGGTTATAAACTGAATAAATACATACCATGCTCTTCACTATCATCAGTCACTGAATAGGACAGCCGTCGTGATGATTCTTTATGTTGATGTAGATCACTATCATGAGATCCATAATCTCCTGAGCTCCGGTTAATGCTGCCCGTAAGCAGCGGTTCTTCTTCCATCTAAACAATCGTTACAAGTCTCCAAATATTCCAAATAAATCCCAAACAGGGTGTTAAATGTGTCGGTAGTGACGAAGGACAAAGCTAAACGAGACTTCTGTCCATGTTAAATAGGGTGACAGTCTCGACTATAATAGTGGAGACGCACTTGGTTCCCACGGACAGTAAGTCGGTGTAAAAACATGTCAGGGAGGACGACCGTGCTCGAAGTGTTTTTAGGAGACGTCAACTCCTCCCATATCCTCTAACTCTCTCACATAAAAGCTTCTGCTCGCTCGTGTCAGAGGTTCACAGCACTAACATTAAGTGAGTTTCACTTTAACGAATCGGTTCGAACGATTCTTCACAATGAACCAGTTCAAACATTCACAGTGTTATATCATCATCACTAAAAGCACGTGTTAGTGAAATGTTGATGGTTATCGATATGTTATAATTACATTTCGCCAAACGCTGATGCAAAGTGTGTTCTTAAATGCAATAAAGTGTTCGAAAAAAGAGCACTTTACTCTGCTGGGTTAATGGTGTACTGCGTCGATTAAATACATGTCTGCTTGTGTTTGCTCGTGTTTGGTCTCGGTGGACGTTGGGGAAATGTGAGTGTAGAAGCTTGCCCTTATAGAGTTCATTTGCGTCATAACATAATGAGCTGCAAAAGGATTGAGCAAGCGTGGGAATTTACAGGCGACCTAATAGTTTTAATGCAGGTTCTAAGAACGGTTACAATAATGAAAAAAATCTTTCTTTCTTCTAATTATAACAACATGAAAAGTGTGTGTGTAGGCTACACTTGCACAGCTATCTTTGTGAGGCCTGGGGCCGGTTGCATAAAACTCTAAGACAGTCTTACAACTTAGACATACAATTATTTTCTTTAAGACTGTTCATATCTTTTTTAAATCAGTTACATAAAAATGTAGATAGCCTTGATACCAAAAACTAAGACTGACTGCCCCTGATTAACTGCTAGGTCACGGTCTTAACATGCATGGCTATATTTTATGCAACCGGCCAAACTTTTAGACCAGCTAGTGGAGTGAGGCCAAAAAGAGTAAAGTGAGGACCTTTTGGCTCGTCCTCACTTTCTGAGAGCCATTTGGGTCAAGACCTGATTTTAGGGATACGGTTATTATTCGGTTTAGGGCAAGGTTTCAGGTTGGGCGCTTAGTTGTGATGGGTAGGGTTAAGAACTAGAGATTGCATTGTGTCAATGAAGATAGATACAAGAATGTGTGTGTGAGAGAGAGATAGAGCGAGAATGATAGCATCAATTGAAAACGATTGAATCAAATGTTAAATGCATTAACCAAATTATCATTGAATCAGTGTTGAAATTTAATATAAATCTTTAATCAGGTTTGCACACTGAAATAGTGTCATTTCAACAATGACAAATAGACCAAAATAGACATGAAATCAATATTTGTTCAACTTAAAGGAATAGTTCACTTAAAAATGACAATTCTGTCATCATTTACTCACCCTCAAGTTGTTTCAAACCTGTATGAGTTTATTTCTTCTGCTAAACACAAAAGAAGATATTTTGAAGAATGTCGGTAACCAAACAGGTGATGTACCCCATTGACTTCCATAGTAGGGGAGAGTGGGGTAAAGTGAGACATTTTTTACATTTGTTCCCCTCTAAGCGAGCAAAAATGATATATCAGTCATATTTACACATTTCCCAATAATTCAGGATGTTTCCTAGCAATGGAAATTATTAGAATATATTCAGGATGAAGGGCAGTGAAAATATGATTGTTTTTAAAAAAGTGGTCTTGTGTCTCACTTTACCCCAGCTTAGGGGTAAACTGAGACAGACCAGAGAAATCAAGGGGGTAAAGTGAACCAGCTGGGGGTAAACTGATCCACTTACTTTTTCCACTCTGAAACTTCCATAACAACACATGTTGTAACAGTAAGAATCTTGACAGCTAGCTTGACAACCACACATTCCAGAACTAATGTCGGACTAGTAACAGAATCATGGAGATTGGTCAATTAAGATGACCCACCGGTGCGCATCCAAGTGAAGGTGCAACGCCCTTGGCATGCTAAGGGTGAATGGCACACTGGAGGAAATTCCTCCTAAAAAAATGAACTATGTCCAAATTATTGTGATTCATTTGGAAAACTCAATGCAGTCAGACCTCCCCTGGCCAGCCCAAGGAGGGTGGCCCGTTCTGAGCCAGATTCGGATTTGTCCGCCACCGCTGGATCTCCGTCTGGAGCAAAGTCAGTCCTAAAAAGGACCTTTGGGTCTTTGTGGAGGAGGGGCAATGCTCCGCTCGGACAAGGAACATGGACCAGATGGTGGTCAGACCGGGTGGGGAAACAGCCTGACCCAGCCCAGAGAAAGTGCACTTTGTGCGGGCAAGACTTCCAGTAAATAGAGTCTGGTTTGGACACCCAGTCCCTCGGTGCCAGGGCGTGCACACCGGTGAACGTGCACCATCCTGGGTGAGCTAGGGGTGAAAGACACACTGGAGGATATTCCTCCTTGTAAAAATGTCCAAAAATATATTGTATTTGAAGAAGAGCTCCATGCTCGCAGACCTCCAGGGCCGGCCCCAGGGAGGGTCGGTCATCTCCGGTCAAAGTCAGATCCGTACACCTGCTGGCGCTCCTGCTGGAGCAACGACGGTCCAAACACGGACGCTTGGGGTGTTGTAGAGGAGGGAGACGACACTCTTATCGGACTAGGTAATGGAAAACAGGTGCCTCCAGGTTGCCTGGGGCCCAGAGGAGCGCGCCCTCTCCTTCGGGCCGTCAAGTCGGGGTGCCCGGTCGATTGGAGCTTCGGACGCGCCTGCGCTTTGACCTCGGGAGACTCAGATGGCCCGTCTGAAACGGCGAGATTCCCATGCTGACTTCCCTCCCTAGCAGGCTCTCAGGGAGAGTGCGGACAGTTTTGTCGAGGAGGGGACAAACGCTCCATTTGGACAAGGTGAGATGGAGAAGGTGCTCCACCTCTTTGCCTAAGCTACTGCCCCCCAGGCTACTGATATTACTTCCCCCTTTTTTCCTTTTCTTTATGAATCTTAGGAGGCTTGACTTGTCAATATTTCTCTCCCTTACAGCCGCTCTTATAGACTTCTTTCCTTCCTTGACCTCAGCAGCTGCACTCTCCATCTCCTCAAGGGGTGTTTTGCCCCAGGATTTCTTCTTGGTGTATTGCCTTGGCATGATGGCTTTTCTACTATGTTTTTGACATTAAAAATAAAACATATGTCATGTAATATTACATTAAAATATGTTTAAGACTAAACTTAACTTGTGCCTCATGTCTCACTTTACCCCACAGCATTTGTCTCACTTTACCCCACCGCCACATTTTAGGAAAAAACGATCTCTTGTAGCAATTCAGGCTTATCTTCAGCTAGCATCATCACATGGTTTTATATGTTGGTAGTTCATCAACATGTATGATATAAGTTTTTCTACCTGAATCAATTTGCTTTGGCACAACAGTTGATTAAGTTGAAAGCAAGAAAATTTACTTTTACATGCAAAAAAAATATTTTTGTGAAAAAAACATGCTTACTATAGCACCATGAGGTTCTCTCCTTCATGGCCATGGTGAAATGGAAGGGGCTTGAAAACATAATGGTCATATGACCACAATTGTGTTCCGTTGCCTAGATATAGGGGGTGTCTCACATTACCCGATGTCTCACATTACCCCGTTCTCCCCTATTTTTTTCTACTATTGAAATCACTTTTTTAACATTGAATCAACATAGAAACAATACAAAATCAATCTTGCTTTATGTACAGCAGGATTCTATGCCAGTTAATTGTCTTTTTTTATTTACCCCTTTAAATCAGAGACCACTTAGGGCTGCAATTAATTATGGTTTTGAATCAAAAAGTCACTCACAGTAAACAACATTCTTCAGTTTACATGCAAATGTATTTATTTATGCCCCCACACTGTTTGAACAGGAAATAACATCACATTCAGAAAAAATGCATTTTGTGGTGACTTAACATGTAAAGCTTAAAATAAATTTAAGTACAGAATATAATAAAATGGAGGACTTTTACATTTACAATGGAATTGTTATATCTGAATTTATAAAGCAAATGCCAGGAGAAGAGCCTGGAAAACCATGACAACATCTGGAAAATGGCAGTAAATGCAAATGGAAACTCACCAACAAAGACAGAAACAACAGTATTACACACTGAAACATTACTCTGATGAATAACATTACTCACTCTGAATAAACTCAAGAGTTTCCACCACAAGCAATGCACACTTTGTGTGTGTGTGTGTGTGTGTGTGTGTGAGTGAGAGCAGCACCACCACTGCAAGTGTGTGTGTGTGTGTGGGTGAACAAGCAGCACCACTGCGTGCGTGTGTGAGTGATACCTGCACTAACGTGTGTGTCTGAAGTTCAGACCGTTTCACACATACAAAGAGGAAGTAATTTCTTCTCAAACCCTTAATTCATCCACATCCGCCTCGTGCTTCATGCCTTAACAGTGAATTAACTTAACTTTCAAATACCTACGTTTGCATGCCGTGTGTTTTAAAATGTTGGACAAAATGTGAAATTTATATTCTTTAAAGGATGTTTTCTAGGGGATATTGTTTTAATTGGTAATCAATATATGGCCTTTTTGTCCTCAATATCACTTTCCATCTTATTAGTCTTTTGTAATATCTAAACAAAAAGCCACTTCCAACATCATTCTCCAGGAAGTGACATAATTTTTGCTGGGAAAACCAGTGGGTTTGCAATAACAGACATAGTGGCATTAGCAAACAATGATTAAATGTATTTGTTGTCTCACTTTAAAACATGTTTGTTCACCATTTCCAAAATTACCTTCAGGTTAAAAGAATAGTTCGCCCCAAAAATGTTCTTCTGTGGAAAATAGAAGATATTTTGAGAAACGTCTGTGTTTTGTCATACGAATGTCAAGTCAATGGTAAGCAAAACGGTTTGTGACCAACATTCTTCAAAATAAAAATATCGTATTTTGTGTTCCACAAAAAAATTAACGTCATACAAGTTTGGAACGACATGAGGGTGATTAAATGAAGACTTTCTATACTATCTGTTTACGGTCCATCCGGTTTTCTTGTGACTTTTCAGATAATCTAGCCACAATTTACTAAGCTTAAGTGCCTGAGCTTTACCACAGTCTATTTCTAGAAATCTGCTATACCTTTTTATAGAAATACTTCTAATATTACACCACAAGCATGAGGTACAGCACAACAGGGATGACCCAGTAATCATTGTTATTGAATTGGCATGCCTGCGTACTTACTTGATTAAAAAAAATACGGCAGCAATATAGTCATTTGCCTTGAATCCCAATGAGTCAATGCCTGAAAGATACAGGATATCTGGCACTAAGTTTATTTCCCCTTCTCACTTCTCATTTTGGTTCTCAAAGTGGGGTTTCAAATAGAAGGACCTTTTTGGTTCCCCAAAGAACCATGATTTCTTAGTGTTTCAAAGAACATTTTAATCATCTAAAGAACGGTTTTCCACTATAAAGAACCTTTTGTGCTCCATGGATGTTAAACATTCTTTATTGAACCATGAATGCCAATAAAGATATTCATAAAGCATGTGAATATCTTCATATGTAATGTATCATACAGTATATAAATAACTCTAAGACACGGAACAGCAACTCGCTACAGGAGACTGAGCGAGTGTAAAGAACAACTGCTGATCACATCAGTGGCCGAGATGAATCTTTGGACCGAGGATCAATGGATTCTGATCAAAGTTGGTACTTGTGCCCTCCATATCACTCCATTATAGCCACCTATACAACATTATAAAGAGTGGATTATATAACCAGAAACACTACATGCAGACAAGCATCTCTACTAGATCACACTGTTGTGCAGAACTGCTGACCTCATCGTCGATGCAGCGGAACTGCCAGGCCCACTGTGTGTTGTAGAGGAAAGGACGGAGGTCAAAGCGGTTGTCATCTGGACTGTAGTTTTCAGCATGATAAGAGGGTGTTACTGTTGTCATCTTATGTCTGTTGATTGAGTACATCCTAAAGAAATGTTTCACTTTTGTAGCCACCTGCAAAAAAAGAAAAAAAAGAAGAGTGTTCAACAAAAAGCAGATAGTTAGGCAATTTAAAGGGATAGTTCGCCCAAAAATGAACATTCTGTCATTGTTTACACCCTCTCACCCTCATGTCGTTCCAAACCCGTAAGACTTTTAATCATCTTCAGAACACAAAATTGAAATCTTTTTGATGATATTTCTGTCCCTCAATTGAGTCTACGCAACTACCACTTTCAAGCCCCAGAAAGCTAGTATTTCACTTCAATTTTATGAAGTGACTACTGAAGTATGAAAATACTATCATGAGAGCGCCAGCAAGAGCGAACGTTGTTATGTGAAGGCGTGTTGGAGATTCATATTTTGTAAATAAAGTGGTAAATTATGTTGTTGTTGTTGTTGTTTTTTTTGTTGCACAAACTTTCATGCATCTTCAAAGTCTTGACACAATCCCAGTCAAGAAATAAGGGTCTTAACGATCTGTGATTTTCCAACGTGATGACGTAATACGTGGCGCATCTCAGAGATGGTACAAGACGGGCATTTGTGGTTAAAAAGTATATATATATATTTATCTCGTTTCGCGAGATAAGACCCTTATTTCTCGACTGGGATTGTGTCGAGACTTTGAAGCTGCATTGAGATGGACATTTGGACCTTCTTTGAACATTGGAATAGTTGGTTGCCATTGAAGTCCATTCTGTGTAAAAAAATCCTGGAAGGTTTTCCTCAAAAACCTTAATTTCTTTTCGACTGAAGAAAAGAAAAACATGGATATCTTGGATGACATAGGAAAGTAAATTATCAGCAATTTTTTTTTTGAAAGTGAACTAATCCTTTAAACCACTGGAGTCACATGGATTATTTAATGATGTTTTTACTACCTTTCTGGGGCTTTACAAGTGGTAGTTGCATAGACTGTCAATGGAGAGACAGAAAGCTCTCAGATTTCATAAAAAATATATTCATTTGTGTTCTGAAGATAAACGAAAGTCTTATGGGTTTTGGAACGACATGAGGGTGAGTAATCAATGCCACAATTTTCATCTTTGGGCGAACTAACCCTTTAATTATCCTACTAAAGCACTACCCCTAAAATAGCCTTGATAAAACATTAGTATTTACTGTTTTTAAAAGTATTTTTTTAATCTGATACAGTGATGTTTAGGGCATGTTTGACCTGTGAGGGAGAGAAGGTCTCTTTCCATGAGTGAATGAGCTTGCAAAACATGCTGTACGGGCCACACTTGGAGATCTTCCTGAGTCGGCCAATCACAGACAGCTCTGAGTAGGTCATTCCCATGTCGGCCTGTGGGAGAGGGACACAGAACCACATGAGTGAGGTCTCAGTGCTGTAAAACAATCTGTCTGCATGCACACAGTGATGGAAAGAGTACTTAAGGGCTTTGCAGCAGACTAAACATGCTCTATTAAAAATAAGGACAAGGCAACAAAATGCCTATATAGATTTTAAAACATAGCGGTTTACATGCAAATAGTCTGTTAGTGATCGGACTGAAAAGCCTTCATGGAAACACCTGGATTAAAAAGAGTGCCATATATAACCTGGAATAATCCGATCAATAAGAAAAAACTAAGCATGTACATGCTTGAATATGACTATGTTATAAATAGGATACAAAAATACCTTTGCCGTGATGCATGTTTATCAGAGCCATATGCAGTATATGATAATTGTATATGATATAATAAAATCTCTGTTTGCATACATTTTACTTCTTACAAACTTGCATATGTTTATTTACATCTTACGAACTGGTCAGCGGAGGAGAAATAATAAAGTCTTCTGGCACATTTGTCAGCTTTACTTTTAGGTGTGTCATTAAGGCCAAAATGACTATTATGCTAATAGTTTTCTCAGTTTCTGAAAGCAGGGACTAGGCACAACGCATGCACTGAAGTTTTGTACGAAATACATAAATGCACATGTAAACAAAAATGTGAATGAACAGCAAAGGTTAGGGTTCATATAAACAAAACTTTTCGGATTGATGACAATTAGAGCATGTAAGCATACGGTGCTTTGCAAAATCTGGATACATTTTTTTATTTCTTCACAAGGATATTTTTATATTATATATTGTATTTATAGTATGCATATGCATAAATATATTTTTATTTGACCATAAAACTGAAAAATGTAGCATGTATGTGATCATTTAATTTGTAAAACATTACCGAAACATCTTAATATCTGTCATATTTTGTTTTTCATTGAAATAAAACTGATTAAAAGTTACTTATCAAACAAAATATTTTTAATTGCTATTTGACCAATATACAGTCGTCATTTGCAGGTGGGGCATGTTCCTACCACTTTGCCAAAAATGATTCTGTCTCCACCACTTCTTGAAAGCCACTGAAAAATGGCTTGCGGAAGCCATATAGGCATAAACACACATAAAGCATCTCCAACCCAACATTCTTAATTTAATTCATGCATGTAACAAAGCACATTTGCGCCATCCAGAACATCATGGGTCTGGTGTGTTAACCTTGCCACAAACATACTGGGAATATTTATAAAAAATAAGTGATGTAAATATGTGCTTCTTTTGAAAAATTTTTCCCCAGAATGTGCTACATTTCACTGTTTAAAAACACATTAAATCTGTCTGTGCAAATGTTCTGTGGCGTTTCTTGATAAATGTATTAGTGAATGAGGTTGATGATGTTTACCTCATCGGTCTGGACCACCTTGCCATCAGTCAGTGGCTCAAGCTCTGCAGTTGGTGGAGCATCTAAAATGCTGCACAGAAGATGGGCACATGTGATCATGTTGCTGTTTCTGACTCGCAAAGTGCTGCAACCTGACGTTCTAGCAGAATCAGCTGCTTCTACTGTGCTATAAGCTCATATACACTTAAAGGGCCCTATCTTGCACCCAGCGCAATTGACTTTGTACACCGACGCATGTATCATTCCTATTTGGCACCTGACACACAGCAGACTTTTCCCTCCACAGACGCACGTCGGTAAATTAGGGAATGAACTTGCGCTCCCGAGGGCGGTTCAGCGAAAAGAGGAGCCGTGTTCCGGCGCAAACGTTCCCTGGTGCTATTTTGCAGTTTCAGAAAACAATTCCACCACAGACCAGGAGAAACCTAGTCTAAAGTCAGTGGCGCGTTATTCAGATGCTATTTTAAGGGCGCATGCTTGGCCATAATGTAGCATGTGCACAACGCGCATACACTTTGCTTCTCTCATCTACACAGACGTTGCCATTTTTGCAAACCATACATAATTACAAGGAAAAATATTCCACATGAGGGAAATCATTGTGTCCATGAAGATGTGAAAAAATAGGCATAAATCTAGCTTACACATTTACCCAAATTATTGGGTAATTAAATTAATTAATTAAATTAATTACCCAAATTATTGGGTACCCAAATTATTGGCCCTGACGAGAACGTCGGTCTCCTCGGCTGTGAACCGCTCCTGGTGTGCACCTGGTAAATCCGCCGTTATAATAGCAATCCGCCATGGAACAAGCATGCCTGCTTTTAAAGGGAATGTGAGATGACGCTCTGATTGGTTTATTTCACGTTACGCCCAAACCACACCTATGAATAATGAAGCTACTTCAGACCAACCCATTTTAGATTTGCGAGATCCACCCACAAAGTTACTTGCGTTTCAGATCGTTAAAATAGGGCCCAAAGTGTGAAACACAAAACAGACACACTGCTTTAAGCATGTAAGATATGCTGCTACTGGATAAATAGATATAATTAATTCCGACAGCAGATCTAGGCAGGTGGAGCTTCATTTTGTTGTCCGCCAGGCCAGAACTATAGATCAGTGATCTGATCAGCAAATGTGGGACAAAAGGAAAGATTACACACCTTACGAGGGCAGTGAGCTGGAAGCGTTTTACACAGTAGTGCAGGAAGCACTTCAGGTCCATCTTACTAACACCTCCAATTGGATTGATATCAGCGCTGGAGCAGTCGTACTTTGTGAAGTATCCAGTCAAACTGAAAAGTCAGAGAATACTTAAAGTGATCTCCATTATTATTGATATTGGGATGCTGAGAGACAAAAAAAACAAAAATTCACACCTCTCATCCACGTTTGCTGAGCCAAGAACTAAGAGACCACCAGGTTTTCCTTGAGCCCACAGGCAGAGCTGGGCAAAGAGGTAGGCCAAAATCATCCTGACACGAGCCTGTAGTGGAGTAAACACACACACACACACACACACACACACACACACACACACATGCATCATGCATTTACAGCATACTTTCAGGTTCAAAACTATATGCTATTTAGGTAAAAATGCAGATGTTATATAGCTCTGAAAGGTATAAAATTCCTAATCTATTGCATAATTCACACAATATTGCATCATCAATGGATCATGTAAAGTCACAATTCTTGCTTTTTATGGAATAATGCAGTATTTACAATAAAAGATTTATCTGTGCATGTATCTTTTTTTAAACTCATGTTTCCTCGTAATCTTTAATCAAAATAACTTCCCCTCCCTCCAGCAGCATCTCTTCTCTTCTCTGAGGACGAGGGCGGGGCTATAACCTGTCACTCACAGGAGATCCACCAATAGCAAACCACAACCATCCAATCATCCAATCAATTCCCAGTGGACATAATCAAGCCCCGCCCTACATTTGTTCTTGTTCGAGAAGCCGTTTCACTCAGATATACGTCACAATAGAAAAGAAAAGACTATCGCAACTTACGTTTAATGCCGACGTTTAAACGTTTAATGCTTCGTTGACCAGAGGATGAGTTTTTTCAAAAATATTTTAGAAAAGCAATACTTTTCAATTACCCTTACAAGGGGTTTTCAAAATAGGAGGTTCACAAAAATGTAGTGAACAAATAAAAGATAATTATTTAAACTATTTTTGAGGCCGTCAAACTATGTTAAAATATTAAATGACTAATGAAATCATTCTTAATAAATTTGTAAAATTTTATATTGGTACCATTTAATTTAGCTTTCTAAAGACAGGTTAGAAATCATGACACTAATCATGATTATTTGATTCTTTTGATGGGCCTAGTTTTTGACAGTAAAAAAAAAAAAAATGCATATATAATTTTGGGATTCATTTATTTCTTAGTTTTATCCAATTTTATTTATTTGTTTTATCTACTCAGCATTGTCTTGGTCAATACGTCTGTAATGCTGTTATGGAACAATAACAGCATTTATTGTGAAAAGAACAATTTTAATAAATTGGAATTGAACTGAAATGTTTATATTTCTATACTCTTGTTTATAATTTTCTTATAGTCTTCATCAGTCAAAAGGGCTATTCATTTCTTTGCAAACCTTTTCAAAGCTGTGACGCATCATATTTGTGTGAATGTGTTAAACTGGCAAAATGATGTTACTGTGTTACTTGTGCTTTGAAATAGTGAAACTCAGCAGATTTGTAGGTCGCTTTCTTGGGGTGACTAACTGCAATATTTTTTTTTGTGAAAATTGTGGTGGTTGTGTTACAATGCAAGCAAATGGCATATTGAAAAAGTCAGCAGAAGTATCACTTTCATAGAAACTGCTTTCTCAAGCCCGCACTTTTGTGATGCCATGGGTCACATAAAACAAATTATCACCATCTAATTTATTTCAAAATGGCCACCTGCAACTAAATACAAAACTCTAAGCATTGCACATTCATGGACTGTTACTGCATAATGCTGCTTTCCATTTATTAGTATGCTTTTGGTTATTTCTGAGACTTTAATGTAGAGCTGCACGATTAATTGTTAAAAGACTGTGATCTCCATTCAAACACCCATAAATGACAATGATTCGGCTATGTTTATTAATCCTTTGACAAAATCACAGTGAACATTCAGATCTGCGTTCTGAATAAAGATGTTACACAATGTATTTGTCATTGAATCATTAATTCAAGAGATTAATTCAAAAGTGCTGATTCATCCATTAACGAAACAAGTGAAGTATTAATGAGTGAGTCAGCGAGTCATTCCTTGAAACCAATGATTTTTTAATTCATTCAAATGTAACGCTTTACAAGTAACTTGAGTTACGTAATCAGATTACTTTTTTCAAGTAACTAGTAAAGTAACGTAATACTAACAAAATATCGGAGAAAATGTTTCAAATAAGTAATGCAAGTTACTTTGTTTTTCCATTTATTGACTGAACGCGCTCCTGTCCCTATGTTGAGAGACATCTTAAGTGCAGATGTGTGAACAGATGTGTGAAGTGTGTGCGATGTGTGAACATGATGGCATTTACCCACATCACTTGCAAAAAAAGAATTATTCAAAATGAATAAACAGTGAAATGCAAACTCAGCATATTATGCAAACCTGCAATAATTAAATATATTAAATAACACAAATATACTTTATGTATTTTATCTTACTTTATTAACCAATCTCTTTGCTGCTGACCTTCGATGATCCACTACAACCATACTAGTAAGCAAAAATGACTTTAGATAAACCACATTTGTGTTTCTCTTTTTTTTTTTTATATTGCTAAAGCATGCTGAACTTCAACTGCATCTTATTCCTCTTTAATCCAGAATAGCAGCACAGCGGAAAGGTTTTTTTTTTTTAACTGTGCCCTCTACTGTACAGACATGAATTTGCATTTCTTTCAGCCTGAGGCTTATTCAATTCACTTTTGGTGTGAAATGGCCTTTACATTTTCCAAAAAAAAAGAAAAAAAAGTGTTATTATTAAAGGCACACCGTGTAACTTTTTAACCATCATAATATATTTCCAGGACCCTTGTGATGGTACATCGACTTACAATAGGTTGAATGACACGTCTGCCATAGCCTGACGGGGTCTGTATCGCTTTTACTGGCACTATGTAACTTCGGGGTTCGGGTAGTAACCCGAGCACAAGAAGAACTACAAAATTCGACTGCTTTACGGCAAACGTCACTTCCCCCACCACTTCCTCAAATCTGGACGTGAGAGGCCAACCAGCGTTTGTTTTCGGCTTTCGTGCGTATGTTTTTGTCAGGAGGAGGTCTGAGACGCATTCCAGACGAAACTGGACAAGTGTAAATGCATCTGGTTGTTGAAACCACATATGTAAATTGTAGGCCTACTCCTCCCAAAAATGCTAAAAAAAATAAATACACGTGTGAAAGCGTGTTATAGGCTATGTAATGTAATAGCCAGATAGGATGACGCTACTGGAACACGCATCACCGCAGCTGAGCATCTATTCATCAAGCCAACGTGCAAACTATCGCAAATCAAAGTGAAAGTAAGTCGCAGACGCTTAACACACAATCATCATCATTAAAAGTAAAGAAATTTTTATACATATAGAAATATTTACGACAGTGCAAGTATTCCACAGCGACTCTAGGGGTCGCTGTTTGACAAAAACACAATTTCTACACAGTGTGCCTTTAAAAAACAAAATAAGCAAGCCCAGCCCAGGTGAGAAAAAGTAACGCAAAAGTAATGTAACGCATTACTTTCCATAAAAAGTAACTACTGTGAGTAATGCAATAAGGTATTTTTTTAGGGAATAACACAACATTGTAAAGCACTACTTTTAAAAGTAATTTTCCCCCAACACTGTATGTATATGTATATATATATATATATATGTTTGTTTGTTTAAATAGATTGCAGCAATTCGTATCTTGTTAGAACCTCTAGTAAATTGCATGTTATTTTTGTTTTATTTTCTATTCATAATTGTGTGAGAATCTTGATCTCTATTTTAAACAAAAACATGCAGAAAATCATGCAAAAATCGTGCCGCTCTACTTTAATGGCGGTAAACCAAACCATTTTTTGCTGAAATATATTATATATGCGGTTCAGAAAATAGGCAACATGTCCCTAATAAAAGGAATCATGCATTTAATAATAGCATCAGCGTCTACGACGAGTGCTGTACCTGGACGTTCTGAAGAGCCAGGTTCTCTCTAGCACTTCCTCCATTAGCTCGGAACTGAGGCCACTTCCCTGTGACCACGGAGAAGATTCCCAGCATGCCTTTCACTGCCATGTCAATGTTGATATTTAAGTGATTGCTGAGAGGAGAACAGATATAAAATCATCAACATCTTAATTGCACAATAATACATTTTTAAATTACTACTATTAAATTGCATACTTAAGAAGATATATATCAAATAAATGCATCCTTGGTGTGCATAAGAGTATGGAAGCTTGTTTCCGCCACAGAATAAAAAATAAAAAAGGTAGGTAGGAGGACTTTTATCTCACAATTCATACTTTTTTCTCACAATTGCGAGTTTATATCTCGCAGTTCTGACTTTTTTATCTCAGAATTGCATGATATTAAGTCGCAATTGCGTGTTATAAAGTCAGAATTGTGTGATATAAACTCGCAATTCTGAGGAAAAAAGTATTTTTTTCCTTAGAATTGGACTGGAGAAAAGAGGTCAGAATGTTATAAAGTCCAATTCTAAGGAAAAAAAGACGGACTTTTTCCCTAAAAAAAAAATTGCGAGTTATAAACTTAGAAACAACAATGTTGTGAGATAAAAAGTCGCAATTATCTTTTACAATGTTTTATTCTGTGCCGGAAACAAACTTCCATAGAAGAGACTTAAAAAGAAGAGTAAAAAATAGAAGAGACTTTAAAAAACATAAAAAATCTTAACTATTCCAAACTTTTGACTGGCAGTGTATGTATATGTATATGTATATGTATATATCATATGTATCAGTCAAATGTTTGCCATGTCATCCACTGACCTGCCGATCTGAGCAGCGAGATCTTTGGCTCTGTTGCGTGTGTCCTCAGAAGAGTTTTCACTAGCCATGTAGCATGTGGTAAAGAGGCGTCCACACAGCTCACGCGGGTCCTCAGGCCTGTAGGACGAATCGTTGACCACGAGCTGCACATCGTCCAGAACCTGAGAATCTGAGACGAATGGTGCACACGTTTAAGCCTCTAGATCGCGTGTTCTTATGTTTTGAAGAGCTATTGTGTGTGTGTTTTGGACTTACTGCCATCTTTGACGGCTTGGCAGATCTGCACACACATGGAGTACACAATACAAGCAGTGGATGAACTGTCCACACCACCACTAAGAGGAAGAAGGAAGCCAGCCTGAAAACAACAAAACACACAAACCTCGTTAACACATCTTCACATTCACTGCCAAAAGCATAAACATTAGCTAAGAAGATCGGTAACAAAACAAGCACAAAGAGTAAATCACATAAACATTCATATTAACATGCATAATAAAAAAAACATACCTGTCCACTCCTCCTTAAGTAGTCCCATAACCAACAGGCAGGACCAAGGCTGAAATAACACCCAAAATATATATTTAATATTGTAATAATTGATTTAATAAATGCTGCATCAATTTATAACACCAAACAGTGCATATATGTGCCCCCTGGTTTACTGTATCGTGTTTTAAATAGATTCATATTTGGGTTTTACACTTCTCACAGTTTCTCCTCCTCGTTTCTAAACAGATATCATAAAAACAGTCAGGAATAAATTTGTGTCACAAGGTACTCCTAAACCTCTATAGTAAAAATAGTCTCTCTGGACCAGAACACTAATTTGGCGTCTTATTTCATTTAAACCACATGGCAATTCTGGGTGAACCGGGCTGCTCTTTCATAATTGGGTTTACAGGACTCTTTTTGTTCGGTTTGGTGGTGTATTAATGCACAGCTCCACTAGAGAGAAGCTCACACATCTGTTTCTACCAAGTGTGCTGAAAACATACTGAAAAAGCAAAGCCAAAGCCTTTCGATCGCCTCCTGGTGGCTGGCTGCATTATTTATAGGTCATAAACCCCATCCTCTTCATGTAATCAAATGGGGCGAGAAACACTAAAAAATCCAATTACACTTCAAATAATTTTTTTCCAAATATGGTTTCTGTCATGTAGTTCTTTTCACACACACGTATGTTCAAGTGTTTGTTTTTCCAAGAAGAATAGATACTATAACATTATGATTGACAGCTGTGCTTGTGGGAGTGTGGGGGTGGGACCTTCATATTTGGCTTTATATTTGACTCTGGCTCCAAATTACGTAATCGGCGAAAAATATCGTGACTTTTGCACCCCACTGTTCATGCATATATACTGAAGTTCATTTGTCTCTGTGAAAAGTGACCTGATCTCTTCTTCTGGGGTGTTGAAGATCCACTCCACAGGCCGGTGCGTGGGCAGACACCTGTCATCACAGTCAGACAGACAGAAGTCCGTTTTCATCCTCTGATACGGTTTGTGCTCATATTCCTGTACAGGGAGAAACATATTTGAAGCATGGTAAGTTACTTAAAAATTAAAAATAAAACACACTATCAATACCATAGACTGTAAAAAAATATGGACGACGCCCCTTCGCCACCAGTGTCCCGATATGGCGCTGACATCTTGGGGCTTGAGTCTGCGCAGTAGCGATTTCGGGACCAGACCTGCGCAGTAGTGAGCAGGAAGTAAAGCCACGAAATCATGGCCCCGCCCTCACGCTCGGTGTGAAATAATTAATTATAGAAATTTAGATATTAAATCAATTTAAAGCTCCAATCTCCTCAGTCCTCCGAAGAGCCCGAAAAAAAGTCTGTTGGTGCTTCAGTGACTACTTCGCTCAGAGAACCTGTCAATCACAGCTGTCAATCATGACGTCACACCACCGTTTTTATAGCATCAAATAACTAACTAAAACGAACTTATTTTAAAAACAAACACTTGAATTTACATCAGCGTGATAAAAAACTACAGTAAATGACAGAAACCACCTTCGGAAAAAAAGTTATTTGAAGTGTAATTAAATTGTTTAGTTGGTCTCAAGTCCCGTTGAATAACACGGGGAGGCGGGGCTTATGACATATACTAGGACCAGTCACCGGGGGGGCGATCGAGACGTTTTGGCTTCACTTTTCAGGGCTTGTGCGGCACGCTTGATCAATACTTGCAAATGAGTATCAAAATTGTATTAGCAACGTTTCGGTCTCACGACCTTCATCAGGCATATGACTCATATATATATATATATGAGTCATATGCCTGATGAAGGTCGTGAGACCGAAACGTTGCCAATACAATTTTGATACTCATTTGCAAATATTGATAGTGTGTGTGCGATGGTGATTGCTAATTAAGTTACTTAAAAAAAATAAAATCTCATGTCTTTCAATGTCCTCTCACCATATGTGGGTGACACCTCTCTCCTCGATAGCTGCGCACGTCTTCCAGATCGAGAGTGGCCGTGACAACCTCCTTCAAGTCAGAAGAAACGCATCCAACTGAAATGTTTAGCATGTTTCTCAAAGCCTCTTGGGTGAGTTTCAATATTCAAGCACTTACTACATCCTCGAGTGAGAACTGCGCTCCTCTGGCAACAATATCTCCATTAATGGCAATCATAGCACAGCCATCGTAGTACAGCCGGTCTCCATCACAGCCCTTCTGATTGGCAAACAGATAAATCCCTCCGCTCTGAAACATATTCAGAACATGTGAGCGTCACAAATTAAAAAAATAGCTGAAATATATAAAGTTCAGAGTAACCTTTGTCTTTGCAAAGGCCACTTGAAATTTAGTTGGCTTCCTGTACATACATTACCGGTCAAAAGTTTGGAAACATTAAAGGGGTGGTTGATTATGATTTCACTTTTCTAACTTTAGTTAGTGTGTAATGTTGCTGTTTGAGCTTAAACAACATCTGCAAAGTTACAACGCTCAAAGTTCAAAGCAAAGGGAGATATTTGCTTTTACAGAAATTGCTTTTTAAGGACTACAACAAACGACTGGTCGGGACTACACGACATTCCTCCCGGGTTAGTGACATCACCAACCCTACAATTTGCATAAACCCCGCCCCCGGAACACGATTTATAGATTATCTCGACAGAATATGTTAATCAAATCAATGACTAGAAGATAACTACACATAAACTATCTAAAATCATCAACTAACCATTCAGAAATGTCCTGTTGCATTCTACATGTTGTCACTTCTTCTTGAGTCTCTCCATCATTGTCTGACTCCGGTTTGAACATAAAAGGCTAAAAGTTTTTGAAATTTTCAGTGCATGTGTGTGTGAGGTAAAAGGACACAAGCTGTTGTAGCTCCGCCCCCTGTGCCAGGAGCAGCAGCTCATTTGCATTTAAAGGGACAGACACAAAAACTGTGGGTTTTTGCTCACCCTCAAAAAGTGACAATTTTAACATGCTGTATAAAAATATCTGTGGGATATTTTAAGCTAAAACTTCACATACACACTCTGGGGACATCAAATACTTATTTTACATCTTGTGAAAAGGGCATAATACCAGCCCTTTAAGTTTTTTAATGTTTTTAAAAGTTGTCTCAATCTCATTTATTTGATCAAAAATACAGTAAAAACAGTAAATACTGTGAAATATTATTACAATTTAGATGAACTGGCTTCTGTTGTAATATATTTTAAAACGTTATTTATTCCTGTGATGCAAAGGTGAATTTTGTCTGCATCATTACTCCAGTCTTCAGTGTCACTTGTATTACACATATGAATATATGTGTATATGTAGATCTAAATACCTTTGTGGTGGCAGATTTGACCAAGTTCACCCTGTGGTCAGCCTTGCGTAGCTCATGGTAGCTTGCAGAGGAATTGGTAAAAATCTCAACGCCATCTAAACCCATGTCAACATGTGGACTAAAGAAAGAAGTAAAAGAAATTTTCAATTCCTCATTCTAAAGCAATTATGAAACTAAACCACATTTATCACAGTTATCATAAAACACATTTAAGAACAACCTAGTGAGAATTCATTAAGAATATTCATTTGTAGGGATGCACGAAATCTCGGCCACCAAATGGGTATCGGCTGAAATATGATAACTTTTAATGTTATAGTTATCGGCCCGATAAGAAAATTTGGCCAGTATATTAAAGCCGATTAATAATGGATTATTTCCTTCAGCTGAGACGCTTCAGACGCCATGAGTTCGCCATGATGGTTTTGAAATTGCTTGAAATATGATTGAAATCACTTCAAAAAAGAAAACAATAGTGTTTAGTGCAACATGCAGCACTAGTCTGTCATATAGGTTACATAAAATTATTATGAGAACATTATAATTGTGTGTTTGGGACACGGCTTTTAAAGGCCGAGACTTTTGTTTTTGTAATCAGGATCTCAAAATGTATTTAAAAATTCAGATTTAGATTGATCTGCCAAAATATCGGTTATCGGCTCTCAAATATTAAGAATTAACGGTTATCGCTATCGGCCTAAATTTTCATATCGGTGCATCTCTATTCATTTGCCATTCATATAGTATTTGCAGAATAATACCTCCTGGGGTTCCACAGCTCAGCACAAATCTCACTCCCTATGCAGGTGTCCTTGGTGGACAGCACCCCGTCTCCAAACGGCACTGTGGTCTACCAATGAGGACAGCTGACATTACTATACAAGCATAATACAATGTATATTTTATGCATGCAAATATTAAATAATCACAGTTTCATGAAATGTTTTGTTGATTCATTTTTGAAGTGACGAGGAAGCATACTTTACCTGCCCGGTCACATCTTGGATCATTCTGGGTAGAAAGTACTCCTCGATATGTCTGCAAATATGTCATTGTGATTTATTTGCTGGGAAAAGATTTAACAAATATAACAGGAAATATACTTTGCATACCTGGGTCGACTCCAAGGTGAAAACCATCGGAATTCCCTGTTGTTGCCGTAATTAGCCAAGAGCATTTTAGGACGGATTAACAGTATCTTCCTGTCGGATACAAACACTTTAGACATAAATGCATATTATTGTGTTATGATAATGATACACTCATAAAGCAGCAGTAATGCAAATGCTTTATACTACTGTACTGTAAAAAATCATACTTGTTCAAGAAGATGACTCTGCAGTTATATCGAACGTTGTGATGCATGACGGGCCTGCGGAAGGAGCACATGCATACAAGTTTAATGCATTAGAAATCATAAAACACATTAAGAAATGACTTTTTCCTGATGTTTTACCTACATTCCCACATCACAGATGATATCGTGGGTCAAAGGAGATTCCAGTAGAGACTTCAGAGCCTGGAAACAGTGTAGTAGTGTGTCTGACTCGTAGAAGTGATCAGCACAGCCGTAGCCACTGATGCAAACAACAGTATATCATCATTTTACTGAATTACTTCTTTGTTTACTTTATTTTATGATGAGTTGTTATTGCTATTTTTTCTCTAATTAAAAAATATATACTTCGATTGCACATGAAAATACTCATTTTAATTCAATACATCATGAGCATATCCTAATACAGTGTGTCATCCAATACATTATCATCTGTACTTAAACGCATCCCACATTCGTTAAACATCTACAATCAGTGGAGGACAATATTACCAGATTTCTAGCTCTGGTCCCAGTCTGTACTTGGCTCCTTTCTGCTTGGCTATCTCAATACCTGTTTTGGAGAGAAAGGTAGATTTAAAAATGAGGACGAGGTCACTTTAAGATCACAAGAACTTTAGCAGTACTTTAGTAACGGATTACTGGTGATATATTGCAGATGAAGAGTCGGAACTTACTTTTAAGTATCCTTGACAAGTTCCCTTCAAAATCCAGAGCCCACTGATTCAAGCAGCAAGTCGCTAGTGTAACCTTGCGACCCATTTTGCACAGCTAGAAATTATTTAAAATGTATCAAAGCAACTCTGCACCTGACTGTAGTTGCGCAACAGCACTCGAATCGAAACTTTTATTACTGTAGTTCCATTTCCGGACTGTACAATCATGCACTTCAAAATAAAAGTTTCGCGTAAGGAAGGCTAGGAACTGAACTGAAGCAGTGCTTTGGAATACATATTGAGGTTAAACCACTGATCTATATAGAATGACATGTCATTATATAGATCAGTGGGTTAAACATACTTTGCTCAAGAAAAGGTGTAAATAAAATGGATTTTTAAGTATAAACACTTAATTGAGTCAAGCTGCTTTTTCACTAAAAAGCACCAGAATACATTGTAAATAAATAAATAATACCTTTAATAATAGGTTTTATTATATTTTGTTATTTTACGTCCAAAGTAAAAAAGAATTATATATATATATATAATTATAATTATATTATATTATATTATATTATATTATATTATATATATATATAATATTAAATTACATTTATTATTAACTTTTTTGCTCATCCACCCCATGCGGTAATTATTCTACGTGCCAGTGGACTAAATAAAGCTTTTAAGTGTGTTAATGAAAAGGCTGATATTTTCCTTATTAAGAAATTATTTGTAAATACTCCTTGTTGTAAACTGACGAATTGTAATAGGACATTTATCATTTCTCAATCATTAGGCACTTTAAAATAAAAGTTTCGCTTAAGGAAAACAATTTAAATATATTGAGGTTAAACATTCTCTGCTCGAGAACATGCAATCTGGTCTGTCAAATTATTAAACTACCATCAACCTAAAATATAGTTTCGACGTATTTAAAGATTTAAAACAAACAAACAAAAACGCATGAAATGGAGTCAAGCTGCTTTTTCAATAAAAATAAAAATATTTTTTAATTGCGTTTAGGAAAGGCCTGATATTTTAGTTTCAATAATTGTGTTAGATTATTTGTAAATACGCCTTTTTTATATTATTATTATTTATTTCGGACCCATGGGTCCATATCAAAAGGGAAAAAGAAAAATACATACAAACATACATTTTGACAAACAACAGACACAATTTAAATACACTTTTAAAAATGTATAAACTGGCGAATTGCAATTTGTCATTATTTATCATTTCTGCGTAAATGTGGTGCAGCTGGAAGCCCTTCATGGGCTGAGCTCATCAGGCGCTCATGGGTTCAGGTCTCGCTTGTCCAATCACTGACAAGAGGATGCCTTTCGTCTCTCTCTGATTGGATCAATTGTCATGGCGTTGACTAATGGGTGGAGTTTGAATTGGGCCCCTTTGCTGCTCGTTACAGCACTGTGAACATCTGGGCAGCGTGAAGTGGCGCAGCATCACCCCTCAACTGTAAGCATTATTTTACTCCTTGAACAGTTGCTTTTATGCATTTGAAATCTACGTTTTATTTTAAGTCGATATTTCAAGGTTGCATGTACAGATCTCTCTTCTGCGTACGTATGCAGCGCTTACCTATAGATGGATGGGGTAATTACAACTGTCACATTGGAGACTGACATTGATATGATAACTATAGTCTTACACTCTAGTAAGCATGTTAGGGCAGGAGTCGTATTTCACTTTCACCCGGTTGGTTTATTGCGGATTAAGCTCACACAGCACCTTGACTTGGCAGAAGAATGACGCACGGTAACCCCTGACGTCATCTCTGCGTGATACATGATTGGCTGTTTTTGGCCACTTTCAGCTTTGTTGATTTTCTGACGATAAACTCTTTAAAAGTCATGAAATGTTATTGAAAAATTAATGAACGTCAGTTCCACCAAATCTCTACAATAACGTATTGTGTTTAATAATAATAATAATGATGCATAGCCTATAACTATAGTAACTAGCATTTTATGTCCTAAATAGACAGGAATATTTTTGCACGACACAAAAGTGATATTTACCTTGATGCCTCATATTTCATCTCAACATTGTCTTCACTGAAAATGTTGCCTTTTTGGTAAATTTTTATTAAAACTTTGTTAGCGCAACTTTCCTATGTTGTAGTGGAAACTGCCGCAACTGAAATTGATTTTGATCATTTTTTATATCATCATAGTTTTAAACATGCTTTGTTTTTATTATCCTATCCACCTTTTTATTCAGTTTTGTACCCATTTCATATAAAGTGTCTTTAACTACGATGTACTTACATTTAATTGAATCATCATTTGATACAATGCACTTATTGTGTACATACAAGTTTTTACATTGTACTTATATTTATATTTTTATATATTGCAATACAACACGAACAACATTAATTACTATCAATCTTTTTTTTTTTGGACACAAGTACATAGTAGTTCAATATTTTGTTGCATAAATTATTACGATATTACATATTTGAAGCCATGTAATTTTCTGCATGTTGTTCATATACAGATGGTCATATAATAAAAGACGAGACAATTTACAGTTGACTACAGAACAAACCCATAAACCTAAAAAAAGAAGATTAAAAAAAAAAAGATTGAGAGAGACAGAGGAACTACCTTTGCTTGCATAACATAACCACACAATTCATAACCTCTTATCAGTTGGAGAGATAACATTATATGTCACCGCTCTAATTGCAACAACCCTGTTCCTCTAAAACTGATGTGTTATATGATAAACTAAGCTATTTAAAACCATTGAATGTCCCATTAACTTTGTCAGCTAATGCAAATGTCATTTCTTATCATATTTAGCACATATACATAACACCTACATTGTGTTATCTGTTATCTACAGTGCACTTTGTTCTCCACTTATGCCAGACACGTGTTTTCCATCTCAGAGGTTATTCTTATGCTCTTCCCCCCAATCTCTCTTTCTATTCTCACTCCCACAGACGTCCACGATGGCAGCCGACGCTGTGAGAAAGCGCCAGAAGGGAAGCTCTAATGGAGCACAGGCAGGGCTGAAAGACCGGGGAGACGAGCCGGCTCAATGGGGAAGAGCATGGTAAGTCACTGCACACACACACTGCATGTAGACGGACAGTAGTAGTTTCAGTAAGGCAGGCATACTGTGCATAACACATGGTTTGGTTTGGTCAGGTTCAATATTATAATGTATATGTGATAGTAGTTTTATTTTGAAGTGAATTACTGATTTAACCCAGAATTCTGAACATGAATTAGGCATGATCTTAGGTTAAAAGAAGTTTAGCTTGCTACTATTTCTGTGTTCAGTTACTAAATCCTGTGTGTGCCACCCCAAGGAATCTACTAATCAATAACACTGGCGTTATGAATGCATTATTTACAGTTATACAAGTCATACAAGTTTCAAAAGACATGAGGAAATAATGACAGAATGTAATTTTTTTATAAACTATTGCTTTAATAAACTTTATGCAATTGTTAGCGGACCAGACACATGTAAATACACATTATATTCATCACGGTTTCATGACAAATGAACTATAAATGAGTGTAATGTAATTTAATAATGTTTGTTAATTGTATCAAATAAAGTGTTTTTAAAATGTAAAACAGTAATCGGTTGCAACACAAAACTCAGACGCATAAATTACGTCATAAAGTTGAATCTTAAGTGGAACATAACAGCTGTTCGTAAATGTAACTAGGAATGCATCGAAATAAAAATGAAAACAATAATTCTTTATATTTGAAAGCCGATGAATCTAAATCCAGATTTTTATATAATTTTTGAGAGCCTGGATGCAAAAACAAAAGTCTCACCATTAAAAGCCATGTCCCAAACACACAATTATAATGTTTTTATAATAATTTGATGTAGCCTATATGACAGACTTGCATGTTGCACTTTCCTTTTTGAAGTGATATCAATCATCTTTCAAGCAGTTCAAAACCATCATGTTGAACAGTGCGCATATGAAGCGTCTCAGCTGAAGGAAATAATACATTATACAGTAGGTAGTCAACCAGAATGCCTATTACCGCCGCGGCAAAAATAAACCAGACGCATTTCAAAGCTATTCGCAAAATGACCGCCAGGTGACGCAAAGGAATATTGTGGAAAACATCAAAAATTTTAAGTGGGGTTAATGTCAATTAAAGGCACAATATGTAACTTTTTTGCTTTAAAAATAGCAAAAATCACTATATCTATGTTATATATATTTTTTAGTTGTGTACTTACATTATCCCGACTGTTTCCAACAACTTTCAAACCAGGAGAAATTTGTAATTTAATTCGAAGACACGTCCCGTTTCTTTATTTCCGTTTTGTCGCCGTCAATGGCGTCATATCCGTGTTATCCCTGGTTTCCGCTCGTACTGCCATAGCAACCAGAGCCCTCTGATAGTAACCAAGGCGACTGACGTGGACAACTGTGTAGTTCGCAATGTCTATTTGCACGCTCGTTCCTCGCTCAAACATTATGGACAATGGCAAGCAGACTTTGGATAAAAAAGGAGAACTAAAACGAGAATCAATATCAGCGCGGTGTTTTCGAGATATAAACGAGAGCTCCACGTCCGAGACTTCGACTGCTCCTACATGTACTTTATTAAACAGGTGAGCACATTTACATAAAACTAATCAATGTTATATAGTTCAACAATGATAAAATGTTAGAATCTGATCTGTATGTTATTCTAATGTTGATCTAGCTTACTGCTAGTCTCATACAGACAAACTAACACATACATTTCAACACATTCAAATGCAGTTTAGTGTTATAGTGTAATGTTAGACCAAGTGAAACAGCGCTGCGTTACCTCACAAGTTTAATTTGTCTAATAACCTGACCTGTGAGTAGTAATTCTGCACTTGTTTGTAGTTCGGTAGAATGAAATGTCCATATTCCTTTTATATCCGCGGGACTCGCGTCGCGATGTATTCAGTCATCCATAAACATTATTAGATCGGTCGGCTTGACGTTGACGACAAGATCCATAATTCTTAGCAAATGTTGCGTAATCAAACTACGCCTTTGTTATTGTAAGAGCCTATATTTCATATTGCAGGTCTAGACGTCGGTTGGCATTAATATAACGGCCAAATTTTCTTATCGAAACGATAAAAATCCGATATCCTAAAATATCCTGATAACCTGTGGATCCCTGTAGGGAGGTGGACTGGTTCTCTCTGACCGCTGTGATCCTGCTGCTGTGCTTCGCCCCCTTCATCGTGTTTTTCTTCATCATGGCGTGTGATCAGTACCAGTGCTCCATCAGCCACCCGTTACTGGACCTCTACAACGGTGAGGCCACCCTGCTCAGCATCTGGACCCGGGCCCCTTCCTTCACATGGGCCGCTGCCAAGATCTACGCGGTCTGGGTCACATTTCAGGTGTGCAGAATTACAGAACAAATACCACTTGTAGTGAGAAAGATCAGGCCTTGAACTGTGAGGTTCGGTTGTCTCTACACTAGGTGGTGCTGTACATGTGCGTTCCAGATTTACTGCATAAGATCCTTCCAGGCTACGCTGGAGGAGTTCAGGACGGTGCCCGAACACCTGCAGGTCATACACAATACATCATTCATTTATCAGAAATATTCATGTACATTTTCTCAATTGACTAGCTTTTGGATGATGTGGTACACTGGTGGACAAAGGTTTGGCATAATTCAGATTTTAATAATAATTACTTTAATAATTTTACCCTCCAAGGCTAAATATATTTGATTTAACATTTTTAAATATTTGTTTTCTAATTTAATATAGTTATTTCCGTGATCAAAGCTGAATTTTCAGCATCATTACTCCACTCTTCGGTGTCACATGATCCTTCAGAAATCATTCTAATATGTATTATTGATATTGAAAACAGTTTTTGCTGCTTTTTTTTTTTTGTGGAAACTGTGATACAAAATAAGTGATTTTTTTTTTAATATAAATCTTTTTTTTAACATATACTGTATCTTTATTGTCACTTGAATCATGAATTTCCCTGTTGAATAAAAGTTATATATATATATATATATATATATATATATATATATATATATATATATATATATATATATATATATATATTTAAATATGTATTTATGTATGTATGTTTTCAAGATTGATAATAATCTGAAATATTTCTTGAGCAGCAAATCATCATATTAGAATGATTTCTGATGGATCATGTGACACTGAAGACTGGAGTGATGATGCAAAAAAAATAGCTTTGATCACAGGAATAAATTACATTTGAAAATATATTCAAATATAAATCAGTCATTTTAAATTGTAATAATATTTCACAATATTATAATTTTTTTCTGTATTTTTGATCAAATAAATGCAGCCTTGGTGAGCAGAAGAGACGTAATTATTCTTAATACTTTAATTCATATTTCATTGATGTAATATGGATGTGTTGCTTTCTCTCTTATTGTCAGGTTTGATTAATAAGTACGAGGTCAACGGTCTGCAGTGCTGGATAATCACTCATGTTTTGTGGGTGGCTAACGCTCAATACTTCCACTGGTTTTCACCAACCATCATCATTGACAACTGGATCCCTCTGTTATGGTGCACCAACATCCTCGGCTACGCCGTGTCCACTTTCGCTTTCATAAAGGCCTATCTGTTCCCTACCAACCCGGAGGACTGGTGAGAAAACACATTCTGATTATTTACTGTACATACAATACTCTGCACAGATCTTCAACAAATGAATACATGTAAAATCATTTCAGATCTTTTTTCACATGTAATTTTATATTGAAACCAAAAAGAACAAGAACAACGCACGTTCTTTGTAAGCTATTTGCTAAACATGGCTTCAGTAATAAAAAAAATATTCAGGGTTAATCAGCTTCAATTAAATGATGACTAAAGGAGGTCTTTAAAAGTCTTAATTCCACAATTTAAGGCCTTAAAACCCCTTACCCGTCAGGGATCACTGGTGATCCCGGATTCTTAATATTTTTTGTTTTTGTTTTTATGTTTGAGCTTGTATATCTCAATGTTAATTACAGTCTGGTTAATTTTGAGTCTTGAACTGTAAACTCTCAAGGGTTGGCTTTCTAAATATATGTTGGTTATGTGTCTATTCAGAATGACTTATGAGCAGCAACCTTTTTAATTTGGGTATGTCATGTATGCAGCACTTTCCAAAATTGGGGGTGATGAGGAAGGGGTTAAAACCATCTTAAATCAGAGCAAAAGGCTTCAGTTCATAAAGTCATGGCATTAAATGATGCATGCACTGCAAAAAAAGTTAATATCTGCCTCAGTTTGTGTGTCTTGTTTTCCAGTACAGATATCTAAACATTCTTAAATCTAAATAGATTTACTGGAGAAGCTTTTCTGTTTACACTTAAAACAAAAACAAATATATGTCAATGGTTTTGAATTTATTTTAATCATAAACTCACTTCATTTTGATCAATTTCACAGAAAACAAGACGACTTCTTACCCTATACCACTTTGCTTTGTATCTTGATTTAAGAATCTTTAGATATTTGCACTGGAAAACAAGACAAAAATACTGAAGAAGAACCTCAAATACTGAGGTTTCTCCCTCAACATTTACATGTAGAGCACATGTTGTGTTCCCTTGACTTTATTCCTTAGATTTTCTTTTCTTGGTCTTTAAAAAGTCTTATATCGACCTTCATAAAATCTACAGAAACCCTGTTGATTCCTGTTGATGTTTGTAGTAAAATGTTCAAACGTCTTGTTCGTGTTTGATCTGCAGTAAATTCACAGGCAACATCTTCTACAACTACATGATGGGAATAGAGTTCAACCCTCGTATAGGAGAATGGTTCGACTTCAAGCTCTTCTTCAATGGCCGGCCGGGAATCGTGGCGTGGACTCTGATTAACTTATCCTATGCTGCCAAACAGCAGGAGCTGTACGGTTACGTGACCAACTCCATGATCCTGGTCAATGTTTTGCAAGTGAGTCATGGAGCCACTAGGTGGCGCTATAAAACAACTTAACTATTGCTCATACTTCAGTACAAAACCTTTACCACTGTCCTACAACATGCAGTGTTAAAGGTTGATGTGTTTCGTACTTTAGTTTAGTGCATTCATTTAGTTGGCTTAAACTCCACCCCTTTCTCACATTGAGCTAATTTGCATCTATTAAAAAAAAAAAAAAAAAGTTTCGGATAATCAAGTAAACCAAAGTTGATGATTACTTTATGAAAGATTTCACAGCAAAACGCATACCGCAACATTTCACACACATACCACAACATGTTTTTAAAAGTATACTAAAAAGGTTTTTACCTGCTAAAAAAGTATAAATAGTATAAAAGTACTAATATCAGTCGACAAAAAGCATGTGGTAGATTGTGTGCAACAGGTTTTTCAGCAAAGTTTTGATCATGTTGATCATTTCGAGGCCTTAGAAATGTACAGGAGGCTTTACAGGGTTCAAATTTAGCTAAGGTTTAGTGTTGCATAACATTTAATAAGTCACAATTGATCAGATTATGGCTAGATTTAGCAACTTTTTTTCTGTATTGATTCATAAAGTGTTTTTTAATCCATATTATTCCCATCACTCCCTCATATGACTAATGTGCCCTCTTTCTTCTCTTAGGCCATCTATGTATTGGACTTCTTCTGGAATGAAGCCTGGTACCTCAAGACTATAGACATCTGCCATGATCACTTTGGCTGGTACCTGGGCTGGGGAGACTGTGTGTGGCTCCCGTTCCTCTACACACTGCAGGTGTGTGTGTCAGCGCTTCTGTTGGTTGTGGCGTCTGCAATATTGGATTTACTATTTTATCGAGCTGCACGATTCTGAATATATTTAGAATCACAACTGACCGTTCGAAAAGACCCGCCCTCTTTAGTTACTGTTGCTACGTCCGACAAGCCATGGCGCTGTCACGCCACACATCATGTTCTCTTACGGTGAAAAATACAGCGTGGAGGAAATTTAGTCCTTTCTTTAAGAAATTTAAACAATAAATACCTTTTTGTGGCTCTTTAATGTGTCGTGACAGATCGCTGTAGCGCCGATCGTGAACCAATCAGTTCATTATAGCATCAAATAAACATGAATGAACATCAGAAGGAATGTTGTTTCAACCGCGAAAAAGAGTCAGTACACGCCGTTTTTCAAGTTCAAGTCTACCTACGTTAATTATGATTTGTCAGATTGCCTGTCAATCAAACTCCCGGCGAAGGGTAAATTATTTTAGTTTAAAATAGAGATCACGATTCTGAAGAGACGACTAAACAAAATAACGTAATTTACTAGAGGTTCTGACAAAATGTTAATTCCTGCAGTTTTAATTCATTTGAATTAATGTTTTTTTTTTTTTTTTTTTTTTTTGGTTGAATGAATGAATGATTCAATGACTCACTTCACTTTACTTGTTTTATTACTGGATGAATCACCATTTTTTTAACGAATCTCTTGAAATAATAATTCTGTGACAAACACTTTTTAACAGTCACTTGTCGCCACCTACTGGTGTAACGATGTAATTGAACTTTGCTCAATTTCTCAAGAGAACTATGAAGTTTTATCCCCCATGATCATTTGTATTATTGTAACAGAAATAATGATCCTGTGTGGTTCAAAAGACTGTTTGTGAAGCTGTTTCATATCTATCAAGTGTGCCACACACAAACCAAAACATTTTGATCGCCCCCTGGTGGCTGGCTGCAGTATAGGGCATAAACCCGCCCTCTTCATGTAATCAAACGGGCCGGGCCAAACTAAAAAATCCAATTGCACGTCATATTATTTTTCTGTCATTTAAGGTAGTTTTCATCACACAGACCTACAGTATGCTCAAGTGTTTGTTTTTCCAATAAACTTTTTCCAATGCGATTGAGTCTGCGGGAATATGGGCGGGACCGCGATACCACCTCACGATTACTACTGCTCAGACTTAAGATATCAATAGTTATTTATAAAATATTTAGGCTTTTTTTTCTACAGTGTAAGGATGTAGAGACACGTCGTCCATCTTTTTTTACAGTCTATGATACCTATTCAGGACAACTGCTCTCTCTGTGTCAGCGGCAGCGCCAATGCAGATGTTCGATGTGATCGTACTTGTCAAAGGTTTAATAGACATAGCTGAATCACTGTCATTTAGGAATAAGATCACATGGGTGTTTGAATCGCCATCGCCATCTTGTAACGATTAATCGTGCAGCTCTAATAATTTAACTGATCCTTATGGAAGCTTGTTTCCGCCACTGAATGAATAATAAATAAATAGTAATAATTGCGACTTTTTATCTCACAATTCTGACTTTTTTTCTCACAATTGCGATATATCAAGTCAGAATTGTGACTTTTTTTCTCAGAATTGAAATAAAGTCGCGATTGCGAGATATAAAGTCAGAATTGCATGATATAAAGTCGCAATTGCGAGATATAAAGTCAGAATTGCGTGTTATAAAGTCAGAATTGTGAGATATAAAGTCAGAATTGTGAGATATAAAGTCAGAATTGTGAGATATAAACTATTCTGAGGTAAAAAAAAAAAGAAAAGTCTGTCTTTTTTTCCCTTAGAATTGGACTTTATATGTCAGAAAGATGTCAGAATTGCGAGATATAAACTCGCAATTATGTGTTATAAAGTCAGAATTGCGTGATATAAAGTCGCAATTGCGAGGAAAAAAAGTCAGAATTCTGACTTTATAAGACGCAATTGCGACTTTATTTCACGCAATTCTGACTTTATATCTCGCAATTCTGACTTTATAACACGCAATTGTGACTTTATTTCATGCAATTCTGACTTTATATCTCGCAATTCTGAGAAATAAAGTCAGTATTGCGAGATGTAAACTCGCAATTGTGAGATAAAAAGTTGCAATTATCTTTTAAAATGTTTTATTTTGTGGCGGAAACAAGCTTCCATAGATCCTTCACCTCATACGCAGCTTCAATAGGAGAGTAATGCCATGTAGATCTTGATTCATGTTCTTGTTCTTTAGGGCCTTTACCTGGTCTACAACCCCATCCAGCTTTCTACGCCCCACGCCACAGGCGTCCTCATCCTGGGTCTGATGGGCTACTACATCTTCCGCTCAACCAACCACCAGAAAGACCTTTTCCGTCGCACAGAGGGGAACTGCAAAATCTGGGGTAAGAAGCCCACCTTCGTGGAGTGTTCCTACCGATCGGCCGACGGCGGCCTTCACAAGAGCAAACTGATGACCTCAGGGTTTTGGGGAGTCGCTCGCCACATGAACTACACGGGCGACTTGATGGGCTCACTGGCGTATTGCATGGCTTGTGGTGGAGGTCACTTACTGCCCTATTTTTACATCGTCTACATGACCATCCTACTGGTGCACCGCTGCATTCGTGATGAGCACCGCTGCGGAAACAAGTACGGCAAGGACTGGGAGCGCTACACCACCGCTGTGCCCTACCGTTTACTGCCGAACATCTTCTAGTGCAGGAAAGCACTTTGCCGTGTTGTTTTCTGTGGCTCTTTGTGCTTGTTTTTTAACAGCTAGCTCTTTTATGGGAGTGTTTGTGGAAGGTTTTACAAAGATTATTTTGCCTTTTAGTGAGTGAGTGAGTGCGAGCGTACATGTACTATATCAAGGTGACGCTACATTAAAGAATGACACTACAGAATGAAAAATATACTCAAGTCTTAATAAGCTCTATCTGTTTTTCAGATAGATAGAGAGATAGAGAATATAGCTCATTATTGTTCTGGATGTAAATAGATAAAAGTCTATAAGTCCAGAAATGCTCGGACTGCAGCTTATCATTTCTATTCATATTTTTTCTACCAACCCAACTACTGAAATAAAAGTTTCTCACTTTGTCTTTGGTTTTTCTCCTGGTGAAAACCTTTTATTAAAAAGTTGGAAATCAATTTTTTTTTTTTTTTTAAGTGTTCAGTAACACTTTTACTTTACTAAACTATGTTTAATGCATTAATTACGCCTTTTAATGCACCTTATAATGCATTAATAATTGTAACCACACTTTATCTATTCATTGAACACACCTTTAGAAAGGCTAATGCACTAAAACACATGACAAACAACCAATTTCAGATGTAACAACGAATCTGCAATATATTATAATTAATTTTAGCGTTGGTCACAATTATTTATTAAAGATATAATGCATTATAAAGTGCATTACGTATACCTTTAATGCATTATGCATAAAGGCATTTGTAAGTCGCTTTGGATAAAAGCTTCTGCTAAATTATTAAATATAAATGCAAGTAAAGTGTTACCAAAAGTTCAAATTCATTCAGTATTAAATTACTAAATGTTGACATTACACACACACAAAAAAAAAATGAATTTTTTAATGCACACATCCTCAGTTTAAGTTGAAGTATGATGACACAGCAGCAGGTGGAGTCAGAGAGCTACAAGCCTGACACAACAACACACAAAGTCACGAGCATTTAGTTTTATCTTGCAGTTAATAATACACTTGAAACAGGTTCACATTAATAATATACCACTGAAACTTTCTCAAGCAAATTATTGATTTTGATCGCTGAACCATGAGCTTGGTCATTCCAGGATGGATATCCCAATATAATATCCCAAACACATCAATCACGCTTGCTCTGGGAAAAAAAACAGACCAAGATTCATAAATACACAATACACTCTCTCCTATGGAATACACACTCATACTTGACGAATTGGATCATGAATCTCTATATTTTAGAACAGAGCCCTGACATACTTGAAAATGTCGAAACATCGAACTGAAATCACCTGCAAATATCAAAATACTGACATGTCTCTGTGGTACAGGTAATAAGTCAACGTTTTAATGTTGTTTTGTGGAGCACACGATAAGATTCTTCACACTGACTATAATGGACATAAGCATGTTATGGTAATGGGGTTTGCATTGATTTTCCACTTTATCTTTCTTACAAAGCTAATACAGAACAATAGAGAAGGCGAAATGGCTGTCCAGAGGTTGATGAATGGATGAATGGGCGTCAGAGAGAAGGGAAATACATCCTCATTTGTTTTACTTGTGGTGGCGATTCCTGAATGTCTTTGAAAAGCAGATGACAACATGGACAAGACCAAACTGAGCACATGTACTGAGTGCTGTCTAATGCAAGCTTCACTATTACTATTGCTCACATTTACTATTTAGCTATTAATTATATTTCAAACCATGCGGCTTGTTGAAGAGAGATGTCCCATTATAACCGCCTAGCACCACCCAAAACACCCTTGCATTAGGCATTAGTTTAAAAAAAAGAATAATTCAAAAACCTCATATTTATCTGGAATTGAACTGTTGCAGACATTTTCTGATGAAATGCAAAAAATATATGAGTGACCAATGAGAATGCAGTCCCTTCAACACTACTTTGTTTCCTTGTTTTTATCTGACATGCACGTTACAATGAGCAAAGGTTATATCTGTTAGAAAGCAAATAAAGAAAGGAAGAAATGAGGGTGGGTTTTTGGTGCGTGGGAGTTTACACAACCTTGTTAGTAGTTTGGCTTATTTTCAGAGAGAAATTAAAGAGAATCGATCAATAAAATAGTTTCGTGTACACGCTCTGGAGATTTTCCCACACAGATACGGCTGGTGTGAGTGAAGGCGTTGTTGGCTGTATTTGGTTTCATGTGACCTTGAGGTGTCAACACACACAAACACAAAAAATCCCCTCCATCTCCACCTTACGTGTGACAATGCTTTACTCATAGTCTGACAAGTGCCGTTCAGACGCTCCCACTCTTCCATCATGCTTTGTCCTCCCTCTCTCTATGCTTTTGTTAGGTGCGAGCTCTGTGTCTATCTCTTGAGGAATGATCAGAAAGGGCAGACTAAACAGACCTGACACCATGACCCCAAAGGTCACCAGACTGCTCCTCTAAGACTCCACCCTGTGTTAAACAATACCACACACACGACACGAGTCTGGCTGTGTTCGAAATCGACACCCTGTACCCTCATTCACTATTCCCTACATTACTCCACTAATATAGTTCAGATGAAGGAGTGAATGAAACCGAGTGAGTGAATTCGGACACTGAGTGCGTCGGAAGCAATGATGCTTTTGCTTAGTTTGTGGTTGTTGTTTAATAATAATTGAAGCTTAGCAGCTGTATCATGGAAACTAGCATGTATAAACTTAATTAAACTATTTAATAATCAATCAAAAAGGATTTTATACCTGTATGTTATTACGCTGTAGCCATATTGGACCAGCGGTTTGGAGAACTAATGGATGGATGATTCAGTTGCGAGCGCCATCTTCTGGCGAGACGCGGGAATTAATTCGCCTCGCAACTCTCACAGTGTATTATGTGTATTCTCTAGCCGTTGAGCGCACATCGGTTGTACACTCGTTATTGCGGTGGATTGTGGGAATGAGTGCACTCGATAACGTCCACTATGGTTTCGGACACCACTAAAAATGTCTGTTCCCTCATATAGTGCCCTATTTAAGGGTATAGGGGGCGATTTCAGACACAGCCTATGTGAAATATCGAAATTGTTTTTCATAGATGGCTATGAGATTAAACATTCCAAAGTCTGTCACTGTCATCATTTCAGAAAATGGACACATCTAATCAAATTGTTAGATTCTTCATCAAAGACCAAATTGTCCAACCCAGGCTCATTGGAAATACATGCGACATTTCTGCAAAAGGATACGTTGCTTCTTGCACGTTTCGCAACACTTTCAAAGTGAAATGTCCAGTGAGATGTGCTAAAAGTGCATTCAGTTTCATCTAAAACAGATAAACGTGAATCTGGCAATGTTTAATGGCAGGTTGGAAATGAATGAGTGGCGCTAAAAGTGTCAAAAGTTTTCCCAAGAATAGCAGAGTGCCTGAGACCTCAGTTTGGTGAGGCTCTTCTTAGCCCTCGGGTTGCTCCAGGCGGATTATCCCTACAATTAGTGCACTGAAAGCTTGAGAAAGCATCTGCTAGGTGGCAAGTAACTGGTCAAGTGTTTAGGCATGTGGCATTTAGTGTGGAATGTTAGTGGGTCAGTAAACTAGTAACCCAGAGATGATGTCAGATGATAATAGAAGGTCTCTGTGAGGGTTGGAATGTGGCTTGGATAAAGACCTGGCACTTGGATCTGGTCTGGGATACAGTAAGTCACACTGTTGGCCGACTCACTGTCATGCTCATCCGTGGAGATAAATTGTGCAAACAGGTGAATGTGAGCTTCTGTCACCATGGAGGAGTAAAACACATCATCATATTTCTCAAAATTGTGTTGGTAATTTCCTGTCACACAAAATGCACACTGCATACACGCACACACACACACACACACACACACACACACACACACACACACACACACACATACAAACACATTTGATTTATAATAGAGGAAATTACATTGTGTTTTGAAAGAAATGAATACTTTTATTCAGCAGGGATGCATTAAATTGATCAAACGTGACAATGCTGATGTTTACACTGTTACCAATAAATTCTACTTCAAATAAAAGCTGTTCTTTTGAACTTTTGATTCATCAAATAATCCTGTAAAAAAAAAAAAAAAAAAAATCACGTAGGATCGTGTGACACTGAAGACTGGAGTTATGATGCTGAAAATTCAGCTTTGATCACAGGAATAAATGAAAATGTTAAATATATTTCAACATAGAAAAGAGATTTGTGTGTGTGTGTGTGTGTGTGTGTGTGTGATTATGAGATTTGTGTCTATATTGTGTTTAAATGTGCTTTATAAATAAATGTTGTTGTTGTTGTTATTCCATAACACATATTCATATAAAATGTCCTCTCTGTAACCTTTTGTTGCTCTTCTTTAAGCACACTTGATGTAAAGGAGTGACTTTTATCATTCATCTTTGTGATAAACACAGGGTCACGTTCAGGGTGCGGTCAGTGGGAGTTTGTGTATTTCTGTCTTTTTTCCATAGCCCACACTCTTTATCACTCCTTCTACATCCCTCCCCTCCCTCCATCACTCTTTCTCTCTCAGTTGGGAACAGGTGGAGAGATTTCTGAGGGACGTCGGCTGGCATCTGTGGTGGCGACTGATAGACATATTTACACAGGAATGGAAGGGGACTGTAGGGATGGGCAGTGTGGGCGTAATGGTCAGCTGTCCACATGGGCCGGTGAGAGAAAATGTGTCTCAGACTGACCGCTTGTGGAGGTTGGCAGAGGAAGCCGGCAGAAAGGTCAGCGGGCTTGTCTTTACACCTCTCGTCCTAGAATAGCAGACTTTGGCTGTGATCCTGACTGTGTGCGTAGGAAGCCCATGATAGTCTTAAAGGGTTAGTTCACACAAAAACTTTAATTCTGTCATCAATTACTCACCTCATGTCATCCCAAGCCCATTTTTGTTCATCTTCGGAACATAAATCAAGATATTTTAATGAAATCTGAGAGATTTATGTCCCTTTGAAAGATCCAAAACTCGAATGGTTCAAAACATTTGGTTATACTTGAAAATTTAAAGGGGTGGTTGATTATTATTTCACTTTTTTTACTTTAGTTAGTGTGTAATGTTGCTGTTTGAGCATCTGCAAAGTTACAACGCTCAAAGTTCAAAGCAAAGGGAGATATTTTATTTTACAGAAATCGATTTTTAAGGACTACAACAAATGGCTGATAGGGACTACAATGAGATTCTTCACGGGTTGGTGACGTCACTAACCCTAACATTTACATAAACCCCGCCCCGGGAACGCATTTATAGATTATCATGACAGAATATGCTAATCAATGACTTGAAGATCGTTAACGCCACATCAGCTACATTAATTAATCTGTTAACCATTCAGAAACGTCCTGGTGCTTCTACATGTTGTCACTTCATCTTGAGTCTGTCCATCATTGTCCGACTCTGGTTTGAACATAAAAGGCTAAAAGTTTTTACAAATTTCAGTGCATGAGGTAATCGGAGCTGCTAACACACACAAGCTTTTGAAGCTCCGCCCTCTGTGCCGGGAGCAGCAGCTCATTTGCATTTAAAGGGACAGACACAAAAACTGCGTGTTTTTGCTCACCCTCAAAAAGTGACACTTTTAACATGCTATATAAAAATATCTGTGGGGTATTTTGAGCTAAAGCTTCACATACACTTTTTTTTTACATCTTGTGAAAAGGGCATTATAGGACACCTTTAAGGTAGCAACTGATGAACCGTTTTTATGTTGAATTAGGGGGAAATTTCTACAGTGTGCTGTATGTTTTTTATTCACTAAAAAGAATCAGCTTATAAGAGTCATTTGTTAGAAAGTCTGGGTAAAATGGTCGCTCTGTTTCTGAATAACTTAAGAATCATTGGGCCCTATTTTAACAATCTGAAACGCAAGTATCAAACGTGAAACGCAATTAACTTTGTGGGTGGATCTCGGGAGCTGTTGCTATTATACCGGCGGGATAAATGACTCTTGTGCCCGACGCAAATCTAAAATGGGTTGGTCTGAAGTAGCTTCATTACTCATAGGTGTGGTTTGGGCGTAACGTGAAATAAACCAATCAGAGCGTCATCTCACATTCCCTTTAAGAGCAGGCACGCTTGTTCCATGGCGGATTGCTATTATAACGGCGGATTTGCCAGGCGCACACCAGGAGCGGTTCACAGTCGAGGAGACCGGCGTTCTCGTCAGGGCTGTAAAACACAGAGAAGTGACATTGTATGGGGATGGAGAAACCCACCCAAATTAGCTTCGGTTAAACAGGCGTATAAAAATTTGGGTAAATGTGTAAGCTAGATTTATGCCTATTTTTTCACATCTTCATGGACACAACAATGATTTCCCTCATGTGTTAATATTTTTCTTTGTAATAATGTATGGTTTTCTAAAAAAGAAAACTGCTGCATCTGTGTGTAGATGAGAGAAGCAAAGTGCATGCGCGTTATGCACACGCTACATTGATTATGGCCAAGCATGCGTCCTTAAAATAGCATATGAATAACATGCGCAACGCGACTTTAGACGAGGTTTTTCCTGGTCAGTGGCGGAATTGTTTTTTGAAACTGCAAAATAGCACCAGGGAACGTTTGCGCCGGAACACGCCTCCTCTTTTCGCTGAACGGCCCCCGGGAGCGCAAGTTCATTTCCTAACTTGCGTCTGTGGAGGGAAAAGTCTGCTGTGCATCGGGTGCAAAATAGGAATGATACATGCGTCGGTGTACAAAGTCAGTTGCGCTGGGTGCAAGATAGGGCCCATTCATTCTAATCTGACTGAATCGTTCACACTGGATTCAACAGAAGCGTTCAGAGTATTTTAGTGAGCTGTTAACTGAAGAATTCACGTGCCAGAACCCAGAAAAAAACATTTTTCTCCTAAGAACCAGTTCATAATCCCAACCCTAAATAAAGTCCATCAGCACAATAAAAAAGAAAAAGTGCATATGTAGTCACAAATGTGCACAATATTAAAAAGAAACATTCTGTTTCACCCAGAATAAAACAAACAGAATCTA